>NC_133762.1:35169155-35470155 GCF_036562045.2 Rhinolophus sinicus
TCCATTCACTTTCTATCATGTTAGTCAATCTAGCAGCTTGAATGGGAGAAAACAAACATTTTCCACTGGGTAGCTAGCATCTTCGTTTCTTACAGTCTGATATAATTCTTACAATTTTATTGCTTCATGCCTTCTTGATTAGAGCTTTGTATAGCACACACTGTGTGCTAGAGCTGGACACTGCCCAATAGTTCAGCATAACGGGCTCTGAAATTAGATGGCCGTGAGTTCAAATCAGTCCCAGCCCTGCCACTTCCAAACTGTATGACCTTGGACAAGCATTCCAGTTGTCTATTGCTGCATAACAAACTCCCCAAAACTCAGTGGCTTAAAACAACAATATTTATTTTGCAGTTTGGGACAGCCTATTTCTGCTCCACTTGGCATCAGCTGGGGCAGCTCCAAGGCTGGGGGCTGAATCATCTAAAGGTTCACTCCCTCACATATCTGGTGGTTAGTGGGGACCAGAGCTGGATTTTGTTGACTGGAACACTTTGACATGGCCTCACCTTCATGAGGCCTGGGCTTCCTCTCAACGTGGTGGCTGGGTTCCAAGGGTGAGTGAAGAGAGAGAGAGCGAGAGAGAGAGAGAGAGAGAGCTGGGTAAAGCCATGTATTCTTTTGTGACCTAGCTTTGGAAGTTACAGTGCCATGTCTGCCATTCTCTATTGGGTGAGGCAGTCACAAAACTCTGCTCAGGTTCAAGGGGAGGGAACACAAACCTCATCAGGCAAGTGGAAGAGTGTCAATGCCATATGATAGAAAGAGTAATTGGGATGAGCTATATACTGCTGTATCTACCTTTGGAAAACACAATCAGCCACAAGAAGTTTTAACCTTTCTGAGAGCTGCTACTGACGTGTTGAGCTCAGAGCCTGGCATAAATGAGTGCCCATGGGTCAGGAAGCCACAGATGGTCTTCCTGCCTGCATGCAGCCAATTCTGGACTCCCAGGAAGACTCACTCCTTTTGCGGTTTCCAGGTCTGAACTGAGCCCCAGTCCAGAGCCCCTACCTTGGCCCCACCCAACCCTAGGACCCCTCCCTACCAAGGCCATGCTGTTCCCCAGGTTCACCTGGGGCTGCAATATAGACTCATGGCTCTCCAAATCCAAAGACCATCAGAGTAAGAAGGTCCCTGAGCCATGAATGTTGAGGCCCAGACGGGATATGTGGTAGAGCCAGGGCTCAGACCCAGGTCCACGTGGGGAGATCCAAGCCACTATAATTTCAGGACTGCCAGTGTGGCCCTGGGTGTGTAGGAGTGGCTGAGTCAGCCTAGTCTAGCATGTCCCTGCCTGGATTCACACCATCCAACATCTCCAAGCCCATATTCTGTATAAGGGGAGAAATTGAAGCACAGAGAGGGTAGACAATTTCCAAGAGCTACACAGCATCTCTCTCTGCCAGACCAGAAGCCTACAAGAAACAGGAGCCTCAGTGCTAGAAGGCTCCTGTCATCTGTTACAGCAAACTAGACCAGGTGGGGACTCTGAGGCCCAGGAAGTGGGAGGGGCTGCCCTGGCCCCTGCCCCCTGCCCCCGTGCTACTCCATGCCACCCTGTTTGTGATTAATCTTTCTTGGCCACCGCCCCCCTATACTGTGTGCTCTCGGAGGCCAGGAACACAACACGACAAGTCCACCACTGTGTCCTTTAGTGTCCTACCTGGTGCCTGTGAACCAGATGAATGAATGAGGCAGGGGAGGTGGTGCCTTGCCAGGAGGGGGTGGATATGCTCCTGAAGAAGTGTTTGCCCTAAAACCTGATGAGTAGCCCTGCTCCTTACCTGGCTCAATGGGGCACACCTGGAGGGAGGATCTGAGGTGGAAGGGGCACTCACACACCTGGACACACCTAGATGGGGATGAAGCCATGCCTCAGGTGAAAGGGGGTGCCCCAGAAATGTATTCACTGCTGTGGGGGAGGTTGGGACAGAAACAAAGAAGTGGACCTGGTGCCAGCTGTGCGTCAAGGGCAGGAGGTGAAGGAACAGGGTTAGGGGAGGAGGAAAAGGAGGAAGGAGAAAATGGGCAGGTGGAGGAAAAAGGAAAAATGGAAAAGGAGGAGAGGAAGGAATAAGGGGAGGAAGAAGAGGCTGCAGAAGGGTAAACACAGCCCTGCCCCCCGCCCCCGCCCCGTTGGCAATGGGGTGTCACCCTGAGGGTAAGTGCCCGCTGGAGGGGCAGCCAAAGGACTTAATCTGGCTCTGCCCAGCGGTGGCTCAGCAACAGGGAGTAGCAGCGGGGAGCAGGGTAGGAGAAGAGGACGGGAGGTGTGACAGACTCATGGGAAAATCAGCAGCCGTGGAGACAGCCCTGGAAGAAAAGAAGCGACCTCCTCCAGAGCCGGGACTCCGGAATGGTCCGCAGTTGCTGTTGGGAAAGAACATGTGGGCTCAAGGCAACCATCTCCAGCCCGTGCCAGCCCCCAGGAGGGACAGAACCTACTCCTAAATCATCGCTGGTCTGACACCTCATGACAGGTCGCCTCCATTTCAGCCGTGCGGAGCCTGAAACGGGGGTCAGGGAGGAGGGAGTATGTATGCCTGGGATCACAGTAGGTCAAGGTGTGCAGGGCCGGGCGTGCACCCAGGGCTTCACGGTGCCTGTCCCTGTGACAGGGAAGCCGAGGCAGAAGAGCCGAGCACGCCTTTGAAGGGTGAAGTTTGGATTCCAAACCGGCCCTGCCATTGACCTTGGATTAATCGCGAGTCTTTCCAAGGCTTCATTTTACGCGTCTGTGCAATGGGATAATTGGTCTTGCTTTGCACTGTTAAGGGGGAGGAGTTCGCGCACGCTCGGCAGAGCGGCGAGGGGCGAAGTACCGGGTGTGTATATGGATGCTGCCTCCTGCGTTCTGAGGTCCGCCCGGCCTCTGCCTGGAAGTCCCCTCTCTCGCCGCTCACGGGGCCCTTGCCGGAACACTGGGCGCAGGGGAACCCCCGCCGGGTGCGTTCCCCAGGCCGGCAGGGGAGGGGGCGGCGGCGGAGCGGCCGAGGAGGGAGCAGGGACCGCGGCAGCCCCGGCCTGCCTGACCCTCGAGGGGGTCGCTGTTGCCTCGCAGATCCCTCCCTTACTCGCTGCCTGTGTCCCTCCCTGCCGCTCCCGCCGCGTCCGTCTTTTGTTCACGGAGCCGCGCGCCCCCGAGCCGAGGCGGCGGGGCGGGGAGCTGGCGGGGCTGCGCGGGGGGCGGGCCGCGCCGGGCGGAGCCGGGGCCCGGGCAGCAGCCGGACTGGGATCCCGAGGGAGCGATCGGCGTGTGGGCAGCCGGGGCCCGGGCGCGCTCCGGGGGCGCGGCGAGGCCGAGGGGGCGGGCGCCGGGCGGAGCCGGAGCCGGAGCCGGGGTGCCTGGAGGCGAGCGGGCCGCTCTCTCCGAGCTCAGAGCAGCGGAGAGACAGTGCGGCGGGGGTCAGGGCCGGAGCACAATCCCGGGGCTGAGGTGAGCCGAGAGGAGCCGCAGCCAGAGCGGCGGGAGCGGCGCCTGGACCGTCCTCAGGGGCGCGGAGGCCGGGCGGGCCCGGGCCATGCGCGCCGCTCGCTGAGGCCGAAGGAGGCCGAGATGGAGGCGCCGGCGGGGGAGCCTCTGGCCCGGGGCTGCGGCCCCCCGCCCGCGCCTGCTCCAGAGAGGAAAAAGAGCCACCGCGCGCCATCGCCGGCCCGGCCCAAGGACGTGGCCGGCTGGTCGCTGGCCAAGGGCCGCCGCGGCCCAGGCCAGGGCGCCGCAGCCGCCTGCAGCGCTGCGTCCTCCGGGCGGCCCGACAAGAAGGGGCGCACGGTGGTGCCCGGGGCGCGGGGCGCAGGAACGCGGGTGGCAGGGGTCCGTACCGGGGTGCGTGCCAAGGGCCGCCCGCGCCCGGGTACCGGGCCGCGACCTCCTCCACCGCCGCCCAGCCTCACCGACAGCAGCTCGGAGGTGTCGGACTGCGCGTCGGAAGAGGCGCGACTGCTGGGCCTGGAGCTGGCGCTGAGCAGTGATGCCGAGTCTGCGGCCGGGGGCCCGGCGGGGGCCCGCACCGGGCAGCCGCCCCAGCCCGCGCCGTCAGCACAGCAGGCTCCGCGGCCGCCTGCCTCCCCGGATGAGCCATCCGTAGCCGCGTCGTCAGTGGGAAGCAGCCGCCTGCCACTCAGTGCCTCGCTTGCCTTCTCCGACCTCACCGAGGAGATGCTGGACTGCGGGCCCAGCGGCTTCGTGAGAGAGCTGGAGGAGCTGCGCTCGGAAAACGACTATCTCAAGGTTGGGGCGCCGATGGGGGAGAGGGAGGCCACGGGAGGCCCCGGGTGTCACAGACCCACGGGACTAAGGCACCAGCCGGCCGCGCAACCCCACTGGTCGAGTTGGAAAAAGAGGTCTAAACCCCCTGGGACCACCCTGAGGTCAATCTAGGGCTCTCTCACCTCTTGTCTCCCATTTTATTTGGGGAACCTTCTCCTGAGGAGGAAGCTGGTTGAGGGAGACAGGCCAAAGGGTCCTGATTGGGAAGGGGGAGCGGTGACAAAACTGCTTTGGAGGACGGCAGGGTGCATTACTTGGGATGGTGGGGTGGGTAGTCCCGTGAGGAGCTGGACCTCTGCCTTCAGCCACTCAGAACTCCCACCCCGAGTCCAGAGGCCAGGCCTTTGGTGGCTCTCCTTTCTAGGACAGGCACTGGTGTGCATGCTGCCAGGGAGACCTGTGGCCTGCCCGTGCCAAGGAGAGGCCGGAACACCATCCTGAGTCTTTTCTCTGGGCTTTCCTCAGGCCCAGGCCTGTCCCCGCCTGCCTTTCAGGGCGGGTCCTGTTTGAAAGCATGACATCTGGGAACATCCCTTTGGCTGGAGTCCGACTTCCGCCCAGTCTAACGGTCCTACAGCTTGGGAGGATGCTGTCGTGGGAGAACCAGTTCAGAGGCAGCTTCCTAAATTCCAGGATATTGCCTTCTGCTCTCTCTGGGACCGGCCTTGTAGACACAGCAGTTCCATTGGCCCCTCATGGCTGCCCCTTATGTCCCTGCCCATGTCCTCCCCATGTGCCCAGTGAGTGGAGGGAAGCTGCCTATCTGAAAAGGGCATGGGGGGACCTGAGAGCTTCCCCAGGAGAGCAGGCTTTGCACCTACTGGGTGGACATGAGCACCAGGCTCTGTCTGTTCACCACCTGGCACTGTGGCAGCTTTAGGGACAGCCTGGCCCTCGGGTATCGACCTTGGCTGTGCAGACTGGAAGCTTCATGGGCTCTAATCTACTGCCACTGGTTGGGCATGGTTTTGGAAGAGGCTGAAATGTTACCTACTCTTGTCATTTGATGGCCTGGTACAACACCCAGTGTGCCCCGCCTGCCTGGCAGTACATAGCTTTGCATTGTGGTTCTTCTGGCCAAATGTGTTTCTCTCTCATTAGAGTTTTGGGGTCTTGCTCAACTGTGTCTCCTCCTCCCCATTTCCCCGGGATCTGCTGTCCAGCCTGTGTTCAGTACATACTTGTGGAGTAGAAGGACAGGGCCTGTCTAAATCAGGATAATCCACCCCATTCAGTATTGACAATAAGGGTTCAATGAGCGCCTATATTCTTCAGCAGCTAATGGTAAGGAGCGGACAAATAGAGGGTGGGTAGGAGGAGGGAGACAAGCTAGAAGGAGGCCTGGCCCTGCTCTCTTGGTGCCCTGAGCTGCTTTTTGTACTCCCTGCCTGAGCTGCTCTAAACTCCGAACCTGAGGTCCTCCCTTCCACCTCCTGCCCGCACTGTTCACACTGGGTAGAGAAGATGGGCCATAGAGCTGTGCTTCAGGGTCTTTTCATGCACCCACCTCTATGGGCTCCTGTCCTTCCCAGGAAGTGACCGGGCAGAGCTCTGTAGTTCCCCTGAGCTACCAATGACTGTTAAAATGGAATATAATCCCAGAAGGCTGGGGGTTGAGCCCAAGGTCTCCCGGGGGCCAGGGCCTGGCTGGGGACCTCCCACTGCCTGAGCCAGGGCTGAGCCTCAGTTTCTACCATTCATTCAGTGTTTCAGGCTTTGTGCGCAGGCCTCACGCCACTCTTGGATTCCGGGTCCGTAGCTTTCTGGCTGTGTGATCTTGGTCAAGTTATTTAATGTTTCTGGACCTCAGTTTCCTCTTTGTAAAAAGGCACATCACACATCTTCCAACCTTAAGGGTTAAATGAGATAAAGTGTGCAAACACCACTCGAGCATCTGGCATGCAGTGAGCCTCAGATGAGAGAAGCTGTCATCACTGCTATTCTCAAGTGCTATGTGATTCATTTCCATGGGCGCCTTTCATGTTCTCTTGTGGATTCTGAGGAGGCAGAATAGATCCTCCACCCCATCTGAAGCAGGCTGAGCTCTTTCTCCTGGCTCCTCATTCATTCATTCACTAACTTTATTTAACGCCTACTGTGTCCCGTCACTAGTGCAGGTCTGGGGGAGCAGCCGTAGATGAGGATAAGTGCTTTCGTGGAGCTTCGGGGCTAGTCGGGGACACTGAGATTAAACAATAGTCATACCGTAAATCACAATACAGATCATATAAGGGTGGAGAAGGCTACATTGTGCCAAGAGCGCTTGGAAGTGGGGATGGGGGTGCTCAGAGGGGCCGAGGAGGAGAAGGAGGAGACGGAACCAGCTGAGTAAGAAGCTGGAGTGAGAACATTCCAGGCGACAGGAAGTAGGGAAAAGCTTGTGGATTTCAAGAAACAGCTCTGAGGCTGGAGAGAGGAAGGAGATTGGATGAGAGAAGTGAGCAGGGCCAGAATGTACAATTCTTGCTGTGTACACTTGGGTTGGTCCCTGAACTGCTCCAAGCTTCATTTAACCCAGCTGCCAACCTCACAGCGGTGAGGTGAAAATCTAGAGACCATGGCTGTGGAGCGTCAGTGTAGGGGCTATTGCAGGAAGTGTTGGTTTGTTCCATCTACAGATGATGAACCATGGCCAGAGGGGGGAAGGACTTGCTCCCGGTCCCGTAGCTGGTGCTCCAGGCAGCCCGAGCTTAGACTGAGAGTCATTCCACTGATGACGTGTTTCCTGCCCCTCTGGGCCACTTTGCTTCTAAGATGCAAGAACTGAGTTCCCAGGAGAAGGACTGCAGGTCCCCAGTGTGTCAGGCCTCCTGCCGCCTGGGCTGAGTCCCATAGAGTGTGGTGGGGCTGTGTTCAGGCTCACCACCCCCCTGGCGAGGGACACTGGGAATTGTCCACTGAGGAAGGCTTTTTGGTGACGGCAGATCTCCTGTGGCATGAGGCCTGCTCTGGGGCCCATGTGGGGAAAGCGTAAGTGGGCAGCTGTTTCCCAATGAGCCGATAGAAAGAGCTGTTACAGAGAAGGGAGTGAGCACATTGTCACTTGAGTTATTCAAAGAGAAGCTGGATGACCTCACATGTTCGGATAAAGACATAGGGTTTGTGGAAAGCAGCTTGTAAACTGTATAGAATGTTGGTCGTTGTGATTAGGGTGAGATTCATGTGGTGGCTGCGATTGGGTTGCCTGACCTCGGGTCCCTTCCAGACAAGGAAGTCTGAAGGTTATTAACTTTTGAGGTTCCAGGATTCGAAGAGGCAGCTTTAGCTGCAGAGGAGACACGTTGACTATGTTTGACCTTTAAAGTCCTGGTCTTCCAGCTCCCCGTCGCTACCCACTGTCGCCCAGGTACCATGTGGTGAGGACATGCTGGGAACCTACCCCTTGTGGATGGAAGAATCTGAGAGTTGGAGCCAAAAGACCTGGATTTGAGACCCGACTGCCATTTACTGTGTGGCCACGGGCAAGTCCCTTGGCCTCTCTGAGCTATGTTTTTTTCATCTATGTAATGAAGATGATGGGCATCTTCATAGGATTGTTAGAATCAGGAAGGTATGAAGAGACAAGAAAACATTTTGCAAGCAGTAAAATCCTGCATCTCTTGGGGAATTGTTAATATTTTTAGCCAGTGAGCAGACAGGATGTCTATATCTTCATTCTTTTTTTTTTTTTTTTTTTTAAAGATTTTATTGGGGAAGGGGAACAGGACTTTTTCTTCAAGTCAAGTTGTTGTCCTTTCAATCTTAGTTGTGGAGGGTTCTGTTCAGATTCAAGTTGTTGTTCTGTCTTAGTTGTGGAGGGCACAGCTCAGTTCCAGGTCCAGTTGCCGTTGCTAGTTGCAGGGGGCGCAGCCCACCATCCCTTGCGGGAGTCGAACCGGCAACCTTGTGGTTGAGAGGACATGCTCCAACCAACTGAGCCATCCGGGAGCTCAGCGGCAGCTCAGCTCAAGGTGCCATGTTCAATTTTAGTTGCAGGGGTGCTGCCCACCATCCCTTGCGGGAGTCGAGGAATTGAACTGGCAACCTTGTGGTTGAGAGCCTGCGCTCCAACCAACAACTGAGCCATCTGGGAGGCAGCTCAGCTCAAGGTGCCGTGTTCAATCTTAGTTGCAGGGGGCAGAGCCCACCATCCCTTGCGGGACTCGAGGAATTGAACTGGCAACCTTGTGGTTGGGAGCCCACTGGCCCATGTGGGAATCGAACCGGCAGCCTTCGGAGTTAGGAGCACGGAGCTCCAACCGTCTGAGCCACTGGGCCGGCCCCTTTTTTTTTTTTTAATTAAAGTTTATTGGGGTGACAATGGTTAGTAAAGTTACAGATTTCAGGTGTACAAGTCTAATACATTGTCTATATATCATATTGTGTGTTCACCACCCAGAGTCAGTTCTTTTTCCATATATCTTCATTCTTGGAGGAGCTCGGAGAAGCCAGGAGGTGGGTCCCCTTAGCCGTAGGATGTTAATGAGTTGGGAGGTGTTCCAGGGAAGACAAAAAGATGTGATCCTCTTCCATGCTGTTTGGGTTCCATGAAGCTAGTCCTCCCCACCTCCTTGGAGGTTCTAGATGCAAGTGTTTGAGGTGCAGCCAATCTAGATGTTAGCCCAGAAGGGCCCAGAGGAAGCATCTAATCCGCCCCCAGTTCCCATTGTACAGTTGGGTAAATGGAGGCTCCAGGTCACACAGCCAGGCTTCTAAACCCAGTTGGTCTAACTCTGGGTCCTGTTCTTTCTATAGTGTGACTGGAGCAGTGAGCTTTGGGTTGCTAGCAGTGTGTCTAGTCTGGGACATGGGTTGGTGACAGGAATCTTTTTGTGTGCCAGGCTCTAGGCTAAGACTGGCTGGTAAAAAGTGGAGAAGAACATGTGCTGGGGCCAGGGGTCTGGTGCTTGCAGGTGGGGGTGGGGGACACGTACTTGCATGCATGTATGTGAGTATGTGCCTGCACCCATGCAGACCGACTGGGACCAGGGGTCTGAGGTCCTGGAGGAAGTGACAGGGGTTTAGATCCAGCCTTAAGGATGAGATGACAGTTAGGCTGGAGCCCAGAGGGCTGGAATGGTAGAGCTGGCCTGCCTGGGGACCTCTAGACCATGGATCCCTGGGCCTTTATGGCTCTTGTGTCACAAATGCTATCAACAATCGATCACTTCCAGTGGGACAGGCTCTGGGTTAAGTAAGCCCTTTACTTCTCATAGCAATCTCATAGTGTGGAGCATTCTGATATCAGTCCCATTGGACAGACGAGGAAACTGAGACGCTGTGTAATATGCCCAAGATTGCACAGCTGATATACTTGGGAGCCTCACTAGACAATCCTATGGAGCTGCCTTTTCCCCGTCGCTCTTCCACTCTCTCCCATGCAGGAGGCACACTGAGCTTCACAGAGCTGGGTTCTTGCCTGGCTTTGCCAGTTACAAGCTGTGTGACACTGGGTGAGATACTCAGCCTTTCTGAGCCTCTGTTTCTTCTTCTGTAATACGGGTGCTAAGCATGCCTGTCCCTGGGCCACTGGGCACCCTTTTCAGTGTGATCATAGTGCACAGTAAATGTTGGAGCCTGTCCCAGTCGTTGCCTCTCCCTTACCTGCTTCTCTAGGCATTCATTCATTCATTCATTCATTCATTCATTCGTCAGATGTTTTCTGAGTGCCTCCTGGGTTCCAGGCTTTGTGCCCCATGTGTGGCGCAGTAGCCAGCAAGTTGTGAAGCTCTTCTCAGCTCCTGGGAGCTGTAGGGGGAGGGCCCCAGTTTATCTGTCACTGGGTACGGGAGAGGAGTGGTCGTCATGGTCAGCAAAGCTCCTGACTGGTCCCTGCCCTGAGTCCTGGCCCTCGCTGTGATAGCTGAGAGGTGTCCTGGAAGAAGCTGCGCGGAGGCCTGGGTCTTTAAGAAGCCTCGGCAGCTTGCCTGTCATGGGGAAAGGGGGGCCGTTCCAGTGAGATGGAAAATGAGATGGAAAATGTGAGGCTGCTGCTGTGAGGCCTGGGGGGACCACGGCTCCAGGGCCCCCCGCATTCCTCACAGAGGGGCTGGGCCTGTGTTGCTGGGCAGAGTCTTTCACACACGTTGCACATATTCACAGCTTTGCCCAGAGATTCACAGCCACTCACACATGTCTCGCAGATACATCCAGAGACACGCTTACATTGTATGCTTCCAGACGCACGTCTCCGGGCATATTAAAGAGGAGACACGCTTAGAGAAGCACACAAGCCCGGGCAGACACACAACCTCCTGATTCCTCTTACACACACTACCAAACAGACGCAGCAGGGACCCACACTATCTAGGAGATCCCCGGCTCAGAAACACATCCTCACACACACACACCTTACACCCCCAGAAACACTTGGCCATGTCCCAGAGATGGACACAGCCTGGCACCCCCTCAGACAAATTAGAAGCACACATACATAAGCACACACACACACAAACCCACACAGACTCATTACACACAGGCACTGGCATCCACGGGAATCCACACATCCGCCCCTGCCAAGCGGGCACAGACGCAAGCTCACTGCCCAGATACCCCCACGGTCTCTTCTACAAAGGAAGCAGCAGAGGCCCGGGGCTCGCAGACATACACCCCAGAGACACTCGTAGAGACACGCAGCCTTGTACACACAAGCAGGGCCACAAGCACAGAGCACTCATACGTCAGGCCTGTAGCCTTTGCTGACGGGGGCCAGAAACCCACAAACCCGAGTGTCCAAACATGCACACACTGGCTGTGACATTTCACCCACAGAAACACAGGAAATCCTGGTCCGTGTCTCCCTGGAGCTAATGTGTACAAACCACTGTTTTCAGCTCCTGCAGAAGGCTTCCTTCCACAAGGCGGCTGGGAACGGTGAGGAGTATGGTGGAGGCTTGATTTCATAACCTCCTGGATCTGGGGGCCCTAGGAACCTGGCTGGGGGTAGGTGGTAGGTGGTTGGGGGCCTGGCAGTTCACCAAATCAGGAGAAGCTGTACCGAAGGCTCTCAGGCCCCTGATGCCCAGCACTTGGCCTGGGCCCAGTGGGCTGAGTGAGATGGAGCAATTGTCAGGCCTGCCCATAGGAGAAACCCTGCCCAGGGCCAACTCCCTTCTAATCGTCCAGGGATTTCCTGCCTGCCCTCGTCTCCCTCCTCCTCCCCCTTTCCTTTGCTGGGGGCTGTGGAGAGCCATGCCACTCCCATCTCTAAAAGTTGCCCAGTTCTGCCTGGGAACTGATGAAGGGGGCCAGAATAGAGGAGTTGGAGAATGGGCACTCACAGGAGGGGCCTGGAAGACTTCCTGGAAGAGGAGGCATTAGAGCTGAAGAGTTAGCCTTGAGTGGCTGCCTCTATGCCCAGCTGCTAGACTAGTGCCTGACAGAGGGACTCAATAAATACTTGTGGCATGATTGAATGAAAGGCGGTGATCACAATATGCAGGTGGGCTGCAGGCTTAAAGCAGAAGAGCTAGAGGGAATGGTGGGTGGGGCAGTGGTAAGGGAGGGGCTGGGAGGAGGAATTGGGCCTGCTTGGGAAGGGCGCTGAATGCTGAGCTAAGTGAACACCTTGCTAGGTGAACACCTTGCTAGGAAGGAGCCATATTGGCCTATAGCAAAGCTAGGAGCTCTCGCCCCCTTTCCACGTGTCTAGCACTGGGCATAAGGCTCAGGGGCGAAGGGTGGGAGGGAAGGAAGGCTGTGTGGTTTCATGGACAAATTCCAACTTTGGGGTCAGGTCTGGGGTCAAACCTTGTTTTGTCACCTCCGCCCTGTGCATGATCTCCATGTGCAAGTCCCTTTATCAAGCCTCAGTCTTCCTGACTGTAAAGTGGGAATTTAATCCCTTTTTTTGCAGGGTACTTGGAAGGATTAGCATTCAGGTATATGGCACATCCAGCACTGTCCTGGGCACAGAGGGAGGGAGGGAGCCCCACATCCTGTGTGGCCTCTGGGGCAGAGGGAGTTCTCCAGAGGAGGGGCTCAGCTAAGTTCCGGGCAGGGGCCTGACCAGCAGGCAAGGTGATTACTAAAGTCATTCCACCAGTGCCCCATAGGCATCACCTCACTTGTCATCACATTCTCTGCCTTCTGGTGCCAGAAGGAACTTGGACCTGGGGGAAGAGCCAGGGGCAGTTGTTCCGGGCCAGGCTGACCCTGACATTCATTGGAGGCCTGCAGGTCTGTGTTCCTAGCAGCTAGTGCCGGCCTTCGTGAGGCGTGGCAGGGAGTAAGAGGTGTGAGCAGCAGGCCAGCCCTTCCCTTCACCAGTGTCCACGGCGGTTAAGGGCATTGTGGTTTAGAGCCAAGCTGACCTGGGCTTGAATCCTAGCTCTCCTTTTTCCTCTATGAGCTTCCCCTTTATGAGCCTCAGTTTCCCCATCTGTAAAGTGGGGATGCTCAGTGTATAGTGTTGCTGTGAGGATTAAATCAGAGCTCATGTATATAAGGATTAGCCAGGGCCCGCTCGTGGTAAGGACTCAATAGCTATCCGCCTTCATCACTCATAAGCAGGCTTGGATCTGACTGCCCGTGGGCCCAGGGTCCTTGATGGCAAGGTTGTGCCTTGTGCCTGGCTCTGGGTGTGGGTCTTGGCGTGGAGCAGGGGCCTGAGACATGTGCGTGGAGCTGAATTGCATCATGGGTTTCCCAAACACATCTCTCCCTCATGTACCCTCTTCCCCTCCCACCCCAGTCTTTGAACAGCTAAGGCTGGTGCCGCAGACTGTATAACCTGGAATACTCCCTCGATGATGGACAGCCACCTTGGGGTCCCCCATTTTAAGGTCAAGGTGAATAATCTCCCCTTGCCTGGGCCACAGAGGGCACTCAGGCTCCAGTAGAAAACCAGCTTGGGGTCCCATAGTCAGGCTGGACCAGCTAAATATCTTTCCCCTGATTTTGCAGTCAGGCTGGACCTGACTGAATATCTTTCCCCTGGTTTTGCCCCATATCCACTGGGGATATTCTGGGTCGTTGCATCAGCCCCTCCCCTCCGTGCCCCTCCTCGGCCCTGCCCCAGTGCTTAAGCAGCCTGTGTGGTCCTGCCTCCTTCAACTTCGCCTCACTCCTGCTGCCGCCAAGCTTTCACAGGCTCCACACATCCCAGGCTGCTGTTCCTGTGCTCTTCCCACCTGGGGGCCTTTGGGCTGTGGTTCCCTCCCTTCCCTTTGGTTTGCTCCTCCACCCTCATGCATTCCGCTCCAGTCCAGGCTCCTGTGTGAGACACCTAGGAGCTTCCTGTAGGCTCCTTTGAGGGCATTTACTTTAACTGTAATTAGATCATTAATTGGGTAATTACAGGTTTCATGTCCAGCCCCTCTCCCCAGCTGTTCTGTACTAGGGCAGGGACCTTATCAGGGTGGGACTTAGCTCCTTCCTTTTACACAGGTGTAAACTGATGCTCAGAGAGGTCGAAGGGCTTGCCAAAGGTCACACAGCCTGCTAGAGCCAAGCAGCTGGGGCCTCTAGGTGCTCTTTCCAAATTGCTAGGCAGCGGGAATGGCAGGAGCAAAGGCTCAGCAGAGTGAAATGCTGGGCTGTGCTGGCGCCTCAGGCAGCGAGGCCCAGGGCCACTCCCTTGACCCTCCCCAAAGACCTCTGAGCGCTGTTCCCTCCCTGCTCAGAGATTTGGCTGCAGCCCAGGGGATGTTTTAAACATATCCAGATCCAAATGCTGCTTTCCTTCCTGTTCACACAGAAAGGACCGGAGGGATACCGGCAGGCGCCCCCGCTCTGAGCGTCCCTCAGAGGCAGCAAGGGCTGCAGCTATCTCCCTGCTCTGTCTGCTGAGGCCTGGAATGGGGCAGTGACAATGGGGCCTGGCCTTTGTGGGCTCCAGTCTCTGGGCATCTCCTCTCCCCCAACACATGCACGCATGGACAGCTCCCCCCAGAGGGACTGTCTGTGGTCTCGTGCACTGAGTTGTGCCAGAGCTGGGACGACAGTGGGGAGGGGCTCTCCCCTGATTGGCTGTGGAACCTTCATCTTCCTGAGCCTCTGTTTGCTTACTTGTAAAATGGGCATAAAATAATAGCAACCCCGTAAAAAGACTGTCGTTGAGCACAAGACGATGGACCTCCATTCAGAGCTCAGCCCGCTGTGTGGCACATGGTCAGCCCTTATAAATACTAGCTAAAATTATTGTCACTTTTTCCCCATTATAGAGACTATCTAGTTTATCCGAGCTCAAACTGGACTCAAATCCTGGCTGTGCCATTTAGTATGAGACCTTGGGCAGCATAGTTGACCTTTCTGATCGTGGTTCTTCATCAGCCAGTTGGGGCTGGCTGGGATACAGTGAGATAACAAGCTGCCTGTCATGGGGCTGGCAGAGAGGAAGTGCTCAGGGAACACGTGCATATTATTATTTATTGGTTTTGGAGATGCAAGTCCAGGGCCCTTGTCTTCCCTTGTGACTGTCTGGGTCACTGGGACCAGGTAGCCTCCGTGCTGGCTGGAGTCGGGGCATTGTGTTGCATAGCAATGCCTGCCTGGGCTTCCTGGCCTTCCTTCGCCAGGACCTTTGACCCTGACTCCTCCCAAACTAGAGTCCAGCTTCCACCCAAGGAGGCTAACTAAGATGGATTGAGCTGTGGCCTGGGACACAGAAGCCCAGAGTCCCTTCCTGCTCAACTCTGGACCCTCTGCAGGACTATGGGATTCTCCTCGGTATCCGCGTCTGTGAAGAGATGGAGGCTGTGAGTTTCCCTGGCCCTACTGCTATGCCCAGGGTCTTTGCTCTTGAGCTGGGAGAGAAGTGGAGCTTTGCAGAGCCTTCTGCTCTCCTTGGGGTCCAAATGCGATGATCTCATCTGGAGCCTTGACAGACCCTAGGGGATTGGCAGAAGGGACAGCAGATGGCTGCTCTGGCCTCTTGGGGGGCTGGCATGCTGCCCCTGTGGCCACTGCTGGCCTACCCTGCAGGTCAGCCCTTCCGGGCTGGGCTGAGTGGTCCCTGCCAGAGCCAGGGTGGCAGATGGGCAGGCAGCCTGGGCTTTGGCCTGAGGGAGGGACCGTGGCAGCCTGGGCAATGTGGGAGAAGGCGGGCCAGGCAGAGAATCCTCCGCGGAGTGGTTGCTGTCCTACAGAGCAAAGACTGTAGGATCCCTCAGCTCCGTTCTGTCATTCTGGGTCTGTCTGCCCATCAGCCGGTTGGGTCCTTAGAACCTAGGAAGGAGGTGACACATTGGGTCAGGTTTGGAACCTGGCAGAAATTCATCCTGGGAGTAGGTAGGCTAGGGTTTGAGGCCTACCACTGGGGTCCGAAACCTCATGGGCATTAGCTTTACAGAATCAAAGAATTAAAGTTAGACACAGTGGCACTGACCGGAAGTGGTTTTCTTCAGGGGAGTGGAACAGGATGGTAATCTACCCCTCCTAGGACCCATTTATTTATTCGGCAGCTATTTATTTGTGTGCCAGGCACTTCGCTGGGCTCTGCCTTCCTGAAGTTCACATCCTAGTGGTCGAGACCCACATTCCACAAGCAAACAGACCCCACAGTAAAATAATCAGTATTACAGATAAGCCTGTGATACATTATGCGTCCAGATTAGCGATGGACGCGATGGGCCTAGAGAAGTCTGGAAGGCTTCTCTGAGGAGGTGGCATTTAGCTGAAAGCTTCAAGCAGGAGGGGGAGCCAGTAATGCAGAGGTTCAGGGCAGGGAAATCAGGCAGAGGGAACAGCAGGGGCAGAGGCTCAGAGGTGAGACAGACCAGGTGTCTTCTGGCTGCTGGAAGAAGACCCAAGTGGCTGCAGTGTAGCCAATGAGAGGAGTGAGGGGTGATGAAGGTGGAGAAGTGGGCACGGGTCGTTCTTTTGTGTGGCTTTTAGGTCAGGAAATGTACGTATAGTAAAATGAGTTTTGACAAATGTGTACATTTCTGTAACCACTACCACAATCAAGATACAGAAGAGTTCCCTTGCCCCCTAACATCCATCCCCCTGTACTCCTCTATACCTGACACCCACTGATCGGTTTTCTGTCCCTATAGTCTTGCCTTTTCCAGAATGTCACATAAATGGAACCGTTCAGCATGCAGCCGACTGAGTCTGACTTCCTTCACTTAACATAATGCATTTGAGCTTCATTCACATTGTTGTGCTAGCGGCAGTTCGTTCCTTTTTTATTACTGAGTAGTATTCCATTATATGGATGTACCACTATTTATCCATTCACCAGTTGAGGGACATTTGGGTTGTTTCCAGATTTGGATAATCATTGGAGGGCTTTAAATAGGAGTACTCTGTGGTCTTTAAAAAAAAAAATCAATCCGTGTACTGAGTGGAGAACAAATTAGTGGGGAGCAAATTGGCTGTTTTGAGGATTAAATCCAATGATTTGGTGATG
Source organism: Rhinolophus sinicus (assembly GCF_036562045.2). Classification (NCBI taxonomy): domain Eukaryota; kingdom Metazoa; phylum Chordata; class Mammalia; order Chiroptera; family Rhinolophidae; genus Rhinolophus; species Rhinolophus sinicus. The sequence continues at coordinate 35,185,760 of NC_133762.1, forward strand.
AATCTGGCCCACCATAGATATTCACTAATTGTTCATATAACAGGGCTGTGCCCTGGCACAGGTGGGGAGGCTTCTTGGTAGAGGTGGCATTTGAGGTGGAGGGGTGAGGAGGTGGGAGACAGGCAGAGTGGAAGGAGACCCAGGCAGTGCAGAGCTGGGTTGGCTGAGATGCCTGCTCCCTGCTCCTGATGCAGCCTTATATGCCAGGGTTTCTAGAATGTGGTCTACAGGGCTTATATCAGAGTTTTCTGGGGGTCCTGGGGGAACATTCACGTCCCAGGACCCACCCTTAGCCCTATGGAGGTTAACTCTTGGGTGGAAGATAGCTGGGGGCCTCTGGAACATTCTCTTCTTTGGTGGCTGGTAAGACGTGACCTCCTCCTGCCTTTGGGAACCGTCTGTCCCCTCGGCCTGCTGGGAACTGTAGCTGGGGTTCAAACCACCCATCATCACTTGCTGTGTTTCTGCAGAGGGACCTGTGTCCGGTCACTTTCATCTGCAGCCCTGCAGGTCAGGTCCTCTCCTACAGACCAATTCCAACAGACCCATGCATCTGGAGTCCCTTGCAAGTGTTCCATTGAGCCCCAAATCTAAACTTCCCCCTTCTGTCCTCATTGTACAAAGATTAATCATCTTAGATTGGGTGTAGGTTTCCCGCAGAAAGCATTCTTTCCTGGAACATTTAAAATGTGGCTTGAAAGCAGACTTCTCCAGCTTTATGCCCTGATGGAGAGCCAGACCCCACAGGTGAGGCAGCTCAGGAAAGAACAGGGGCTTCATCTTCTTTTGTGCCAGGGACCCCTTAAGCTCTCTGCTGAGAAGAATTCTTAGAATAATGTTTTTAAACATTTAAAATATAAAGGGAACCAAATATATTGGAATACAGTTACCAAAGTATGTTTTCAAATCATGCTATAGTAATATGTGTGTTTATTCACTGATAAGATCAGGTGACAAGCTTACTTACTACTAAATTTTAAAGCACTGATGAGTGTAAACAATATTTTGACATTTCTGCAGCAACTGTGATGTGATCTGAAAACATCTGTGTTTCTTTGGGTGGCAAAGTCACAGGGATGGCTAATACAACTGTAGCTTGTCCAGAATAGAAGGAAACGGTAATTTTTAGTTAGAGGTGAGTGAATATAAAGATGGGATTTGTTTTTTTTTCTTCCCGTCAAAGTTCATGGACTCCCTGAATTCTGATGCAGATGAAAGAGCTTGAAGTCCGCAGCCTGAATCCTGCTTGGAGGTCGCTCTGTGTGACCTTGGGCATAGCCCACCTTCCCCATGCTTCTCCCGCATCTTCATCTGTAGAACAGGGATAGTGATTCCTGCCCTTTCTGTCCATGGAATGTCTTTGTAAACTGTGAAGCCCTGTGCAAGCTCTCACTATTATTAGCAGTAATGTGAGCTCATGTTTGGCCCTCTTGCTCAGTATATACCAAGAGACTCTTCCTGGCTGGTTCCCCTGGGATGCCTGGGAACCAATCCGTTGCAAGGGGCAGGTCTGCCTCTGAGAGGTTTCTTCCTGCAGGCTGGCTTCGTGGATCACTGGGGGGGTATAAGAGGGTGGACAGAGACGTACTTTGTGGGGAGGGAGTAGATGGGTGAGCAGGAGGTTCCCTGGGTACCCAGACCCTGCTCATCCTGGATGGTGTGGGGGCCTGAGCTCTCTCTGCCTCTGTGTAGCTGGCTTGGGCCAGGGATCAGGAGGGCCCTGGGCTGTGGAGAGAGACTGGGCAGGGCAGAAGCCAGACTCATCCTCTCCTTCATTCATCCACCCAGAGACAGTGATGCGTGCCTGCTCTGTACCACATCCTGAGCGATACTGGGAAGCAGACCTGTCACCTCCCTCCCCCAGCTCTCGGGGAAGATAGACTTGAAAACAGGCAAATGCAACCTAAAATTGTTAGCACCAGAGACAAATGGAGTTCAGAGTGTGGGGGTAGAATCAGACTAGGGGAAGAGGGAATGCCCTGGAAGGATGAAATGATTAAGAGTTAGCCTGGCAAAGCCCAAGCAAACCTGGGAGTAGAACACAGTTAAGATGTATTAGCCCAGAGTCACAGGACCTGTTTGGGTTCTGGCCCCACCACTCCCTTGCTTGAGTAGCTCTGGGAAACTTCTGAGCCTCAATTTCCTCATCTGCAAAATGGGAACATTTTCAGTACCCACTTAACAGGGTTGATAAGAGGATTGTGCACATCCCGTGCTTGGGTTGGGGGCCGATAATTAGTGAGCCTCCACATAGGTGGTAGCTATTTTTAATCATGGCATATCTGGACAGGGTGGTGGGGGACAGAGGATGCAAAGACGGGCAAAACAGGAATGGGGAGGAGACCACAGATGGCTTGGGTGCCAGGGTAAGGGGCTTGGACCTAATGCAGAAACCAATGGGAACTAGTGAAGGAAATAGAAAGCCATCTGCTTTTTCTCAAATTTTCTTCATAAATAAGTATTACATCTGTAATCAGAGCAAAAGAAGCATTTTCTATAAAGGGAAACGTTGACTACCCTGGCAGCTGTGTGGTGCCCCATTCCTACCCCTCATCCTCCCCCCACCCCCTCCCATTCTCAGTCCTGGTTAAAAGAGAGGTCAACTGAAAGGAGTGGCCAGATGGGTGGATATGGAGGCTGGCAGGCTGGGCTTGGTCTGGGCACCTCTCCCCAGCTTCTTCAGGCTGGCCTTTCCGACGGGGGGAGTATCGGGGGGCCTCCCGGCTCTGAGGTGGGCATTGCTGGGCAGTGTGGCCTTTTCCTGTCTGTGGTGAAGGGTGTGGTTTGGAGTTTCCCCGCTGATATGGGGGGGGATGCTGACGATCTTGTTGGGTAGCCCCCAGGTCTGCCGAGTTCAGTGGAGTTCTGCCCTTTCTCAGTTCACAGTTGAAAGGCTTGGGAGGTGGGCAGGGTTCTGCAAGGCCACGGAGCTGTCTTTGAAGGCCCTGGGAAGGCTGAGTTCCCACCCCCACCCCCTGGACGATTCCTAACCAGCTCCCTCAGTTGGATCAGTCACTGGAGAGCTTTCCAGGGACAGGGGCCAAGACTACAGAACGGAGGAACCCTTGGCGATGCGGAGGCTCGCTTAGGTCTAAGAACCTCCAGAGTAAAGCAGGGTCCTGCCCTCCCGGATCCCCTCCCCATGGCCCTGCCCCCACCTCAGGTCCCGAAAGCTCAGAAAGCTCAGCCCTTCCCTAAGTCCTGCATTCACCGCGTCCCAGCAGACCTGGCCTAGGCAGGCCATAAGCCAGCCTTTGTGGACTTGCCCTCTCCTATGGGCCGTGCCAGGAGGGGCCGACTGCATTCTGCCTGCAGCTGGGACAAGCCCCCGAGGGGCCTAGGCCCCCCTTGGCCACCATGGAGAGATGGAGCTGGCGTGAATGCAACATCCTGCATTTTCAGAAATTGACTGTGGTGAAGGCCAAGCCCTGGAGATACAGCTGCTCATGTGAGAAAGATCATTCATTCATTCACTTCTTCAATAGATGCTTTCTGAGACCCCGCTTTGTGTCAGGCCCTAGCCTCGGACTTGTGCTGAGACACATGACTCGTGCCCTTGTAGGGAAAAAGACTGGAAGGAAACACCCTGCAGGAGAGTCACTTGGGGGCCCCCATCCCCAGTTCCAGATTCAGTAGGTCACCATGGTGGCATGAGATGTTCTGAAAAGTTCCCCGATGGTGCTCTTGGACCACTGTGATTCAGCACCAGGTGGAGGAATTATGAGTGATATATGTTTTCTGTATTTTCAAAACTGTCCCTATGATTGCTGTTTACTTTTTTTTTTAATTGAAGCAAAAAGGAATTTACTGGAAGGATACAGGAAAAGTGGGGAAATCGGGGCTAATAAAAGGCCCCAGGGACCTGGTTATTAGCAGGTACTAAAGGGCAGTTGGTTCAGGTTGCTGCCAGTGGAATGGCCTCAGGTCATCTCACTCTAGCTTACTTTTATAAATAGAAAAATCAGTTATTTAAATGTTAAAAAAAAAAAGTCCTCTAAAGTGACTCCAGTGCTCCGCAGGTGGTCCTGTGTTGAGGGATATCACCTCCCATGATCTAAATGGCATACATCTGTCAGCATCATGAGCTTCCGCGCCCCCTACACTGCCCCTTGGCTCTTCCTGAGCTTTGGGTCCACTCAGACCCCCACCTCCTCCCTGTGCCCAGGTCCTGTCGGTGTGACTGCAGAGAGAATACACGAGATGCTAGTCAATGGCAAGGTGAGGATTTGAACACAGGCCCTTTGGAGGCCGGTTTAGCTTGGACTTAGCCGACTGGCCTGTACTTCCTGAGCAATGTTGTCCGTGTGGTTCCTTAATCCGCCAGCTGAAATGACATGTGGACCCCTCACTTCCTCATTTCTTTAACTGGGGTGATCATTGACTGTCCCACTTCCCCCTTTTCCTCTTTTAGTTTTGTCCACTTGGCTTGGCAGGAGGGTGGTGAGTCTGTATGTATATCAGGGTGGGGGTGGGGTGGGGGGTGGCCAGCTGAGGTGACCATTCCTTTGCAGTGGTGCCTTGGGGGGGGCCAAGAGTGGGGCTGCTGAACCCACCCCTAGAAGAGAGGCTGTAGTGGCACATGAGGATTTAACCCTTGAGGTGATGGTGGGGTCAGGACAGTGTCTGTTGGGAAAAGCACATATCTGTCCCTCTGTCTTCCTCTCCTGAGTTCAGAACCATCTGAGAAATACTCTCAGGAATCAAATAGATGGATGTCAAAACCTTGGTGAGCTTTCATCCTAAGGACTGGCCTGGAGGGTACTGCTTCCTAACCCTGCCCCTGAATTAAACCGACCCACCCACTCTCAGGGGGCACTGGACAACCCCAAGCCATTCCCCTGTATGGAGCCACCCATTTTCTTTGTGGAAATGGGGGCTCGGAGGCCTGGTGAACCCAGCTGTCCAGATTGTGGCCTCCTCTCCAGTGTCTACAGAGGTTTTTTTGGGGGATTTTTGCTTCTTGGGCCCCCCCATCCCATCATCACTTGGGTGCTTTCTTTGGCTCTTCAGGGATGCATGCCTTTGCCAGATCATTCATTCTCCATGACTCAGTTTCTCTTTTTAGTGTACAATCTTATTTAATCCAGTGTCACTAAGAGTAGATATTATCCTTCCATTTGTAACTCAGTTCTCAGTTTTCCTATTTGTTATTAGACATAATAATTGTCCGTTTCTTCTGCCGGGTCTCCTCACTTATCCCCTTAGCTTAATTTCACATTGGTATGTCTTTGTGTGGCTGTATAACTATCTAGACATGTATTCATCCATTCAGATACTATTTGTTGGGAGTCTGTAAGATGCTGTAAGATGCTAGGCCATGTGCTGGGTGTGGGTGACACATCAGGGAGCAAGGCGGCCCTCCAGACACGTATGGTATCTCTGAGAGACAAACTGTTAAATAAAGAATTGCAAATGTGTTCATGGTGACAAAGGGGAAGTGAGGGATTTCTGGGAGCTGGTGACAGAGATGGATGGGAGCTGCCCTGAGGAAGTGAGGTCACCCCCTGCAACATCCTCTTCTTAAACCCAGATTCTTTACTCCGCCCTCAAGGCCCTGGATGGCTGACCCCCGTCTGTTTCCCCAGCTTCAACTTACCCCTGTAGCTACCCTGGCCTCCTTGCTGTATCTTGAGACACTTTCCAGCCTCTGGGCCTTTGCACGCACTGTTCCTTCTGCCTGGAGTCACCTCTCCCTGGCTTTCTCACTGCATGGCTGTTCCTTCTTGCCTCAGCTCAAATATCCCCTTTTTAGGGATGGCTTCCCTGGCCATGTCCTCTAACATAGCACTGCTTTATCATATTACCCAGGTGGTTGTTTCATATATTTTTATATATATATATATATATTTTATATGTATATATATTTTTTATATGTATATATATATACACACACACACACATATATACACATATATATGTATATATATATGTGTGTATGTATATATTTATCTTCATAGCTCTTAACGGTATTTGAATTTATTTGTTGGTTTACTATGTGTCTCCCAATGAGACTTGGGGTTCCATGCAGAAGATACAGAAGGAGTCATGTTAGTCTAGGTCACCAGTGTTCCTCCCCACCCCTGTGCTTGGCACAGGGCCTGGCACACAGCTGGCACTCATAAAATGCTTGTTGAATGAGCCCCCGGTTTCCCCGGTGTATTAGTATCCTACTGCTGCTCTAATAAATGACCACAAACTTAGTGGCTTCAAACAATCCCAGACTATTAACTTACAATTCTGGAGGTCAGAAGTCAGAAAATCAAGGTATTGGCAGGGTTCCATTCCTCCTGAAGGCTCTCGGGGACAGTCCCTTCCCTGTTCCAGCTTCTGAAGGCTGCCTGCTTTCCTCGGTTCATGGCCCTTCCTCTACTTCAAAGCACCACGCTCCACCCTCTGCCTCTGTGGTCACATTGCCTTCTCCCACTTTGATCCCCTTGCCGCTCTCTTAGAAGCACCATGGTAATTACATTGGGCCAGCCAGATAATCCAGGAAAACCTCCCAATCTTGAGATCCTTCACTTCATCACATTCGCTTGGTTCCTTCTGCCATATAAGGTGCCAGGTTCACAGATTCTGGAATTAGGGCATGTACATCTTTTGGGGGGGGCATTCAACCTACTGCACCCAGGTGCCCCTGAAGAGCCTAGGGCAGCATTAGGTGTGGCCTGCACTCAGGCACGCTGGCCACTGCCACAGGGGCCACTGACCCGACCACCCCTTCCACCTACAGGACGAGATCGAGGAGCTGCGGGCAGAGATGCTAGAGATGCGGGACGTGTACATGGAGGAGGACGTGTACCAGCTGCAGGAGCTGCGCCAGCAGCTGGACCAGGCCAGCAAGACCTGCCGCATCCTGCAGTACCGGCTGCGCAAGGCCGAGCGCCGCAGTCTCCGTGCTGCCCAGACTGGCCAGGTGGACGGTGAGCTCATCCGCGGCCTGGAGCAGGACGTTAAGGTGAGCCCAGGTGCCTTTGTTGGGCGGTGGGACCGTGAGTCTGAGTGGGGCCCAGGTCAGCCTGCAGCGCCTTCCTTGTGTGTCTGTCCTTGGGCAAGTTACACCACCTTTCTGGGCCTCAACGTCCTCTTCTGTAAAGTGGGGATCCCTGGCGAACTGACAGGCCATCAGCCAGGGATGTTCCGAGGGGCTATCATAATAGGACTCCTACTGACAACAGCTACTGTTTGAGTAGCAGCCACACACCTGGTGCTGGGCTCCTCGGAGGCCTCGGTGCACAGTTCTGTGGGGGTTTCTGTATTGTGCTAATTAATGGAGACAAGCAAAGGCCTGGAGTTGCATTGTGCTGGTTTAAATCTTGGCTCCACTATGCCCTAAGTATGAGATTTTGAGCAAGTCACCTGAGTTTCAGTTTCCTCATCTGTAAAATGGGTGTAACTCATCTGTGAGTCCCTGCCTCACAGAGTTCTATGGGGGATAGATGAGATAATGTAGGTTAAAAGTCACTATAGGCGCCCCAAAATGTTGGCTGTTATTATTCTTCCCATTTGCCGGATGAGGAAAGTGCGGCTCAGAGAAAGGAAGTACCCGTCCACAGTCACATGACTGTGTAGCTGGCAGAGCTCTGGCTCTTCATCCTCCCATGCCTTGCTGCCTGACCTGGCTGCCATGCATCAGCAATCAAGAGAGGGATGGGGTAGAGGCTGGCAGGCGGGGCCTCCAGAAGAGGCGCCCACCCTGCTTAGTGAGCCCTGCTTAGGGGCAGAAAACTTGGTTGGGGGAAGACCCAGCCCCCCTGCTCTCAGAACTCAGCCCAGTGTGATCATGGGGATGTAGGAGCTGGGGGAGGGGGGTCACCTGGTACAGCCTGGGGCCCCTAGGGAGTCTTCCTGTAGGGGTGACATCTGAACCGAGGCCTGAGAGAGAAGGTGACAAGAGTTGGGAGGGGAAGGAGGAATGCTGGAGGAAGGGGTCCCTGTAAAGGAGGGGGAGGGGAACCGCCAGTTACAGCACCGTGCTCTGATGTCTTCACGTGCACTCCAGGCTTCAAGGTCAGTTTCAGGGTCGGTTGTGCAGATGAGGAAACTGAGCTTAGAAAAGTTATGTCTCCAAGTCCAAAGTGTACCTTTACCTGAGAGGGCAGCCCCCCGGACAAATGTTTACATAGATATTCAAATCCTAGGCACTGGATTAGGGGGTGTGGGGTGAGGAAGAGCCTGGGAAGTTCAAAGGAATCTGAGTTTGGGCCCATGTAGTTGGGGATTTTGGGCAGAGACACAGAAAGTCAGCCTTAGGGAGATTAGGATGGGTGAAGGACGGGGCTGGGGCCAGGAGCAGGCTGGCTGGGTTGCTGGGGCCTCCATGAGAGGGGCTGAGAGCAGCTGGTGTGTCTGCATATGTGTGTGTGTGTGTGTGTGTGTGTGTGTGTGTGTGTGTGTGTGTGTGTGTGTGTGTCTGCGCGCATGCGTGTGTGTTGGGAGGGGGCAGCTGGGTGGAGGGGAGGAGTGGCCCCTTCTGTTGGGATTTGAACTAGCCAATCAGCATCAACCTTGCCCTCGATGCTCCCTCCTCTCTCCATCCCTGCAGCTGAAGCACTGAGCTCATCCACACAGGCTGGGCTGGATGCCTCTGGCCACAAGGCTTTACTTCATGAGCTGGGGATATTCTGGGGCATTTTTTGGAGGTCCTCAAAATGCTGACTTCCCTGACACTGCCTGGGGGTGCTGGATGGACCCAAGTAGGGAGGGGTCCAGGAGATGCCTCCGAGGGTATCCCTGGGGATTCTCTGACTTGCTCTGCCAGCTTCTTGGCCCATGTCCCTACTGGCCCCCACCTCTTGGGCCTCACTTTCCCCTTCTGTTAAATGTGGGGCTGAGACCAGCAACATTGTCAGGGCTTTTGCAGCTCCAGTGGTTTGATCGAGCAGATAGGTTATTGGTGAGGGTGCCAAGAATGAAACCTCAAGCCTTGGGCTGTCCCCTTCTCACCTCCTTGCTGCGCCCAGGCTCTCTCACTCTCTGCTTGTCCTCCTAGCCTATGGACCCACTGCGCCTCAGCAGGAACATTGCCCAAGCTGAGGAGGGCAGGGGCGGGAGTCGGGGGCAGAGACCTGCCCTGCCGCTTGCTTGCTATGTGGCCTTGGGAAAACACCTTTACATCTGTGAGCCTCAGTTTCCCCATGTGGAAAATGGAGAGAAAACTAGTCCCTACCTGTAGAGATTTTTGTTAGAATCAAATGAAGTGAAGAGTGCTGAGTCCAAAATGCAAAGTCTGGCACAGGATTCTCACCCAGCAAATGAGCAAATGTTGGTTGTGGTGTTATTGTTCTGGAGAACATGTAAGCACTACTAGTAGGTCAAGTGGCTGGGCAGGGGCAGTGAAAGGGAGGCCAGACTCTCAACCTCGCTGGGTAGATTAGAATCACCTGGAAGGCCTGTTCACAATGCAGATTCCCAGGCCCCACCCTCAGGGCCTGGGATCCTATGGGAGAGTATCAGGTCCCTGAATCCTGGGATGTAAATTCCTACCTGGAGGGACTCCTGGGGAGGCCCAAGGACATGCCAGTAAAACATTTCCTTTCTTAGAAACAATGGAGAAAAAGTTCTGGCTTTGGGTTTTATTCCTGGGTGACTCAGGCAGGAGTCCTCCCCTCTCTGAGCCTCAGTTTCCTCATCTATAAAATTGGGGTGACGTTCCCACCCTTCCAGGCTTCCGGGGAGGATTTAGCCACCCAGAGCTCAGATGCTGCCCTGCCAGGGGAGTTCCTTAGGGAAAGGAGCTCCCATCCCCCCCCCTGAGGATTCAGAATCACAGGGACACCCTGCGGCCAATGAGTGAAGGGCCAGTGAGCTAGCTAGTAAGCTGGGCTGCTATGGCCTGGAGGCTGCTTGCTGCATTTGGCAGGAGCCAGGCCCCAGCGCTGTAAACACTGACCTCATGGCTGAGCGCATTTGTTTGTGCTTTGGGGATTTGCCATGGTTTCCGGAAGCTGCAGCTGTTTCGCCTCCCTAGTATCTCAGCCCCTCTACCTCGGGAGGAGTTGGGGAGGATCAGGAGGTGGTCAAATGAGATAGGGAGGTGGGGCCCCATGAGCTCCTGACAGTGTGTACCTACTGTTGGGCTTACTATTAACACTTTTATTGCTGATCTTCATATAATATGTCATCCAGCTTCAGGCCAATAGCAGGGTCAGGTTGAGAGCAAGACTCTAGAGTGGACTCACCTCATTTAAAATCTTGCTTCCGTAGCTTCCTAGCTGTGTGACCTTGGGTAAGTGACCTTTCCTTGCTGAGCCTCAGAGTGGTGATACTAATCAAAGTGCTTTCTGATGGGATGAAAGGCACATGGCCGGTGCTGGGGAAGAGACAGCTGATTGTGGAATCGCCTGTGAGAGCCCAGGGAGCCCAGGACCCCTGAGGCTCAGAGAGGGGAGGGGACAGACCTAGGCCAAAAGGCTTCTCTCCCCTCCTGGCTGGCATGCTCTTTGCTCCTGTGGGTCTCCATCAGGGTCACAGGGCTCTGTGGGATCTGAGAGTAAGGGCTCTTTGTCCGCATTGGAATTCTGTAAACTGCCTGAGTTTGGGCTTTTTTGCCATAGAAACCCTCAAGGGTGGGGGAGCACCTAGGGAAGGGGATCCCATGAGGAATGCAGCAGAAGGCGACTGACATGCAATCCATAGAGTCAGTTGGGAACCCAAGAGGATCCAGGAATCCACATAGATCATGACTTCTTGGTTCAGAGTGGGTCACCTCCCCAGATCTAGGCCATGGTGGCGACAGGGCACCCTGCCCCCCAGATGGAGAGGAGCTGGCCCAGGTGGAAGCATAGATGGGAGAGGAGCCCTGGTCCCCAGCATCTGCTCTCTCACCCCAGTCAGTAGGTGGGATGGGAGGTTGGGGGAAGCAAGCATCCCCAGCAAAGAGCAGGTACAGCTCCCATATTTCAGTCATTTGCTCCTTCATCGTCCTTTTCGCTTGTTAGAGCCTTAGATTTGTTTGTTCATCCAACAAGCATTTATTAGGCACTTAATGTGTGCCAGACCCTGAGCTGCTGCTGGGACACAGAAATGTGAAGGAGCCCAGGCATGGTCTAGGGCCTTGATCTCTGTTCCCTATCACTTCTATTCCCAGGGCCTAAGCAGGATGGATGAATGAATGAATGAATGAATGAATGAATGCATAAATGCATGAATGAAATGTTGATCGGGACAGAGGTTCACTGGTTGACCTAATAGCCCCAAACTGGGGACCATAGCCAGGAGCCTGGGACTAAACACCTCCAGCAAAAACACTGACAGTAAACGTAAGAGTGAGGCTGTGGGGTATTGGGCCAAGTTGGATAAAATCGGTGCACGGAGGTGAAGTAGTAATCTGGACCATGCATCAAAATCGTCGTATTTTTTGAGCACCTACTATGTTCTAGCCACCATTCATTCCTCCAGGCACTATGCTTATTCTCACAGCAGCGCTCCTGACTCAGCTATATCAACCTCCTTTTACTGATGACCAAACCGAGACTTTGAATGGTGAACTAACTTGTCCTGGGTCGCACACCCAGTGAGTGCCGAAATCAGGCTCAAGAATCTAGTTTTTCCACCTACAAAGTTCTTGTTCTGATAATGAGGGATTGCTCACCCCACTTTGCAGATGACAAAAGCTTGGTGGCTTAGAGGGGCTGTGGGGGGAGCCTCATGGGTCAGCTTCTGGCTTCTGGCTATCTTTGGAGGTCTTCTGGGGTAGAGACGGACAGTGGGCCACAGAGGGAGGGGAAGGCAGTGCTGAATTTCCTTTCTGGCTGTTGTTTTTCCTGGCCTGTGTTGCATACTGCCAAAGGGTCTGTGCCGAGCTGGGCATGGGCCCAGGCAGAGGGCAGAGCCAGGGAGGGCCCTCTTCCCTTCCGCAGGGAGGAGGTGCCATAGTCATTTCCGACACTGGCAGGCACTGGTTGCTGGGCTGTGCCCCAGTCTTGCTGGCAAAGCCCTAATATCCCTTGTGGCGCCCTGGCCACACTGGCCCCTCAGCCACATCCCCGGGGCTCCCCGCAGCTTGACCCCACTGACTTTGTGTGACCCTGAGCGAGTAACTACCATTCTGAGTCTCAGTTTCCTTGCCAGTAAAATGGGGACAGAATTGGAGTGAAGAGGAATGAATCTGGCACACAGTAGGTATTCAACTAATGGTAGTGCCCATCCCACTCGGCTGGTTGTGATTTACCAGCTCAGAAAGGCCTTCCTTATCCCCACGGGCCTTTTAACCCCAGCCAGCAGGGGACAGGACAGAGGGTATCCTCGAGGAAATGGGGTGCTGTTGTTACAGAGTCCTGGAACCAGGATGGGAGTTTGCAGCTCTCTTAGCTCCTTTCTGCAGGGATGACTTGGACAGCTGCCCAGGCTTTGCCATTTGGGGCATGTTCTATATCCCAGATGACTGGAAACAGGCCTCGGGGTCACATTCTGACCTTCAGCAAGTCCTGCCCCTTTCTGGGCTTCAGCTTCTCGAAGCAGCAGCTACCACTCACCCAGCGCTCACTGTGCAGGCAGTGGGCCAAGCCTTTTGTGCCATATTCAGTCCTCCTCTTGGGCTCATGAGGTTGGTGCGATTATTATTGCACCCATTTTGTAGTTAAGGAGACTGAGGCACAGAGTCGGGCAATGATTTACCTCCAATCACATGCTAGTCACTGGCAGAGAAGGGGTTCAAATGACTCTGGGGCTGCCCATCTTGCTCTGGGTTTCCTCTCTCTTTAAAATGAGCTTCTGGCCCAGCCACAGGCTCTTGTGAGGGTTGGCAGGAGGGTGGCTGGGAGAGGCTTTTGGAAGATGAATGAAAAGACATTCCTAAGAACATGCAGAGCCTTTACAGCTTTCTGGGAGCTGAACTGTGACAGAAACATAAGGAACACAGGTTGCCTGGGCTTGGGTTTTGGTTCTGCCACTTGCTGGCTGTGTGACCCTTGGTGAGTTACTTAGCCTCTCTGTGTCTCAGTCTGCTCATCTGCTAAGTGGAGGTGACGAGAGAACCTGCCTGCTCAGGGGTTGCTCCTTGGTCCAGATGGGATGGCCCCTCAGCCTACTCATGCCCTGCTCATCACCTGCCCTTGCTCAGGTCTCTAAGGACATCTCCGTGAGGCTGCATAAGGAGCTGGAAGTGGTGGAGAAGAAACGGATGCGGCTGGAGGAGGAGAATGAGGAGCTTCGGCAGCGGCTCATCGAGACGGAGCTGGCTAAGCAGGTGCTGCAGACAGAGTTGGAGCGGCCGAGAGAGGTGAGGGCCCCGTCCATCCCAGGCAGGGCCAGGCTAGGGCTATGGGCATGTGCTGGCCCCACCCAGCCAGTGTCTCTGCACAGTTACGCCTCTCAGGCAGAGCTATTTATCCATTCATTCCTCTAGCACACATTTCCTGAGCACCTCATGTGTACACTGTGTGCTGGCCACTAAGGACACAATGGTTAGTGAAAGACACCAGCTCTTGTCCTCAAGGAGCCCATAGGTTAATGAAGGAGACAGTCCTTCCATCACAGAACCATAGCTGTCAGAGGATCAACTGAGGAAATGGGCGACAATGCCGAGCATGGAGCCCTGCTCTCTGGGCCTTAGTTTCCTCATCTATAAAATGTGACAAAAATGCCCCAAGCCATTGTGAGGATAAGCTGGGATAACTCATGTGTACATGCTTTAGGGCTGCCAGGCATTGCCATTCAGCGTAAAGTCAGTGTATCGATAGAGATTTCGGGACACTAGACACTTCCTGAATATGACCCCCAGATACCAGCCTCTCTGTCTTTGATCATGCCAGCCCCTCCACCTGGCATGTCTTTTCTTCCTTCTGCTGTATGTTAGGTGGACAGCATGTTAGGCAACAATTTTCATAAAGGCTCAATGAGGTTGTGATCATACCCATTTTGTGGATGGGAAAACAGCCCCTGAAGAAGGAGGGATATCCTCCAGGTTTTGCTGGGCCCAGTGGAAACCATCAGCCAAGGTGACCCCTAACGGCTGGAATCCTCCAGCTTCCAAGGGTCTACATTCCAGATGGCCCAGGTGGCTTCTGGCCAAGAGGCAGCTGGGCCTCAGCTGTCTGGCTGCTCACGGGGTATCCTAGGATCGTACATTGTCCTGGGGCACACACCTCACCTTCCCCGAGGGCAGGCATGTGAGCCCTGCAGGACAGGACTGAAATGCCACTGTGCTGAGCCAGAAGAGTCCTTCAGCTGCCCTTACCCCAGGCGTGGTGGTGGGATGGGCCCACAGCTTCTCGGTGTGGGGACGGGGACATTTGCTGCTAAGGGCTGCTGTGGAACCCTCCTTACCCCTTTCCAGGCCTGGGTGGGAGTCCCCCTCTCTCAGGCAGCCTCCTGCCCCTCAAGGCCCATCACACAGGGCATCGTCTTCACACATCTTGCTGCCACCCTTGGTAGTAAAAAGGGGAGACGATTTCAGAAAGCGCCTGGAGGTAAGCCTGTACCTATTGTAAAGGACAGAAAACAGGCCTAGAGAGGGACAGCTTGCCTGAATAAACCCAGCTTTTCCTGGGCAGAGACGTGGCTGAGACCCTGAAGCCACTTGCCCATCTTAGTCTCCGTTTCTTTATCTGTGATTTCAGGGTAATAACAGTATCCAGCTTACAAAGTTGTTTATCATCATCAATAAGACTGGGCAACCATAGAACACCATGAAGAAGTTAAAAAGAATACAGTAGCATAGCCGTTCCTGAAAAAGTTAAACATAGAATTACCAAATAAGCCAGCAAAATTCCACTTCTGGGTATATATCCAAAAGAATTGAAAGCAGGGACACAAACAGGTATTTGTACCCCCATGTTCATAGCAGCATTATCCACAATAGCCAAATGTCTATCGATGGATAAACACAAATGTAGCATATATACATGTAACGGACTATTGGTCAGCCTTAGAAGGAAGGAAATTCTGACACAGGCGACAACATGCATGATGCTTGAAGACATCATGGCAAATAAAATAAGCCAGACAGAAAAGGACAAATATTGTATGATTCCTCTTATATGAGATACTTAGGGTAGTCAAATTCATAGACAGAAATGAGGATGGTTGTTACCATTCTAATGGGACTGGAGGGGAAGGGGTGAGGAGTTACTGTTTAATGGGTACAGAGTTTCAGTTTGGGAAGATGAAAAAGTTCTGGAGATGGATGGTGGTGATGGCTGACAGCAATATGAGTATGTTTAATGCCGCTGAATTGTACACTTGAACATGGCTAAAAATGGTAACTTTTATTATGCATTTTTTACCACGTGAAAAAAGAATAAGGTAGATACATACAGTTGGCCCTTGAACAATACAAGTTTGACTTGTGAGGGTCCCCTTATACATGGATTTTTTGGAATAATACTGTAAATGCGTTTTCCTTATGGTTTTCTTAATAACGTTTCCTTTTCTCTAGCTTACTTTATTCTAAGAATACAGTCTATAATACATATAACATACAAAGTATGGGCTAGTTGACTATTCATGTTATCGGTAAGACTACTGGTCAACAGTAGGCTATTAGTAGTTAAGTTTTGTTTGTTTTTATAAATTTTATTGGGGGACAGTGTTTCTCCAGGGCCCATCAGCTCCAAGTAGTTGTCCTTCAATCTAGTTGTGGAGGACGCAGCTCAGCTCCAAGTCCAGTCGCCGTTTTCAATCTTTAGTTGCAAGGCGTGCAGCCCGCTTTCACTCTTTAGTTGCAGGGGGTACAGCCCACCATCCCATGCAGGAATTGAACCGGCAACCTTGTTGTTGAGAGCTCGCGCTCTAACCAACTGAGCCATCCGACCACCCTAGTAGTTAAGTTTTTTGAGGAGTCAAAAGTTATATGCAGATTTTCGACTGCAGGGGGGTGGAGTGGGGCAGTACCCGTAACCACCATGTTGTTCAAGGGTCAATTGTAGGTACTGACGTGCAAAGATCCTTAAGGTACATAGTTAAGCAGGAAAAGAAAGTTACAGAACTATACATATTGTGCAATCCCACTAATTATTTTGAAAAGCCATATAGACAAACTGGTTTTGAAGCATGTATGTATATATGTGCAAATGCACAGCAAAAGCCTGGAGGAAATCCCACTGAACTCAGGAGTTAGAAATGGTGGGAGTAGGGTGGGCAATGACTTTTGCTTTTATACTATTAATGCTGTAGTTCATTTGTTTCTTAACAATGAGAATGCACTTGGGTATTATTTATGATATGTTAGATGTAGTCAAGCATGTGAAGAGCCCTTTGTAGTGCCTGGCACAGAGTAGGTGCTCAAGAAACACCGGTTCACTGCCTCTTTGCAGGCGATGTCAGCAAGGCTCGTCTAGCTCTTCCTGATGTGTCTGTTGGTATCGCAGGAGCTGGGCAAGGAGGTGTGGCCCTGTGTTTATTTGCTGATTGCCCTCTCTCTCCTCCCTCTCCTTCTGGACATGGTTTCTATGGAGACGAGGGTTCCTTAGCAGTTCTTCTGCCAGAACATCAAGATCTGTCTTTGCCATCCTGACAGGTTGCTGTGGCGATGCTGTCACCCGGCTGGGAACAGGAGCCCCTGGCCTGAGCTGATGTGGTTACCATGGAGATTGCTCTTTGCTAGAGAGAAGGAAGGGTGGCCAGTCCTAGCTGTGCTCTGTGGTGACCCTGATGCCCAGCTGGGCTGCAGCTCAAGAACTGTAGCACCAGCCTCCCCTTGGTCAATATCATTCCCTCTTCTTGTATTTTAGGCAAGAAGCCAACATCACTGTTGACGTGATTTATTATACTACAGCTGCTGTGTCTGAGTGCTTGCTGTGTACCAGGCACCACACGAAGCATTTTTGTATGTCCTCACGTTATGTGACAACAGCTTCCCAATGTACAGTGTTGTTGTCCCCGTCTTAAAGGTGGTAAACTTCTTGGTAATTTTTAAATTGCGATATAATCCACATACCATAAAATGCACTGTTTTAAAGTGTACCATTCAGGGGGCGGCCGGATGGCTCAGTTGGTTAGAGCGCGAGCTCTCAACAAGATTGCCAGTTCAGTTCCTGCATGGGGTGGTGGGCTGCGCCCCCTGCAACTAAGATTGAGGACTGGACTTGGAGCTGAGCTGCGCCCTCCACGGCTGGTTTGGGGGACAGCAACTTGGAGTTGGTGGGCCCTGGAGAGGCACAGTGTTCCCCAATCTTCCCCAATAAAAATAAATAAATAAATAAATAAATGAGAAACATATCCTCTATAATGGAGTAGTCTTACCTGATAAAAATAATAATAATAAAATAAAGTGTACCGTTAAGTAGTTTTTAATATATTCATAATGTGCATTTTCATTGCCCCCCAGATAACCACCTGTACCTGTTAGTAGTCACTACCCATTCTCCCTTCACTCCAAACCCTGGCAACCACTAATCTGCGTTCTGTCTCTATGGATTTGTCTATTCTAGACATTTCACACAAATGGAATCATGCAATCAATATGTGATCTTTTGTAACTGGCTTCTTTCACTCAGCACAATGTTTTCAAGGTCTGTCTATTTTGAAGCATGAATCAATACTTCATTCTTTTTTATGGCTCACTAACCCATTGTATGAATATAGCACATTTTGTCTCTCCACTCATCAATTGATGAATATTTGAGTTGTTTCCACTCTTTGGCTATTACACATAATACTGCAAATGAACATTTGCGTTCAAGTTTTTGTCTGATACATGTTTTCAGTTCTCTTGGGTATATACCCAGGCGTGCACTTGCTATACATATGGATGGGACTGGGAGAAGACAAAGATGGGATTCTAACTCAGGACTCTTATCTCCCAAAGCCACGCTGACTCTTCCGGTGATGCCCCTGCCCTCCTTGCCCCTCCAGGGGCCTTTCTAGGACCCTGCTGTATTCTCAGAACCTCCGAAGAGGCTGCTTGTTCCACTGAGACCCTCATTCTCTGGTATTGGCTTCTTGTGCTGATTCCTACCCATTCTGATGGGGGTACAAAGGGCGTTGACCATGACATCAGAGCGCCTGGGTTCAATTCTCGATTCTGCTGGTGTTGTCATCCGAGGCAGCCTAGCTGTGGTCTGTGTGGCACGTGGCAAACACGAACTTGGAGTCACAGGGGCCTGAGTTTGAATCCTGGCTTTGCCACTTATTTGTAAATAACTGGATCATTGGGCAAATCGTGGTCCAGTGCTCAGTGTGTTCATTTATAAAATGGGAATATTAATCCCTATTTCTGAGAGGTGTTTGTGAGACAAGCAGGAAAAGTGCTCAGCAGAGAATAAGGGCTTGGTGACTGCTGTTTATCATTATTACCTTCACAACCATTACAATGGCTGTGGGTTTGGAGAAGACGTAACCTTAGTTAAATCGATACGTTTCTGCTGCCTCTGATAAGGAGCTCTCCGTATCGAGCTGTCAGTTGCCCATGGAAGGAGCAGTTACATTGCAGATCAACACCTACAGTTGGCATCGTCTGTCCCATTGACTTTTGATTTGGGGCTCATGCCTAAACCACTCTGTTTCCTCCCCGCAAAAGGTCTCCTCCAGCCAGGAGCCACACAGCCTCTCTGTCGAGCTGCTTCAGCCACTCTGGCAGAAGAATGCCTCAGTCTTTGAGAGGCACCCCCACCCCAGGTCCCCTCTAGAGTAAATTTTGCACACACAACACAGTCTGTGTTTTCAGTGAGACCTTTCTAAACATCCCCTCCAAGTCTGGTGAAAGTCTACCCAGCTGTTTTGGCAGAAGGTTCATTTTATTCCTTTAAGGTTGGTCTTTGTTCCCTGGCAGCATGGAAGCATGGAAGGTGTTAGAGGGGAGGCCCCTCCAAAACTGTGCTCCGGCAGCTTCTCTGTGCGGGCAGGAGGGGTGGGGACACGCTCTGCTAGTCTCACCGAGGGCAGAGCGCATGCTCCTACTAGGAGCCGTTAGACCAAGAATGCTGAGAGCCACCACCCGGGCTGCTGAAAGGCAGCCTTGTGAGTTGCTGTGGGTGGGGAAGCCCCTGCTACATGCCAGGCCAAAGAGTGTGCCCTCGGGGTCCAGCAGTTGGGACTGGCAGTCCTATTGGCTGCCCTGACCTGCCCCATCCTGCCCTCCCAAGGCCCAGGGCCAGGACATCTGCCCCTGGGGGCACTGCAGAGGGGCTCTGACAGGCCCTGGCTCCTTGAGGGGCACCACAGCCCCCCAGGCCGCCTGGCCAGCTGCTGTCCTACAGAGGAAAAGGTCTGTGCTCTGTGAGTCTGCCTAGTTTTCCCTCCAGAGCCACAAAGCACTGTGGGAGCCCACGTGGCTTAGATGGGGTGGGGGGAGGGGGCAGTTCCAACCCCAAAAGGCTGGAACTACTCTGGTCTTTTTTAAAAGTTTTGCTGTTTCAGCCCCTCTTCTCTGCCCACTTTCCTCCCTTCCTGATAAGGTCCAAGCCACTCAGAGCTCACTGTCGGCCTGTTGGAAGGTGTTCAGTGACTTTTCTTGGGGAAAGTACATTTTAGAAACGTTTTACTATGAACTTTCCCCCTCCACCCAACAGGTCAACTATGCTTAGTAGAGAAAGACTAGAAAATACAAGTATGTAAACCATAAGGAGAAAAAAATTCACCTGTAATCCAGTATTCAGAGGGAATTACTCTGAGTAATTACCAGATTACTGTTTGGGTGAGACATACACGTATTTCTAATAACAGTTTTTTTATGTATATTCATACACATATTGAAATGTATATGTATATATGCATTTTTAAACCAGGAAAGTAATAGAAGCTCAGTGAAGTAAAACTATTATTGCAAAGGCATATAAAAGCATGCCCGGCATCCTCTGAGGATGGGTACATCAGACTCTGGTTGCATTGGTTGCCTCCGGCAGGAAAACTTGTAAGGGATTCACTGTATTCCTTTTGTCCTGTTTGAAGTTTGAACCATGTGAATGTGTCATCCAAAAAAATAATAGAAATAATAACAACCATACATAAAAGAAAAGAAGAAAGCCTCCCTCAATTATCCTGACTCAGCCTAAGCCTAACCTATGATTAGCAGTTTGGTTTATATCTTTCCGGGACTTTATATATGCTCATACACTATATATGTCTCCCTGTGTATTTTTTAAAATAAAGATGGCATTATAGTATATACATAGTTTCTGTAACATACAAAATAATGTAGCAGGAACACAGACTTTTTAAAAAAATGCTGGATGTTTTGGTGTTTTCTTCTGCCTAAGGTGCTTATTATAACAATCAAAGATCACAGAGTCAAGTAAACATAGGAAGGGAAGAAAGTCTAAAAGAGCACCATCTATTTCAGTATTTTAAACACAGAGCCAAACGTCTAGAAGGAGCTCTAACTGACTATCAGCTGTGGTCACCCTCAGGCTGGGGAGTAGAATGGGTGGGGAGGTAAACAGGGGGACTTCTGCTTTGTCAGCATGGTATAGATGTACAGTGAGAATGTATTTTTGCATGAGGTGTGATAAAAAAATATGGTGAATTTTTAAACTAAAAAAAATTATGACAGTAAAAGACACATTGCCATTAATCCCCCTCAAAATACTCCCCTTTGCTTCGCACACACTTATCCCATCATTCTTGCCACTTTCTGAAACAGTTCTGGGAGTCCTCTTTCGTGAGTGTCTTTACTTCATCCTCCATCATGACAACGCTCTGTGTCACACATCACTTCTGGTACGGCAATTTCTGTCAAATAAAAACATTACGGGGGGAGGAGGGTTATCACTTATTTGAGGGGTGTAAATGTCTAGCTATTACATTGGTTTTTACACCTGAAACTAATTTAAAAAAAAATTATGATGTGTCCTCATCCACCTTATTCACCGGATCTGGCACCGTGTAACTTCTGGCTCTTCCCCAAAGTCAGAATGACCGTGAAAAGGGAAACGTTTTGAATCGATTCAGGCCATAGAAGCAGCGACGACAGCGCAACTAAAGAGACTCAGGAAAGAGGACTTCCAGAACTGCTTCAGAAAGTGGCAAGAACAACGGGATGAGTGTTCGAAGCGAGGGGGAGTATTTTGAGGGGGATTAGTGGCAATGTGTCTTTCACTTGAATAAATTTTTTAGATTTAAATATTCACCATATTTATTTTTCGTATATTTATTTTTTTAAATATTGTATAATAATAAATTTTTTAAAGAAGAATCGCTGGAGGATTATGTCCTCCCTCAAAAAAAATACGAAAACAAAAACAAAAAAACTGGGGAAAGAAAAGTACAAGTTCCCTCTGTCCTCACTGTTAAGAGCTTGGTGTATATTCTTCAGACCATTTTCACCCCATGTGCGTACACATACGCATCTTATTTTTATAAAAATGGTAACATGCTTTTTTTTAAATAACAGCTTTATTGAGATGTAACTTACATACCATAAAGTTTGCCTTTTTTAAAGGACACAGTTCAGTGGTTTATAGAATATTCAAGAGCTGTACAACCATCACTACTCTCTAATTCCAGAACATTTTCATCATCACCCCCCAAAAGAAACCCTGACCCCATCATAGCCGCTCCCCTGGTCACCCCTGGCAACCACTCATCTATCTACTCTCTGCTTTTGTGGATATGCCTATTCTGGACATTTCATGTAAACGGAATCATATGCTATGTGGCCTTTTGTGACTGGCTTCTTTCACTGAGCATGTTTTCAAGGTTCACCCATATTGTAGCATGTGTCAGTACTTCATTCCTTTCTATGGTTGAACAGTATTCCCTTGTGTGGATATGCCACATTTTATTTATCCATTCATTAGTTGGGGGACATTTGGGTTGTAGGTTTTGTTTTGCAGGTTCCTTCTTTTCCTTACAAGATGTCTCAGAGACTACCATGTCCGCGAATTTCTCTCCCTCTGTCCTTTTTCATGGCTTTAGGCTTGGTATGATCTCATTCCTTTATATGTGATGGCTGGGACCTCTCACTGCCATTGGAGACCCTTGGCTCCCCTTCCTGTCACTCCACTTCTTCCTCTAGGAAGTCTACAGAGCTTGGAGAGGCTATAGTCACCAGTCCATAGCTGTTTCATAGATGATGAAATGGAATTTCAGGGAGAGGAAGCGGTTCCCCCAGGATCATAAACTCAGTGTTGTGGAGTTTGCAGAGTTCAGCTTCCAGCCTAGGTCACAGCCCCTCCCACTCAGCTTATTGATAAATGAGCTCAGATCTGCAACTCAGAACCCTCAGCTCATCCATTCCACATTGGGCCTCTCTCTGAGCACCCCCTTCCCGGGCCCCATTTGTGGGAGGGGCTCTTTGTGGGGGGACTTGTTTTGTGGCCCTCACCTAATTCCCTACTCTTTCCTCCTCAATTTTGAAAGATCTTAGGACAGCCCTTCTCAAATTCTGGCTCCTTGCCCTTGGCACCCAGTGTCTGAAACATCAGCCTCTGCTTTCCTTTCTCATTTGCATTTCAAAAGGTCTATTTAGGATTTGATTGGGCTTTAAGATATACTTAAGAGTCCATCTGGAGTTCATCTTCCTGGCTTTGTGGTTCCTACCTGGGCTGCACAGTAGGTCACTTGGGAAGCTATTTAAAAATACTAGGATGCCTGGGACCTTGGCCATCTATCTATCTATCTATCTATCTATCTATCTATCTATCTATCTATCTATCTATCTATATTTTTTTAAGTTCCCTGGGTAATTCTGATGTGCACCCAGAATGTGCTACCTCTTCTCTGCCCCTCGTCAAAGAAGGCACATTTCCTCCTTCCAAGTCTTTGGAACTAGATCTAGAGCTATGTCAAGAACTGGTCCCAGGTCAGCTATGGATTTGCTGTGGGACCTTTCTCTCACCTTCAGTAAAGGGAGGGGTGGATTAGATCAGTGGTTCTCCCCTTCAAGGATAGGGGGTGAGAGGTGGGTTATAGGGAAGGCATGTATTCAAACCACACAGGAGCATTCTCAGAAAATACCTGCCCAACTTGAAAAGTTGGAAGCAACCTCAGTGTGGTGATATATACCACTAACATAAATCATGAAAGAAGTGTTCAAAGGAATCATGCATCTAATTGAATGACTTGTTTAAGCATTGAGAAACATCAGTAATGGTTATTGTAACCTTCCCTTCATAGGGCTTGTGCCATTTTGCATTCTTACCAGCATTCCTGTTTCTCTATAGCTTCAGTAGAATACAAGTATGTTGTAAGATGTTTGGATTTTTGCCAGTCTGATAGGTGAGAAATGGTATCTCATGTCATTTTAATTTGCATTTCTCTGTCATGAACAGGGTTGAGCATCTTCCTATAGTAAAGAGCCTTTTACCTTTCCTTTCCTGTGAACTGTTTTTCATATCTCTACCCCATTTTTCTATAGGTTTGTTGGCTTTTTTATTCTTTATTTTGTGAAGCTCTTTACATAGTTAGGATAGTAACCCCTTTTTCAGTGTTATGAATTGCAAATATTTTTCCCAATTTGTCCTTTATATTTTTACTTTTCTTAGGGTGTATTTTTTCGTGTGAAATTTGCTTATCTGATCAAATGTATCGATATTCTTCCCCTATCACTTCTGGATTTTTGAATCATGATTATTATTGTCTTATTTTGCTTTAATCTGCATGCACACTTTTAAGTTTAAATTATGATCAGTGACTCTTCATTTCCAAACCTCCTGTGTAATTATGGTTTGTTGCACCAATATTCATTCATTCTGAATTAAAGTCCCCACTAGAATGCCAGTTCCATGAGGATAGCATTTCCTCTGAGCTAGAGATTTGCATGTAGAGGCTACTGGAAGAGTCCCCTTGCTAATAACACCATCAAGGAGCGAAGCGGAAGTAGAAGTTGGGGTGCAGAGCCTTCACACCAGTGGCTCAGTGGATCCCTTGGAGAGCTCTGGAGCTGGATGGCCCTTTCCAGTTGTCCCAAGTTGAGGCAGGGGAGCATGGACCCGTCATTGGATGTGGGCTGCCCTCAGCCAATGGCCATTGCTGGGAGGGGAACTCAGCTTAGAGGCCTAAGCTGGAGAGACTAATGTCCCGGCCCCCGAAGGAGGGATCTGGGCAGAGCTCCACAGCATCCTCCCCCCGACTGTCTTGGTCCTTACTATGTTCTCCACTCCTAACTGTGCCTGGCACATAATAGGTGCTCAGGAAGTCTTTGGTGAATGAATGAGAGACAAGAACAGAAACCCAAATTTCCGGGTCTTGGCCCAGGCCAACTGGATCACAACGTGGGGCAGGAGAGAGGGGAGGCACCTTGGGCAGGTGTATTCAGAATCACCTCAAGTGCTTCTGGACCATCCCGCATTTGCAGCCCTCTGAGTGGTCTCGAGGGCCCCTCTGGCTCAGCAATTGGTGCTGGTCAAGGGCTGGGCTGGGCTGGGCTGGGCTGGGCTGGGCTGGGCTGGGCTGGGGAGGGGGCCTTCAGTAGAACCTCAGGCTCTGTGACTGCTCTTTGGTGCATATCACCCTCATGTGCTTTCAGTTCTGACTTTTTAAAATCTCCCTCCAGCATTCCTTGAAGAAAAGAGGAACCCGCTCCCTGGGGAAGACAGACAAGAAGCCTTCGGTGCAGGTACTTCCCAGCAGCCCCCACAGCCCCCAGTGTAGCCCCACTGGCAGGTTTTAGTCTTAGGTCTTGAGACCTAACTCCAAGTGGCCTGGTGGGGGATTCTGAGAGGTGCCCACCCCTCCCCATTTTCTACCTCGTCCTCCCTTGTTCATTTTCTTAGCTTCGCTGCCGACTTCACTTCCCAAAACCACACTCTGAACCCATGGTTCTCATACGCTGACAGATAAAATGCTCTATGTAGCACAGGCCAGGCATAGAATACAGTTAGCTTCTAGTGGTTCTGGATTGTCAGAGTGCAAAGTCCTTTGCATACATTATCTCATTTAATCTTCCCCATAGCTCTACAAGGGAGGGAGTGTTACTGCCTCATTTTACAAATGAGGAAATTATAGTAGTAATGGTAGTGGTAGTAGCAGCAATAGTCACCCTGGCAGAATGTTGCCTACTCCAGGAAGCCCTCCTGGACTCCCCAGGCTATGTGGGGTGCTCCATCCTTGCTGCTATATCAACGTCCCCCTCTCTGCTTCCCCTCTGGACCCCAGCACCTAGAGGGTTGGGGCTGTGTCTGCTATATTCCTGTGTCCCCAGCACCTAGGTAGTACTCCCTGAAGTCCTCTGGCTGGTTTGGAGCCTCCCGACACTAACCTTCCTGGGTCTTGTCTGTCCCTGTGCCCCTGGGGCCCCAGGAGGACAGTGCAGATCTGAAGTGCCAGCTGCACTTTGCGAAGGAGGAGTCAGCCCTCATGTGCAAGAAACTCACCAAGCTGGCCAAGGAGAATGACAGCATGAAGGAGGAGCTGCTCAAGTACCGCTCGCTCTACGGTGATCTGGACAGCGCCCTGTCCGCGGAGGAGCTGGCGGACGCACCCCACTCGCGGGAGACTGAGCTGAAGGTGCATCTGAAGCTGGTGGAGGAGGAGGCCAACCTGCTGAGCCGCCGCATCGTGGAGCTGGAGGTGGAGAACCGAGGCCTGCGGGCCGAGATGGACGACATGAAGGATCACGGGGGCGGGGGCGGGGGCCCAGAGGCACGCCTGGCCTTCACCCTGGGTGGCAGTGAGTGCGGAGAGAGCTTGGCGGAGCTGCGGCGACACCTGCAGTTCGTGGAGGAGGAGGCCGAGCTGCTGCGGCGCTCCTCCGCGGAACTCGAGGACCAGAACAAGCTGCTGCTGAGTGAGCTGGCCAAGTACCGCTCCGAGCACGAGCTGGACGTGACGCTGTCGGAGGACAGCTGCTCCGTGCTCAGTGAGCCCTCCCAGGAGGAGCTAGCGGCGGCCAAGCTGCAGATCGGCGAGCTCAGTGGTAAGGTCAAGAAGCTGCAGTACGAGAACCGCGTGCTGCTGTCCAACCTTCAGCGCTGCGATCTTGCCTCCTGCCACAGCACGCGGCCAATGCTGGAGACGGACGCCGAGGCGGGGGACTCTGCCCAGTGCGTGCCTGCTGCCCTTGGCGAGGCCCATGGCCCCCATGCCGCCCTGCTTTGCAGAGTCAGGGAGGCCGAGGCGCTGCCTGGGCTGAGGGAGCAGGCGGCCCTGGTCAGCAAGGCCATCGACGTCTTGGTGGCAGATGCCAATGGCTTCTCTGCTGGCCTCCGCCTGTATCTGGACAACGAATGTGCCGACTTTCGGCTGCATGAGGCCCCCGACAACAGCGAGGGTCCCATGGACACCAAGCTCATCCACGCCAT
Organism: Rhinolophus sinicus; assembly: GCF_036562045.2. NCBI lineage: Eukaryota > Metazoa > Chordata > Mammalia > Chiroptera > Rhinolophidae > Rhinolophus > Rhinolophus sinicus. Next base: position 35,211,877 of record NC_133762.1, read on the forward strand.
CCTGGTGCGGCTGAGTATGCTCCAGCAGGAGCTCAACGCCTTCACGCGGAAGGCAGACACCGTCCTGGGGAGCTCTGCCAAGGAGCCGCCAGAGCCGTTCTCCTCACTGCCCACCCTGGGCTCCCAGGGGCCCTCCAAGGAGATTCTGCTGGCCAAAGACCTTGGCTCAGACTTCCAGGTAAGATGTTCCCATCACAGGCCGTTACTTTTTTTTGATAGAAACTCTTTACTGAACCATAACTTACAGACAGAGACGTACACCAAGCACAGGTGTAGAGCTTAGAATTTTCCCAAGGCGAGTGCTTTCATGTCATCATCACCCAGAACAAGAACTGGAACACAACCAGCACCCTGGAAGCCCCTCCTCCTGCCCCCTTCTAGCCACAATGCCTGCTTCTGAGAGTAACCTCTTGATTCAGTTTTGTCTGTTTAAACCTTATGTAAATTGACTCATAAACTAACCCACTTAGGCCTGGATCCCTTTACTCACCTTATATTTGTTGTCACATGTGGCATAGTTTGTTCAGTCTCATCACTGGAGATGATCTCATTGGGTGAATATGCCACAATTTGCTTAGTCGTTTACTATTGATAGATTTAGGGACAGATTTGGAGGCCCTATCTTTTTGCCAGGTTGCCCTTCTTTTCTGGTTTCCTTTGCAGTTTTGTATTTTAAAATGAGTATTAGTTAAAAAAAAAAAAAAAAGGAAAGGACTTTCGTTCAGGTCGTACGCAAAGGCAAGAAACTTGACTTTCTAAAGGTAATGAATTTCCAGCCTTGATGTCTATAAAATAGTACTACTGAGAAAAATTAAAATAGCAAATACAAAGGTGGCCGGTTAGCTCAGTTGATTAGAGCGTGGTGCTCATAACACCAGCGTTGCCGGTTCAGTCCCCTCATGGGCCACTGTGAGTCTGTGCCCGCTTTAAAAAAAACACAAAAAGCAAATGCACTTGTCCCCCCAAAAAAAGTATTATTGCCAAAGTAATCCGTAAACATTGAAAGAGTTGCCAAAGTTCCTGAGGTAAAAGCCGCCGCCTCACCACCTCTCACTCCCTACAGGTACCACTTTGAACAGTCTGGAGCAGTGCTGGCCAGTACAGTGGCCACTAGCCACATGTGGCTACTTCATTTTCAAGTTATAAAAATTACAATACAGTTGAAAATTCAGTTCCTGAATTTTCAGTCACAGTAGCCACATTTCAAGTGCTTAGTAGCTGTATGTGTCCATTGGTGCAGCTCTAGACTATTTCATCATCACTGCACGTCCTTTTAAATCTTTCTCTACATATATGCTCATATATTTGTTTTTTCACCCAAGTTGTCTTGTACCCACTGTTACCGCACAACTTATTTTTCTCGTGGAATGTATCTATTTGTTCATTTGCTAGTGATGTTGTATTTATTGTTTATATACTTTTGTGCTCAGGGCTGGAGGTGCCATGGTAAGCAAAAAACAGATGAATTCTGTCCCTCCCCCGCCCCCCAGCCCATATCATCTAGCGGGGAACAAAGATGTGATCAAAATATACCAATGAATGTGAAATTACAAACCGAGTTGAGGGCCCTGGAGGAAAGGCACTTGGTTCTACAAACAAGGAACTTGTCCTAGACCCTGGGACAGGGCAGGCCTCTGGTCTGAGATGAGATCAGAGAATGGATTACCGGGGAAGAGAGTCCTAAGCAGAGGTATCGTAACCGGAAGGAACACGGGGTGTCCAAGAACTCAGAGGAGTGACGCTGGCCTGCAGAGAGCATTTGGGAGGTTTGATCTTCACCCTGAGAGCAACGGGAGGGGTCTTTCCATGTCTCTATAGAGATTTAGCTCTTTCTTTTTCACAACTACACAGTGTAGTTGTGCCATAATTTCTTTAATCAGTGCCCCATTGATCTGGTTTCATCTGGCTTTTTTAAGGAAGCAGACTACCCCATGTTAGGTCGCCCTCTTGGTTCTTCTTGAGATAGTAATGAGCTGGGGCTGCACAGGTGCTAGGACAATTGAGGCTGGCTCAAAGGTTTGTGCACAAGACAGACATTCACAGAACCAGTGTTTTCACTTACCACTTACCTAGTCAGTCATCCTTTCAACAAACATTCATTGAGTGGTGGCAGTGCCCTAACCAGGGCTGGGTCTGGGCTACAGACGGGAGTCCTTCTGGGTCCCAGCACTCAGGTGGGTGAGCAGAGCCTTTAGAAAGCCCATCGGCCTGGGGTAGGGCTGTTTCTGGCACTTCTGGGGCCCCTCCCCATGGTTACCTTTGGTCTCTTCTGCCTGTGCCTCTGGGTACAGCCACCTGACTTCAGGGATCTGCCGGAATGGGAGCCCAGGATACGAGAGGCCTTCCGCCCTGGCGACTTGGACTCCAAGCCCGACCCCAGCCGGAACTTCAGGCCTTACCGAGCTGAAGACAATGATTCCTACGCTTCTGAGGTGGGCCTAGGCCTGAGCGAGCCAGGGGGCGGGTAGGAGGAGAGTGGCTGGGCTTCCCCAAAGCAGAGTGACCCACGGGGAATCTTAGCTGGTGATGATAGGGGTTTTGAGTATCCCATGTGGTTCCAAGCTTCTTGGAAGCCAGGACAAAGAGGGAAACCAGGAAGTTTGGGCTATTCTCATGGCCCGGTAAAAGGAAGCTTTTAAACTCTTTTAAAGAAATCGATTTTTTTCCCTATATTAAATTCTACTGGGAATTCAGTAATTTATGTCATTTAATGGAACCACTAATTTATGTAGCAGGAAGGCAGCCATCTCTACAGTCAGGCTGACTGGGTTCAAATTGTGGTTCCACTATATACTGACTGTAAGTCACTTTACCTCTCTGATCCTTAGCTTCTCACCTTTAAAATAAAAGTGATCCCTCATTGCATTGCTGAAAGGATTAAACACACAAAAAGCCTTAGCTTACACCTGGTTCAGGTTTGGTGAGAATGAGGAGGAGGAGGATGACATATCTCTGGGCCTCAGAGGACCTTGCAGAGTGTCTGTGTGACCTTGGGCATGACCTCACTCTGACTGCAGTTTCCTCATCTGTAACATGGGAGGATTCGAGTCTGTGGTAGCTGTAGAATTGCTAGGACTCTTTGGTCCTTGAGGATTTCTGGGTGGTTCTGAGCCCCACCCAAGCGTACTGAGCCTCTCCCTAGCACTTCATAATGAAACTGAAGCAGGGAAAGGCTCCTATGGATTTGTTGGGGCATCTCTGAGATGTCTGAACCATGGAGAGCCCTTTGTGTGCCCCAACCTGAGCACCCTTTTCTTCTTGGCATTCCTGGGAAAGCAACTTTGTGGTTCCAGGAAGGCCAGTCTGCTACTGTGCCTGTGGTGTAGCTCCCTTGGAGCTGATGGATCAAACTATCTAAGTGGTCTGAGCTTCCTAGCAGCCATGGCAAAAAGGGAGGAAATCACGAGATACTTTGTTTTCATTTTCTGAGCAATCAAAATAGGCCAACTCACCTGCAGAGAAAATAATTTCCTACATGTATTCAATTATTGTTTCATTTAACCCTTCTTTATTGAGTAGTTACAATTTGCCAGGCATGGTGTTAGGTACTGAGTTTAAGGAGAACACCAGAGATAGCAGGTTTAGCCTGGCAAGGATTTTTAATACAAAACAGGCATATAAGCTAGACCTCAAGTCAGAGTGCCTTCCATTGCAAAATTTCCACATTATTGGCCAGATACTAAATGCCTGGGTTTTTTCCACAGAGAGACATCTTGCCATGCCTGGGAAGGATTTATGTAGGAGTTGGAACTGACATTTCCTTTTTTTTTTTCCCCTCCTGCTTAACATGACAGTTTAAAAACTTTCCTCTGTTACTAGAATTAAAAATTTTTAAATTAAAGTATAACATACATACAGAAATCACTTGTAAGTGGACAGGTCACATAATTTTCACAAATTGAACACTCCTATCTAATCAGCAAGCAGATGAATAAACAAGCATGATCTGCCCCCGGGAACACCCCCCCTGGCCCTTTTCATCCTGACTTCTAACATAATCAACTAGTTTTGCCTGTGTAGCTGCATATAGCTATAAACACAATTTCCCTTGAAAAATGTAGTTTTATTGTCCCTTGTTAAGATTTTATTATATAGTCATTAAACAACAAATAACTTCAACAAAATCCCTAAGCAGCACTGCATAAAGATATAAAATCAAGATCACACGATTGTCACATACTTAACCACTGTTAACATTTACTGTGTGTGTCCATGTCCTTCATGTTTTTCTGTTAAAATATACATATAAACTTTTCATTGAACTATAACATAATAGTAGACATACAACAAAGGACACTCTCCTTAAGTGTATAGTTGAATGGATTTCTATACATGTAAAAATAGACCCATTAAACACATATATTGACCCCCATCATTATTATCTAAGTTGTTTGTCAGTTTTTGCGATTATAAATAATTGCATCTTTGTGAATCAAAGCTAGTTTCCACAGTATATTACTTTCTTCGAATAAATTTTGAAGAGAAATGATCCGGTTAAAATTATAATGGCTAGATTTGATGTCACTGTTTTGTTTAATCGTCATCACAAAGCACTGTGCCTGATTTGTAATTGAAGGACAGCTTGGGTCTGACTTACTGTTGTTGTTCCCCTACCATCCTCGTCCTCTGACCACAGCTTCTGTCCTCCCCATGCGCTCTCCCTCATTATCTGTGTCCCTCATCCCTACCCCAGATCAAGGAGCTGCAGCTGGTGCTGGCTGAGGCCCATGACAGCCTGCGGGGCCTGCAAGAGCAGCTCTCCCAGGAGCGGCAGCTACGCAAGGAAGAGGCTGACAATTTCAACCAGAAAATGGTCCAGGTGCGTGGTGTCCAGTGCCCTCCCTACACCTACTCCAACCTCCCTTCCCTGAACAGAAGGCAGAAACCTTAGAGGTCCACGGGTTTTCAGAAGGCAAGAATATCGGGGGAAACCCGAGTCTTTCTGCCCCATGCAGCACAGTGGCTGTGGGGTGTTCTGTGCATGTCATTCTGCATTAGCTGTGCTGGTCTGGAATCCTGGGCTTGTCGTTGACTGCCTGTGTGACTTCAGGCCAATCCTATCTCCTCCCTGGGCTCAATTTCCCATCTATGAAATACTGCCCCCATCAGAAGTGAAAACCTGTAGTTGAAAGGCCATAGGCCTTGTCTGTTAATCAAGATGATAGTCCTGGTAAATGGAAAGCATTTATTAAGCCCTTACTGTATGTCAGGACTGTACAATGCACTTCCCACACATTATGTCCTTTAATCTTCATGCCTTCCCCTATGAGGTGTCCCCATTTTACAGATGGGAAAACTGATGCCCAGAGAGCTGAAGTACTTTGCCCAGGATTGCACATCCAGACAGGGTGGGGCTGGGATTGTAATTCAGGTCTCTAGCTCCCTCTTAGTCATGACACAGCATTGCTTCCTAGAATATTACATGTGCTCAGCCTTCCTCACTCCCAGCATGCCCTTTGCTCTCCACGTGGGTTACCCCTCCCTCACACTCATAGCTTCCTCATTGAATGTAAGAGTTCATGTGAAACATTGGCACCCAGTACATGCTTATTATATGATCTCATGGCTTTTAATAATCAGAGCTGTGTTCAAATCCCAGTTGTTTTCACTGATTCAGTAACTGATTGCTGCTGCTTTCATGAGTTTCTATTCCCTGGAGTAGCAGAGGGCAGTGTTTATCTAAACAGAATGAGCTGCTGAACAGAATGATCCCCTGGCAGGGATCACCAACAAGCACCACCCAGATTTTCCTCTTTGCTCTTGTCAGACCCCTGGAATGGGGTGGGGTAGTGCCCCTGAAGACAGCTGGGGTTGCTCACGCTCTTGTCCCCCTTGCAGCTGAAGGAGGACCAGCAGAGGGCGCTCCTGAGGCGGGAGTTTGAGCTGCAGAGTCTGAGCCTCCAGCGGAGGCTGGAGCAGAAATTCTGGAGCCAGGAGAAGAACATGTTGGTGCAGGAATCTCAGCAGTTCAAGCACAACTTCCTGCTGCTCTTCATGAAGCTCAAGTGGTTCCTCAAGCGGTGGCGGCAGGGCAAGGTTTTGCCCAGCGAAGGGGACGACTTCCTTGAGGTATGGTCCCCCTGGCACTGAGACTGGGGCTGGGGACGGTGTGGAGGAGATAGGACCAGGGGGACAGCCAGCTGGTATCAACACAACCCTGAGGCTCACGTACTTAGGAGCCATCAGCTTGCAGGCTTCCATCCCTGCATTCATTCACTCATTCAGCATCTATTTGTGAGAACCAGCCCCTTACTGGGCGCGGTGGCAGGTGCTGAGGATACCCAGGTAAAGAAGACAGACTTGGTCTCGGCCTCACCAGGAGAAAGTCTCGTGGGGGATGGTAGGTCTTTAACACCTCTAATATTTCTTCGTTTCTCTTTTTCACAAACCTCAGAGTCTTTAGCAAGCAACGGTATCTAGGTGAATTTAATAATCCAGTTTTGTTGTTATTGCGTGATCTGCAAATACAGCGTATGTTAATGCTTCTTACTCTTTTAAGCTATAACTTACTACAGTAAAATGCACACATCTTAAGTGTACAGCTGGGGAAGTTTTATAGTGTACCTCCGTATAGCCTCCACCCAAATCACAATAGAGCACATTTCCAGAAGGTTCCTTCATGCCCCAGTCAGTATGGCCATCCCAGCAGTCAGCACTATTCTGACTTCTTACACCATCGATTAATTTTGGCTATTCTAGAAATTCACATAAGTGCATGTAGTCTTTTCCGTCTGCCTTCTTTGGCTCAATATAATTTTTTGAGAGTCATCCATGTCTTGCCTGTAGTAGTTCTTTTTTCTTTTATTGTTTATTTTCGACCTATGAATCTACCTATTTTATTTTATTTATTTAATTCTTTTATTGGGTAACTGTGTTTTTTCCAGGACCCATCAGCTCCAAGTCAAGTCGTTGTCCTTCAATCTAGTTGTGGAGGGCGCAGCTCAGCTCCAAGTTCAGTTGCCATTTTCAATCTAGTTGCAGGGGGCACATCCCACCATCCCGTGCGGGAATTGAACCGGCAGCCTTGTTGTTAAGAGCTCGTGTTCTAACCAACGGAGCCATCTGGCCACCCCTATTTTATTTTATTTTTAATGCTATCCTCAACATATAGCAACGGGTATTGGCTTTCAATCTTTAGTAATAATATCAACTTCCTTTTTTAGATATATTTATTTAACTAGAAAGAGTAGGTCAACTTAAAAACATTAATGATAGTACAGGTAGTATTTATATGTAGCCGGAAACATGAGGAATGGAGCTTTGGGAATGTCTGAAGGACTCACATGGCCCATTTGTCCCTCAGTCTTTGCAGGACCCTTTGCTTCTCAAAGCCCCTGCCTCCCGTCATCAGCAGCATGCTAACATTGCTAAGAGAAGGGGCCTGTAGGATGTCATACGTCAGTCACACCCACCTGAGTTGGCACCACTCACCTTAGCCTTTTGGGTACAGGTACTACTGGTCTAGCCCAGATTTGGCCCTCCTTTGGCTTAAGCTACTCTTTCCAGAGCCAGTGGGGCCCAGTGGCACTTCCCAAGTCCCCATGTACTCTTATCAGGGGACCCTTAGTGTAGCCCCAATGCCCCAGGAGCAGGGGATGACGGTTAGGCCTGAACCTGTAGCAAGAGTTCCCTCTTCCCACCCCCAGTGGGGCTCATAGTTCTTCTCCCAGGCACCCGCCTCCTCCCCGAGGGCCTCTTGGGAGAGTCACTGACCATCATTAAATGGACCTATTTCCTGCCGCCTCACCCTGGAGGTGCCCCTATGAGAAGCAGCTTAAAAGCCCAGCATGACTGCCCCTTAAGTATCACCCTTTGTGACACCTGGTACCTCATATTTGAAGGCACTGTCTGCTTTCTCTTCTGTGGCATTTGAAAACATAGGCCCACCTCTCCTATTTGGAAGTCCCACACAAGCCTTTGGGTGAAGCCCAGTTGTTGTTTTTTTAATGAATTTTTAAATTTTTATTTTCTTAATTGTAGAGAATATACATAACATAAAATTTACCATTTTAACCATTTTTAAGTGTACAGTTCAGTGATGTTAAGTACATTCACATTATTGTGTAACCATCACCACCATCCATCTCCAAAACTCTTTTCATCTTGCAGTACTGAAACTCAGTACCTACTGAACACTAATTCCCCCTCCTCCCCTCCCCAGAGTCCCTGGCAATCAACCACTATTCTGCTTCCTGTCCCTATGATTTTGTCTACTCTAAGTACTTCGTATTGGTGGAATCATACAGTGTTTGTCCTTTTGTGACTGGCTTATTTCACTTAGCATAATGTCTTTAAGGTTCATCCACGTTGTAGCGTGTTGCAGAAGTTCCTTTTGTTTTAAGGATAATATTCCATAGTATGGATAAACTATTTTTTCAGCATTACTGAGGTATAAATGACACACAGTAGTTGTATATACCATGTTTCTCCAAAAATAACACTGGGTCTTATATTAATTTTTGCTCCAAAAGACGCATTAGGGCGTATTTTCAGGGAATGTCTTATTTTTCATGTACAACAATCTACATTTATTCAAATACAGTCATGTCATCTTCTTATGGAACATCGTCATAACATACAAAATGCATTCATCTGGCTGACGATCTTAACTGGGGCTTATTTTGGGGGTAGGTCTTATTTTCGGGGAAACATGGTATTTAAGATGTACAAGTTGATGTTTTTATATATGTATATGGAATGATCACTTTAATCAAGCTAATTAACATATCCATTACCTCATATAGTTAACCATTCTCTCTCTGTCTCTCTCTCTCTTTCTGAGAACACTTAAGATCTGTCTTAGCAAATTTCAAGTGTACAATACAGTATTATTAACTAAAGTCACCATGCTGCACATTAAATCTCCAGAATTTATTCATCCCGCATAACTGAATCTTTGTATCCTTTGACTAACATATCCCCATTCTCCCCGCCCCCTGCCCTCGGCAACCACTGTTCTACTCACTGCTTGTATGAGTTCAACTTTTTAACGATTCCACATCTGAGTGAGATCTCGCAGTATTTGTCTTTCTCTGTCTGACTTATTTCACTCATCCTGTCCTTCCGGTCCATCTATGTTGTTGAAAATGGCAGAATTTCCTTCTTTTTTTATGGCTGAATAATATTCTATAGTGTATATGTACCATATTCTCTTTACCCATTCATTCATCAACAGACACTTTGGTTGTTTTCATATCTCGGCTACTGTGAGTAATGCTGCATTGAACACGAGGGAGTACAGATATCTCTTTGAGATCTAGATTTCATTTCCTTTGGATATATACCCAGAAGTGGGATTTCTGGATCATGTGTTAGTTCTATTTTTATATTTTTGGGGAAAACACTATACTGCTGTCCATAGCTGAAACCTATTTTTCGCTGCTATGGAAAATGGTCCCCCACACCCTCCAAAGTGAATTCCCTACAGGCCACGTAGCCTATATTTTAAATTAAATTTTTTCAGGCAAACTCGCCATATTTGGTAAAAATCTTTCTAGCCATTTCCATGTATTACAGTAGCAGAGAGAAACAGAAGCTTTCTTTAGAAAAACAATAAGATGTAAGCGTAGGAGATGAAATATATATGCCTATAACTAATAGAAATATACATATTTATTGAAAAAGACACAATAAGATATAAACATGACCACATATATGTAAAAATAAGTATATACATATATGTAGATGATATGATATAAAGCATATGTGTATAAAATACATTTAAGTACATAATAAAATACATGTAACTATATAAATAATACACTTGATATACATTTATACTTTTGAAGAATATACATATCCACACATGTAAAATTAAAACTATATATGTGAATGATAACCCTCAGATGTTGGGTGTTTGTAGTGTTCTGGGCACTGTCTTAAATGCTTTAAGTGGGTTATTGCATTTCACTTTTACAAATACCCTGTGATGTAGAGACAATTATTATCCCTATTCTACTGCAGTTAAAGAGCTTTGCTTCCTTGTCCTCAATTCTGAAATCCAGAAGCTCTGAGAACTGTTTCTTTGCATCTAACTCAGTTGAAACAAATTGGCCCTACATTCATTTGGCAACAAAACCTTTATTCCATTTCATGTTAATATTCATATGTTTGTAAGGGAAATATTGGTGTCCTTGAGCGCAGGGTGTTACCCCAGATTTTTTCAGGCCTGTTATACAATATACAGTGTAGGTACCATATATATATATATATATATATATATATATATATATATATATATATATATATATTTTTTTTTTTTTTTCCCCTTTCTTCTGCCTCCCCCCCAACTCTGGTTCAAGCCATTGTTTCTCAGTCTAGTTGTGTAGGACACAGCTCCCTGGCCCATCCTGGTATTATGAGCCTTGCGCTCTCCCGGCTGAAGCAGTTAGTCGCCAGTCATGGATCGGCTGCTCACAGTAGCTCACGGCAACTCTCGCCGGCTGCTGGCCACTCACGTTGGCCCCCGGCTGCTCACGGCAGCCCAGCATCAGGGAGAGCTGTTGTTCACAATCTTAGCTGTAGAGGCTGGCCTGTAGGTACCATATTATCTTTCTAAATCCCAATTAATTCTGAATTCTAAGCACACCTGACCCTAAGGATTTCAGAGAATCATGCACCTGTGTATATAGTCAGATACTGTATGTATAGGTACTTGTGACCAGGGACAGAATTGGGGTGTTTAGTCACACAGGCCCTGCTGCCCCCACATACTTCCCAGCCTCAGCACCGGCCTGACCCTGAAAACTAGTATTCATTTGGTTTCTAGGACTTTTTTTTGGTTTTTCTTCCACCTCTTTGGTTGCTCTTTCTCAGTCTCCTTGGTCTGACCTTCCATTTCTCCTTGACCTGATCTGAATGTCAGAGTCCCCCCTCAGGGCTCAGCCCTCGGACCTTGTCCCTTCTTTACGTGCACTTACCCCCTTGGAGGGAGCTCATCCATGCTCATGGCTTATATGGCCTTTCCTACACATTGTGAGTCCATCTAGAGTCTACAGAACCTGACCCAGCCGCACTGCCCCCCACAATCTGAACCACCATCATGTCTTGCCTGGATTGTCACCATAGTCTCCTAACTGATCTCCCCGCTTCTGCCCTTGCACCCTTGCACCAAACGAGAGTACCCAGGGCAGATATAGTCAATGTAGATGGTACCCCCTGGAGTTATGCGATATGGGACGCTGTCGCTGCCCTATAATGTGTCTCAACATAGCAGCTAGAGGGATCTTATGAAACTGAAAGTCAGGCTGGTGTCACTCCTTGGTGCACAGTCTTCCCCTGGCTCCCATTTCATCCGGAGTAGAAGCCAAAGTCCCCACAATGGCCTGCTCAACCAGCCTGTTCCCCATACCGCTCTCACTTCCTCAAATAGACATGTTCCCACCTCAGGGCCTTTGCATTGGCTGTGTCCTTTTCCTGGAATTATGCTCATGGCTTATTTTCTTACCTCCTCAGGACTTCGCCCAAATATCACCTTCTCTCTAAGGCAGGGGTGTCAAAACTGCGGCCCGCGGGCCAACTGCGGTCTGCAATCCATTGTTAATTGGCCCGCAGCAAATTCCAAAAATATATTTAGTTTACTTAAATAAACCAGGTGAGGCAATACGTACTTCACCTCGAGTGAGCGGCCCGGCTGTTTGTGTATTTTACCGCATATGGCCCTTGGTGAAAAACGTTAAAAAAAGTTTGGACACGAGCACCCGCATACAGCACATCCTAGCTCCTTTTCCGGCTCTCTTTTTCTCCATAGCACCTGCTATCATGTGATATTCCATACACTTAATGACATTTCATACATTCCCTATATTTGTTTGTTTTCTTGCTACTGGAATGGAAGCTCAGGGTTTTTTGTCTGTCTTGCTCACTGATGTATCTCCAGCTCTGAACACAGATCTGGCTCATGGTAGGTGTTCAATAAATATTTGTTGAATGAATGATGAAAGTGCACCCGAGTCAGAAAGCGGCTTCCTTCTAATGCTTTCCTGTTCTGAACTAGTACCCGGTCTCCTTGGTTGGCCCTGGACTTCTAATCAGGTTCCATCAGCAGCAAACCCTGCCTCCCAGGAAATCTCCTTCTGTCTACCCAAATCTTTGGTTCTCCTTTCTGTAATTATAGGGGTGCCTGTGGCCCTTATATTGCAGCCACGCTGCCTACCTTGACCCAGCCTGACAACATGGTCATTTATGAATAGCTCTCAGGGATGCTTCATGGTCCTTTTGGCGGGAGAGATGGTGGGAGCACAGAAGGGCCTGACTCTCCAGCTCTGCTCCTCAGCCTAGACGGCACCCAGGGTGCCAAAGTCAAATGTTGGAAAATCAGTGCCCAGCTGGGTGCCTTTGGTCCGTCCTGCACCATAAACCCCATTCTTTCTTCCTGATTGGCTATATAGTCCCATATCTGTCTGGGCCACTAACCTGAATCCCATCCCCCTGAGGGTCAGACCCCCAGGCATGATGCCCTGCCACCCCCTGTTGAGTGTGGTTTTTTAAAAATAGGTAAATAGCATGAAGGAGCTGTACCTGCTAATGGAGGAAGAGGAATTAAACGCCCAGCATTCTGACAACAAGACCTGCACGGGGGACAGCTGGACCCAAAACACGGTTTGTTCTCAGCCTACTCCCAGTGCTGTCCGATCCCTTTGTTCCTTTGTCTGTTTCGTGATCACTTCCTGCCACCTTCATTTGCACTCGGCACTGGAGCTGCAGAGGTTATTGCCTGGTCACTGGCCCCGGTGCTCAGTGCTGTGGGCCACATAGGTCATCCCAGGGCAGTGACAGAGGGCCAGATGATGGACTGTCACAGGCAAGAGAGCAATTAATTCTGTTTGGAGTATAGTGGACGGTATCACAGAGAAGCGGTCATAGGTGGTGAATTTTGAAGGATAAGTAGGAATTTACCTAATAGAGAAAGGGGAAAGGCCATTCTGGACCAAGAGAACTGTGGGTACAGAGGTGTGGCAAGGTATTGTTGGATTGGCTGCATCTTGGGATGTACATAGTTGGGGGAAGGACCCCAGGCCGGGATCATGAAGAGGGGCCTTATGGTCTGGAGTAAAAACCCTCAAATCAAGCCATAGGATAGAGAAAGCAATAGAGTCAGGTTCCTAGGGGCGCAACAATGGGAACGGGTGGGAAACAGGTCCTGGGCCAAGGAGAGAAGATTGGGCCCATTCAGGCAATCAGGGAGGCTCCATGGTTCAGACTCCTTATCTGGCCCATGGTGGGTCAGAGAGGCAGATCCTGAGAAAGGAGATGGATCCAGGGCCTTGGTGTTGCAGGGCCTCGAAGAAGCCAGGGCTCAGCTTAGATTTAGGCTGAGTAATTATTGCTGTAACTGTGTGAAGCTGGGACGCACGGTCAGCCTAGGAGGTGGCCAGGACGGAGATGACTCAGCTCAGAAAACTCGGGGCTGAGACTGCATGGATGAGATAATCCGAGAAGTTGAGGGACTTGCCCGAGGCCTGGTAGAGTCCTGGGCTGGACTCTGGGTGAGTGCTCCCAGCCCAGGCTCCCCTCCCTGCCCCTCAAAAAGCTCCTGACCCAGGTCTTGCCCCCGTCTGCAGCCCAACGAGTACATCAAGACACTGGCTGACATGAAGGTGACACTGAAGGAGCTGTGCTGGCTGCTCCGGGATGAGCGCCGTGGTCTGACTGAGCTTCAGCAGCAGTTTGCCAAGGCCAAGGCCACCTGGGAGACGGAGCGGGCAGAGCTCAAGAGCCACACCGCCCAGGTGAGTCTCCCACCTGTCAGAGACATCTACCCCTTCGGCTGTCAGATTTGGGAGCAGGATGTCCAAAGCATGCTTCTAGAAGCATAAGAACCTCACCTTGTGATCCCGAGAAGGCAAGAGACTTGCCTAGAGTCACACAGCAAGGGTACCAGAAACAGTGGGAACTGGGAGTTACAGAGCTGGGAAGGAAGGTAAGGGATTGACCAAAGGGCATGGGGGCATCAAAGGCACCTCGGCTGCACCATCGGCTCACAGGTGAGGCCAAAAACACTTAGTGCCTGTCTGTACCTGGTAACGTCCTTCACATACACGCCCAGATTCCAGCTGCCTGCTGTCTTCATTCTTGCCCTCTTCTCCTCATAAGAATCCCTTAACCCCCTGCTACCGGGCTCTGTTCTGTTCACTCAAACTGAGGGACTTCTCTCCCCACAACCCAGCTTGACCAAAGGAGCCTCAAGCAGAGCTTTGGGGGTTTGGTCTCTGCTGTGTACCTGGAGGCAAGTTGCTGCCCTGCTCTGGTCTTCTCAGTGAGAGGGTGGGCTTATTCCCACTCAGAGAGAATGCTCTGACCCCCACCACACCCCACACCCCAACTCTGCAGAGCCCAGCTTCCTCCAGCCTGCCACTGCTGCAGGCTGCTTTCCTGAGCATCATGGACCCCTTGGAGGTGGGTACACTCGTTATCTCTGCTGGAAAAGTGACAAAACAGGCATAGAGGAGTTCTGTTTCTTTCCCAAGGTCACCTAGCTAGTAAGTCACAGACATGACCCTCGCTCCCCAAACTTCTGCCCCTTCACCTCCCCATGACCATGATGTCACCTTCTCTGTACTCACAGACTCTGACTTCCCAGCGCCACCATTCTCTCCTCCTAACCCTCCCTGCAGATCTCACAGTTCCTGCCCCATCTGCGCATTCGACTGTCCACTGCTCCTTCTGCCCTCCCAAACCCAGCCATTCCAGGTGTCCCTCCCCACTGGGAACCTGAATGGCCCCATGAGAGTTAAGATGTCAGACCACAGCCTGGCGGGTGTGGGGTGCATCGATTCTTGAGGTTGCATGTTTACCTCCTGCGATTTGAAGCTGAGAAAGCCATTATGCAGGAGTAATTCCTGGACACATTACATTACTGTGTGAGCATGTCCCCCACTAACCCTAATCCATAACGCTGGTACAAGTTGATGAAGTACCATGACAAGCATTAACTAAGAACCTCTGCCATTTTGTAGCTGTGTGACCTAGGACAAATAACCTACCTCTCTGAACCTCTTCAAGCTCCTGTGCAGAATACCGAAAATGGTAGTTATCTTGCCGAGTTTGCATGAGGTTACTGAGCTAATGCCTGAAAGGCTGTTAGCACAGAGCTTGGCGTGTGGGAAGAACACAAGCCTTGATTGGGAGGAGAGGTTAGTTCTGAGTGGGAAGGTGAGTGAAGGCTTCCCAGGTTAGGGGTCCTCCGGGGAGGAGCTCTCTCCGCCTGCCACCTGCTGGCGTCCTGCAGGGCAGAAGGGTAGAAAAGAGGTGACTCCTGATGCCAGCTCCCAGTTTGTTCTTCCTTTTGCAGATGGAGCTGAAGGCTGGGAAGGGCGCTGGGGAGCGGGCGGGGCCCGACTGGAAGGCAGCTCTGCAGAGGGAGCGGGAGGAGCAGCAGCACCTCCTGGCTGAGTCCTACAGCGCTGTCATGGAGCTGACACGGCAACTGCAGATCAGCGAGCGCAACTGGAGCCAGGAGAAGCTGCAGCTGGTGGAGCGGCTCCAGGGTGAGAAGCAGCAGGTGGAGCAGCAGGTAAAGGAGCTGCAGAACCGCCTGAGCCAGGTGAGGCCTGTCCCAGCCCAAGCTGGCTCAAGCCACAAGGGGGAGTCACTGTAGGAAGAGACGGGGGTAGGATCTCCTTCAGGTATAGCTGGATCTAGGTGCTCAGGGAATACAGTAGGGACGAGGTCTTTCTCTCTGCCAGTCTCTTAGGCTTGCTTTCCTCTGTACTTTACTCTTAAATTAAGCAAGCTCTCCTCAAATATAGCCAAGGTTAGTTTTGTGCTCATATCCTCACAGCTGAGCAATTGCAATAGAGTTTTCCTTTTCCACAAAGCTCTGATTGGCCAGGTGTGAGTCATGTGCCCACTCCTTGGAGCCTGCCAAAAGCTAGGAACCAAGAGGGAAGAACCAAGGTGGGAATTCTCCCCATGGGAATCCTCCTACCAAAAGACAGGGGAAACGAAAAACAATCACTGACCATTATCCCCACTGCAGTTCACATCAGTTGAACTGCTGTTTAGCGTTCCTAGTATGGATATTTTGCACATACTGAGCACTCTGGTGGGTTTCAGCTGCTGTTTAGCTGATCTAGCTGTTCCAGAGATTGTAGTATGAATTAACATAGTAGTAACAACAGTAATAGTATACAATAGCATTGGATATATGTCATCTTTAAGGGTACCTGTAAGTGGTTACTTTCAGGATCATTTCCCAAATCCACCTTGTTGGTAGCTCAGAGCTGCGGCTACCCACTGGGAAGGTGGCTCCTAGTTCGTGATCCGGGTCCTCCGGGCTGCAGAGAGGAGCCTGGGGAGTGGCTCTGCCCACAGCGGGGCCCTGCACCAGCTTTGCTCACCACTGACCGCCCTCTTTGCCATTTCCCAGCTGCAAAAGGCTGCTGACCCCTGGGTCCTGAAGCACTCAGACCTGGAGAAGCAGGACAACAGCTGGAAAGAGGTGAGTGGGATACAGGCCGCTCTTGTTTTCTTGATTCCTGGATACACTGAAAAATCCCTCACTTGTGGGGATGCGACAGAGAGGATGCTAACCTGTCCCACAGGTCATGCCCTCACACCTTGGGCTCCTCAGCCCTGGGGCCTCTACCCTCACGGTTCCAGCCTATGGTGTGGGACACGTGAAGGACCCTCTGCCTCTAAATCACCATGTGATCTTGGGCAAGTCACTCTCCCTCTCTGGGCTCCGGCTGCCTCGTTGGTAACATGAGAATCACGTTTTCTGCCTTAGCCCAGTCCTGATTGCAGAGATCAGTTAGGTCACGTGGGTGAAGTTTGCTCCTAAGCCTCAGGTACATTGTCCATATAGCAACACGCTGAGGAACCAAACAGTGAACAGACGGGCCTTTGCATCGTCCCAGGTAAACCTCATGACAGCCTGAGGAAGTGGTGTTTTGTCAGGAAACTTGGTTGCAAGCAACAAAAACTGATTCTGGAGAACTGAGGCAGGAGAGGATTTTATTAGGGGCTCAAGAGGGCTGGTAACGGAGGTTCGGAAAACTGGTGCAGGTCCTGGGAACCAGGTCGAGACAAACCCAGAGCAGGAAGCTTCAGGTCACTGCTGTCACCGCCAACTGGACAGCAGCCATTGGGTGCTGCCACCACATTCACGTTACGTTCTAAACAGGTTCTGCTTTTCCTTGGGGATCTCTCTGAGAGCTCCCATTGGCCACGCCTAGATCACATGGAGGCGGGGTTAGAGGCACGGTCACCAGAAACTGACCAATGGCATTCTAGATCGTTGCTGACATCATTCCTGCTGGACAAGAGGAGACTCAGGCGTGTGGGGTCCAGGGTCAGCTCCCTCAGGGGGTGCTGGTGGCCAAAACTGACCCTTCTTGTCTCTCTTGACAGACACACAGTGAGAAGATCCACAACAAGGAGGCTGTTTCTGAAGCTGAGCTTGGGGGAACTGGCTTAAAGAGGTACTGACATTCCCTCCCCCACTCTGCCCTGCACGCCTGCCCCCTGCTCCACCCTGCACCTGCCTCGCCCCTTTGCCTCTCTTCTCTCCCATGCCCAATGTGCCTCCCGCTGCACCTCAGCAGGGCTGGGAGAACTCGGGGATATGGTTTCTATGCTACTTAGGAGCTGGGGAACTTGGGGCGATGAGAATTCCTGTCTATAATTTGTTTGATTCTGGGCATGGAAAACTGGGGCCCCCACATACCCTAGCTGGGAAAGAAACTGTATAACTCCTCTTGGGGTTCTTTCTTCTTCTGCCGGGAATTAGGAGAGTCAAGCTGGACCCCCATTCCTGGGATTACTGAGCATCCTCCTCTGGGCCCAGCCCTATGCTGTGGCCAGGAAGACCCCGAGGACTCAGAACCATGTCTCCGCCATTAGGAAACTCATGAAAGGAGTGAGAGCAACAGAACCTCCCAGGGGCCATGGGAGCATCCGGAAGCCAGATAGGCGGATGGGCTATGGAGACAAGTGTGGGGTTTGAATTCCAGCTCCGTTGTTTCTAGCTCTGTGGCCTTGAGCTGTATGTCACATCTCTATCTGGTGGGGATAACAGAAGCTGCCTCCTAGAGGTCCTGAAGGACTGTGGTCTGACCTGTGAGACGCACTTACACAGGCCTGGCATTTTCAGTCATCAGGCAACACAAGCGCCAGCTCTGTGCTGGAGGTTTAGTGGAGTCTTCGTTTGGGTTCCCCCAAAAGCAAAGACAAGGATTTGAGACCTTATCTCAAAGATCCTGAGACAAGGGTTTGTGTGCAAATGATTTATTTGGGAGAGGATTCCAGGAAACACTTGGAAGTGAGACAGGGAAGGGAAACCAGCTGTAAAGGGGGTATTATTCCAAGGGCAACCCAAGCTCAGTTTCCCTGGGGAACTCTGGGAGCCAGGGTGGAGCATGCAACTCAATGTCATCTCACTCGAGGACCAAAGAGCCACCAAACCCCACCCATTGTTTGCTGAGGGCTGCGTTGAGGGGTGTGCACGCTGTGGTGTTTCCAGCTTCCTCTGTGAAGGCCACGTGTGCTCCTGCAGTCGGAAAACAAGCCCTGGGGTAGAGAATGGCAGGTGCTCAGAGCATGCGGTGTTGGGTGTGTAGGTGTGAGTGCTGAGGGAATGGGGGGCGGGGCTCCAAGAGAAATTTCCACAAGAGGTGAGCAGGGCGGTGGTGGTCCCTGCCCCCGTGTCACAGGGACCAAGAAGGAAGACCAGAGTGCGGGCTAGGCGGGTGTTACCTCCCACCAACACTACTCTTCTTTCCTCTATGCTTCCTAGGACCAAATCTGTTTCTTCCATGTCGGAGTTTGAAAGTTTGCTTGACTGTTCCCCCTACCTTGCTGGTGAAGCCGCCCGGGGCAAGAAGCTGCCCAATAACCCTGCGTTTGCCTTTGTGGGCACCCAGCCAGTGGACCCAGAGAAGGATGCCCAGGCACAGCCACAGGACTGCAGCCACCTGGGTGCCCTGGCCTGCCAGGACCCGGCAGGGAGGCACATGCAGCGCAGTTACACGGCTCCCGACAAGACAGGCATCCGCGTGTACTATAGCCCTCCAGTGGCCCGGCGCCTGGGCGTCCCCGTGGTCCACGATAGGGAGGGTAAGATCCTCATCGAGCCCGGCTTCCTCTTCACCACTGCCAAGCCCAAAGAGTCGGCCGAGGCCAACGGGCTGGCCGAGAGCTCCTACGGCCGGTGGCTCTGCAACTTCTCACGGCAGCGCCTGGACGGGGGCCCAGGGGCCAGCCCCGCGGCTGCCGGGCCGGGCTTCCCAGCAGCCCTGCACAACCTGGAGATATCGGGCAACATGAGCGACGATATGAAGGAGATCACCAACTGTGTGCGCCAGGCCATGCGCTCGGGCTCGCTGGAGAGGAAAGTGAAGAGCACGTCCAGCCAGACGGTGGGCCTGGCCAGCGTGGGCACGCAGACCATCCGCACGGTCAGCGTGGGCCTGCAGACCGACCCGCCCCGCAGCAGCCTCCACGGCAAGAGCTGGTCACCCCGCAGCTCCTCGCTGGTGTCCGTGCGCAGCAAACAGATCTCCTCCTCCCTGGACAAGGTGCACTCGCGCATCGAGCGGCCATGCTGCTCGCCCAAGTACGGCTCGCCGAAGCTCCAGCGGCGCTCCGTGTCCAAGCTGGACAGCGCCAAGGACCGCAGCCTGTGGAACCTGCACCAGGGCAAACAGAATGGCTCGGCCTGGGCCCGCTCCACCACCACGCGGGACAGCCCTGTACTGAGGAACATCAATGACGGGCTGTCCAGCCTCTTCAGTGTGGTCGAGCACTCGGGGAGCACGGAGTCCGTCTGGAAGCTGGGCATGTCCGAGGCCCGGGCCAAGCCCGAGCCCCCCAAGTACGGCCTTGTGCAGGAGTTCTTCCGCAATGTGTGCGGCCGAGCCCCGAGTCCCACCTCGGCAGCAGGGGAGGAGAGCACCAAGAAGCCGGAGCCCCTCTCCCCGGCCAGCTACCATCAGCCGGAGGGCATGGCCAGGATCCTGAACAAGAAGGCAGCCAAGCCAGGCAGCGGTGAGGAAGCCAGACTCTCTGTTCTGCCCCAGGTGGGGAAGGACGGTGTCCTCCGGGATGGAGATGGAGCCCTGGTCCTTCCCAATGAGGTAGGTGGATGGGGCTGCCCTTTTTCTTGGGAGGCGGGTTGGCTTATGAGGTCCAAGCTCTTCTGGTTTTCCAGCTCAGGGAATGTAGTTCATGTGTTTCAAAAAGTTTTTGTGCTAGTCTGGAATGGGGGTTGGATGGCCCCATGGAAGGACACGTGACCGGAATACCGCGAGCAATGGGCGTGGCTTCACTAGCTGCTTTGCCACCACATCCCAGAGATTGCCAGCATCCCCCACAGGGAAGGGGTGTGCTCACTTCTCTCCCGCCACCAATGGTGTGCTAGAGCTGCCTCATGTGGTTCGTGAGAGCCAGGTGTGTGTGTCTCTGTGTTCAGTGACATCACCTTGGTACCCTGAGATTGGCCACAGTGGGAGGGCTTACACCATGAAAACTGGCAAATGCCACAAGTCAGGGCCTCTCCCCTCACTCCTGGGAAGCTAGTTCTTAAACATTTATCAGCATCCCCCCCATCCCACCCCACGAAGCCTCCATGCCTCAGTGCTCTCATTTTCTCTGAGACTCTTTTGCTGCACTCCCCCCTCCTGATAATCAGTTTCAGATTTCATGGGGGAATTATTTGCATATTAGTAAAAGAAAGCATTTAAGTTAGCATCGCAGAGAGGGAAATGGTAGCGTATCTCATGGAACCTGAGGGCCGGGACCCGAAGGCCTCAGCAGCTTCTCTCTGTCTCCCTCTCCTCTCTCTTGAGCTTCATTTTCTCTGTCCTCTTCCTTCTTCTCTTTCTCTGTTGCATTTGCATATGGTCAGGAGGGCTGTCTGAGCTCTGGTTTTATAACATCTCCCAGGCCAAGCTCCTGAGAGAGGCTATCTCAAATCCCTGTCTCCCAGTTCCACATTTTTGGTCCAGCCCGAGTCCAGTGGACTCCCTGGGTGTAGTCAGGAGTTGCTGTCAAGTGGTGTGCGGGGTACTCAGTGAGGGTTGCGGGTGGGTGGGGCACAGAGCTGGGATGGGCTATGATTGGCCCACTGGTATGTATTGTATGTTTAGGTGGTTTCTAGTTTTTCCCTATTATAAGTAATTCTATGGTGAATAGCTTGGTCCAAAAACATGTTTCCACATTTCAGATTACTTCCTTAGGTTCAAGTTGCAGACATGGGATTACAGGATAAAAGAATATACATTTTTAATGGTATTTGATAAATGTTGCCAACTTGTCTTTTAAAAAACTTTGTCCGGTTTCTATACCCCCCAGCCGTGTGTGGTGAGTGCTTTTCTTCTCTGTCTTCTCACCCAGCTGGCTGAATTTTTTAAAATCTTTCACATATTTCTATTTTTTAACTTTTTAAAAACTTTTCAATTGAATATACATATGAGCATATCATAAGATATGGATCACTAGATTCTCACAAACTGAACATACCCATTTTATTAGGGTTCTCTGGAGAAACAGAATCAGTAGGTGCTGTGTGTGTGTGTGTGTGTGTGTGTGTGTGTGTGTGTATAATTGGTTTATACCAGTATTATAACAGATTAGTTGCTGTGATTATGGGAGCTGACAAGTCCCAAGATCTGCATGGTGAGTTAGCAGGCTGGAGACCCAGGAGAGTCCATGGTTTAGTTCCAGTCTGAGTCCAAATGCCTGAGAACCAGGAGAGCCAGCTGTGTCATTCAGTATAGCACATGTATCTGTTGTAGTTCCGTTCTGAAGGCTGGCAGGCCTTGAGACTCAAGAAGAGCCGATATTTCAGGTTGAGTCTGAAGGCAGGAAGAAAGCCCATGTCCCAGCTTGAAGACCATCAAGCAGGAAGAATTGTTTCTTGCTCAAGGAAAGTCAGACTTTTGTTCTACTCAGGCCTTCAACTGATTTGACAAGGCCCACCCACATAAGGGAAGGCAATCTGTTTTACTCAGTTTACCAATTTAAATATTAATCTCACAGACACACCCAGGATAATGTTTCACCAACTACTGGGCACCCTGAGATCCAGTCAAGCTGATGCATAAAATTAACCATCACACCCATATAACCACATCTACATCAAGTAACAAAGGTTCAAAGTTGGCTGTACTTTGAATGTTGATTCTAAAGTTGATCCAGATATTTTTCAGTATGTAAAATGTACATGTTACCCATTGACCAATATTTCTATGCATGTAGCCTGTGGAAATAGTCACAGAGGTGGGAAAACATATTTTTGTATAAAGAAATGTATTGCATTATTAATAAAAATTGCTAACATTTATTAAGTACTTAATCGGCACTATGCCCGACGCTTTCCATATCATATCTGATTTAACCCTCACAACAACTTTGAGAAAGGTATCATGTCCCTCATCTTAGAGAGAAGGAAATCAAGGCTCAGAGATTTAAGTAACGTATCCAAGGTCACACAGCTGGTAAGTAGCAGGGCTGGGATTTGAACCAAGCATTCTATTTCTATAACAGCACTTTTAACCATTGTCCCTGTGTGTGTAATAGTAAAATAATAAAAACGACCTAAATGCACATCAAAAATGAATTGGACAAATTAATTAAGGTATTTCCACTTGGTGGAATAGTAGTCAGCTATTAAAAAGAAGGAGATCTAGACATACATAGTGACAGAAAAGTGTTCATGTTTTGCAATTGCAACACAGGCTGTAAGGGCTGAGTCCGGAGTCCTGGCCTGGCTGGCCATCCAACCCCTGGGTGGTCAGTGCCTCCTCTCTCCTTCTGACTTCCTCCCTCCCTCCTCCTAGGATGCTGTTTGTGACTGTAGCTCCCAGTCTCTCACCTCCTGCTTCGCGCGGCCGTCCCGCTCAGCCGTCCGCCACTCTCCATCCAAGTGCAGGCTGCACCCTTCGGAGTCCAGCTGGGGTGCGGAGGAGAGGGCAGTCCCCCCAAGCGAGTGACAGAGCAGCTGAGCTCCCCATCTCAACCAGCCCAGTCCATGGATAGGCGAAGGGAACCAACAGACGGGAGGACCATGCCCTCTGCATCACCTCGCCCTGGGGAACACGAGCTGCATCACGGTGAAGAGAACAACTTTCCCATCCAGGTAAAGCAGGGTCTCCTGCTGACCACTGGGTGGCGATCTCCGACTTCCCAGGGGAAGGCAGTGAGTGGGAGAAAGACCAAAATGGGGCTTCGGAAGCATCTCCAGAGAGATCCGTTGGGAACCCATCCCTGGATCCTAAAGGAGGGCCTTGCCTGGTTTTACCCACATCCACTTCTCCGAAGAGCTGAGGAAAGGATACGCTTGTGGTCACACCCCTCAGGGAAAGGGCTGGCAGAGCTGTACCTTGCCAATCACACCCCTTTCATGGGAGGAAACACCAATGAGAAGAACAGGCTTTGGCCTAGGGCTCAGCTTGGGGTTCCTGGTGGAGCTGGGCTGGGCATGATACCCAACCCTTCCTTCCCTCCAGTGCCTCTTCCTCCTCCCAGCCCTGCTGCTCTGGATCGCTGTGACTCTAGGGGGTATGATAGGGCAGTAGCCAGGGCCAAATATCTGCTTGGAATCCCAGAGCCTTAGATCTCTCTGCCCAGAGCCCGGATCTAGCAAGGATGGAAGACGAGGTGGGAATGTGTGGGGCTTGGTGTCGGGGAGCCACTGGAACTGCCTCCCTTGCCAAGGTGACAACCGTCCCAGGAGATTTCTTGAAGACAGAAATAGGTTGAGTCTCTCTCAAGACCTGGTGCACAGATAAATGCCTAAATGCAAACGCCCCACTGCCTTGATCACGGGGCCTCTTTCCACGGCACCCTAGAGGGGGCGCCACATCACCACTGTGTTTACATCCTGCGGCTGGTGGAAGGCAGATGTATTCCCCACAGAGACTCCCTGGCCAGGCCAGGCGAAGGAAACACTCCAAAAGCCTGGCGCCCCAGGACACAGCGGTAGACGGGGGCCTAGAAACACATTTCTTGCCTATATTGTTTATTTTAATTTTTCTTACTATAAATATTTAAGGTGGTTTTACTTTATTTTAATAATTTAATTTACCCCAAAGTCCCTAAGGTAATTTATTGCAGGTTGAGACATGTATTCTTGCCCCTGGGACAACGCAAGGTTTCTAACACTATGGACAGGAGTGGGTTCCCCTATATGGATGAGGCAGCTCAGCAGCCGAGCTCTGGTCTCCTGGTCAAGTTTGGGGGTCCCCCATCAGAGCTGGAGTCCTGCAGCTTGCTCCCCCAACACCACTGACCATTGGCCTCTGAGCACTGCTTTTCACTCAACACCTGGTACTTGCCCGGTACCCAGCAGTCAGTCTGTAAATGCTCGCTGACGGGCTGGAGGGCTGGACCGATGTCACCACTTCCCAAACATTCTCCATTTCCCTTCTCATTTTCCTTCCTCCCTCTGACACCTTTTTTTATGAGTCAAACGTGGGTCCTTAGGCTCTGTCAAGAGCACAGAGATCTCGCCAAGTTCCCCACGTGAGAATTCGCAGGAAAACAGGCGTGAACTCCGAGAATGTTGTTTATTGCAGCTTTGCACATGGATCTGAGAGTGTCTGCCAGCCTGCCTGAGTTCTCACCAGCCTGCCAGCCTTTTCACCAGCCTCTCTCCTTAGCCTTATGGCCTCTCCTGGCTCTTCTCTCAGCCCCAACTTCACTGCCCACCCTTCCCTATATTCCAAGCTGCTCAAGCCACCAGATGGATTGCAAGGTGGCTGATTGCAGTGTGGTAAGGAGGTGTCAGGTGGCCTCCCCTTGACACCAGTGAACCCATTTTGGTTGCACACACACACACACACACACACACACACACACACACACACAGATAGATATGTGGCCCTCCTGTAGCTGGTGGGGGCTCAGAGTGGAAATGCCAGGATGAAATGGTTTGTCTGTGGAATTCCCCATCAGGAAGACCAAAAGCCAGCAGCTTTTCTAGTTTGTCCACAGGACTCTGGAGATGCCTCTGCATTCCCACCTGCTCCTAGTTCTGCCCTTTCAGGGTCACCTGGACCAGTTACCCAAAGTCTTTCACCTCCATTTCCTATCGACAGAATATCGGGGTCATGTCTGACCAGCCACTTCCTCGTTCCATAGTGACTTGTGTGGGCAGAGCATGCATCCCTCCCATCCAAGAGGTCAAGGGGCCCCTTCAAGGTTACCTCCAGGGGAGGGGATTCACAACCACAGGCTACAAGCCACCAGAGGCCTTCTGCCACCTCCCCAAGCTCCAGAGGGCCAGGGAGTCTGCATTCTCAGCCTTGGGGAGAAATTCATGATACCTGAACCCTGTGGCCTACGGACCACGCAGCCTTACCATCGTCCTCGTCCAAGATTGTCCTTGCCACCGTTGTTGTCTCAGCGCCTGGACGCCTGGCCCCCAGCCCGTGTCAGAGGCTCCAGATCTTGGTTTTCGAAAGTCCCAGTTTCTACTTCCTGCATGCCACTGTGCAAGCTCACTCACCACTCTTCCTTTAGAAGCCTCTGGACGTGGGGCTAGATGGGGTTGAAAACGTTTTCTGTAAATAATTGATTTGGTTTGATTTTTAGCATTTTCAGTAGTAACTGGTTGTGTTTTCTTTTGGGGGGTGGGGGGGTTGGTTTGTAAAAACTCTCTACTCTTTTGGAATGTAATTTCTAAGTTTGTTTGTTTCTTCAAATGCCTTTTAAGTCTTGGTAACATTCCCAAAGCAGAAAACTGCCTGACCCTCAGTGGGGATTCCCCTGGAACATCGGGGTCCCAGGAAGGAACTCTGCCCTTCTCTTTCTTCCCTTCCTACTCCCCCTCGACCTTTTTACTCCTGGCACCTTCCTCCTTTTCCTCCTCCTTCCCCTCCTCCTCTATCCTCTTTGCCCATCTCTACTCTCTTCAACCAAAGTCGCGAGGAACCCTGGGGTCTTAATCCACTACAGCTCTAGATCTAGGCTTGGGTCCATGGTGTTGGCACCACTTGGTGAGGGGGAAATGGAAGACCAGTTGGCATGGTTGACCCTAAACTGGGCCACCTTATGTTTCTTATATCAGACCTCTTTCCAGAGCCTAATTAGACCTTCCTGGGGGCCATGATGTCTGTATCTGAAATGAAAATCTTACCACTTTGGTGCATTAGTGGCTTTAGACCCTGTATGCACAAGGCATCAGAATCCAATTCCCCTTCTCCCTGGCAGCCCCATCGCCCCAATTCTTTTCCACAGCAAAGGCTGACCAATTTCAAAACACCTCCAAGAGGTCTTGCTTTCTATGAACTCAAAATGCCCCCCCCCCCCAGTCTCCCGAGACGCTCTTCTACCGGCTGCCCTCCCAGGTGACAGTTCAGGGCCCCCAAAACTTGACCCTCTTACACCCTGATCACCTCATGGCTCCATCATGCCCCCCCCATTCACGGTTTGCTTTCACGGTTTCATCACCCAGCCTGTTCTCCTCTTACCCACCCAACTCCCAGGCTCTTCCTCCCTCTCCCCTCCCATCCAGAGTGTCTTCCCCTTCCAGCCTCATCAGCACCCCAAGTTCCCACTTCCTCTTTGTTAATAATAATAATAATGACCCCCTGCACTCTCCACCTAGAGCACTTTACTATTTAGAAATTGCTCCTCCATCCCACATTTTTTCCCAACCTCTTGGGGACAACTCTGGGAGGCAGCCTTGGCAGGACAGGGGTTAGTGCTCCCATTTTGCCAATAAGGAACCTGAGGCTCAGGTCTCGTCACCTAACTGGGAAGTCATCGAGTCTAGACTAGAACCTGGGTCCATTGGATTCCCCAGCCCAAACTCTGTCCTGCTTGCTATGCAAACTCACTGCCCCACTGGGGACATTTGTATGGATACAGGACACCCAAAACGTGCCACTGCCCAACCCAGAGATGAAAGCAGTCCACCCTGAATCACTGGATCTGTGTGTCCCAGAGGGTGATCTGGGGACCCCTTGCATCAGAATCCTCTGAGAGCTTTCCAGAATGCAGCTTCCTGGGCCCCACCCATACTTTCTGGGCCAGGAACCTGCATATTTCACAAACTCCCAGGGAGGTGCTGAGCACCAATGACCACACTGAGTTCACAGCCCTGACCAATTAGGCCATCTTCCTTTGAACCAATAACCACGATGCTATATTTAGAAAGAGCACCGTGCTGGGAATTAGGGGGACCTCGTCCACAACCCAGCTCTGATTTGGTTTAATAACCCTGAGAATTTCCAGAAAGCATCAGAGGCCATTTACAATCAAAGGCATACTACAACAGAAATAGAATCTTTTTAAATCTTAGTTTCATAAGACAACATAAATAGAAAGTCAAAAAAACAAGAATCATCATTCCCAAAATCGACCTGATCTAATCGTCATAACCACGCGATTAAAATGTACTCTGTGCCACTGAATTTCCGAAGTGTACCTTTTTTTTTTTTTTTACTGTGCTTCAAGTAAGTAGATAAGAGAGTTATAAAAAGAAATTTACTCTTGAGTTTCCTGGCATTCATGGTAAAAAGAGAAACACATCAGGTTCCATAACTGCATCTTCCAGGCGGGAAGCAAGCTTACGTGCCCCAGGATACCACTCTTTCTGCTACTAATTTATCGTATGCGTCCTTTCTTGAAAGACTACTAAGCCAGTTGGTGTTTCAACAAGGAAACCTGTAAGGTGTAAGGATATTTTCCAGGCAACTATTTTTTAAAAAAAAATAACAAACTGCCACCAACTTGAATGACCTTGGCCTCAGATCATTTGGCTATTCTGTGCCTCAGTTTCCCCAGTTATAAAGTGGGGAGACTGTCTTTCTACCTCACATGGCTGTGGTGAGGATCAAATACAATACCCTGCCTGCGAGTCTCCTTGGAAAAGCGTAAGGTCCTACACAAATGTAAAGTAGTCTGATCACACGCCTTGTCCGGAGGCCAGACCCTCAGTGACCTGGCCCTGGGGGTCCCTTCTCACCCCCCTCACTAGTCTTAATGAATAGAAAGGGGGCTGCAAAGTCATCTGCACCAACCCCCCTCGCTTTTTTAAAAAAATTGTGGCAAAATATACATAACATAAAACTTGCTATTCTAGCCATTTTAAGTACATTCACAGTGTTGTGCAACCATGACCAATATCCATTTCCAGAACTTTTTCATCATGCCAAACTGAAATTGTACCCACTAATTGTACCCATTCCCCCTGCCCTGAGCCCCTGCTAACCTCTCTTCTACTTTCCATCTATGAATTTGCCTATTCTCGGTACCTCATATAAGTGGAATTGTATGCTCGTTGTTCTTTTGTGTCAAACCTCTTCACTTTTTTAGATGAGGAATCAGGCTCAGAGAAGGGAGTGTCTCACCCAAGGTCACACAGCAAACTAGAGTCAAAGCCAGGACCAGAACCCAGGTTTCCTCACTTCCAGAAGGTTCTGCATCCCCTTTGGCAAATGTGACACCACCCTGCCATTCTGTGATCTCAGTTGAGCCTCTTCCTTTCTCTGCGCTGTCTGTTCCCTCCCCACCTTACCCATCCTCTCCTTTATCATCTTCCCCCAAAGCTTCCCGTCCTCCTGCCTCTTCTCTGCTGGTTCCTGCCAGCCGACCCAGTGGCCCTAGCCCAGCGCCAGGTTTTGCTCTTCTTGGCCCCGGGCTTACTTGTAGCATCCATCCCTCAGCTCTCCCAAAACGGCCTCCCAGCCCTGCTCCCCTCCCATGGATTTCTCTGTCACCTCAGCACCCCCTCACTGCCTTTCAGGCTCACATTCCCATCCTACTCCTATCAGGGAAGTGCCCTTAGCTGTGGTCTCCCCACTCTGAGGGTTGCTTTCAGCTCAGGGGGTGTTTCCTGGGTTCTGTTTTATTTCGTGTTTGCTCACACTAAAGGGGACACCTTTCCCCAACACCTCAGGTGGCGTCAGCACCCCCAGCCCAGAAAGACATCCCCTAGTCCCACCCTGAGTCATATGGTCTTCTCTGTCCCTAGCTTCCTGGAAGGACTCCAGCATTTTCCACTGAGAGTGCAGTACGTGTGTGGTGGGGGGGACCTGGGACCCCCATTCTGGCCTCCTCTACCCTGCCCAGTCCTACATGGCCTTGATGGAGGAGATGCAGCCTGACTTGGGTTCTTCTCTCCCTGGTCATTTGTCCATCTGTCCATTTGACATCCCACCATCCTCTCTGCTCTCCCTTGGGCCTCACTGGCTGTGGAGCAGCTCATCCTGGCAGAACCTGTAGATGACCCTGGCTCTGCCCTTTACCCCTGTTAACAGCATTTGTAGTTTGCAAAGTCCCAAGAACCAAAGGGACATAAAGCTGGGCCTGAGTCCCCTGCCCAGGGCTTCTCCCCACTCCTCCCTCACCCTCCTTGGACCCTCCCTTGTCTGTCCCGTTGACCCTGATCCCCTCTCTTCCTGCCCTTCACCAGCAGTCTGGACCCCAGGCCCCAAAGAAAGGAGCTTTGGTTTCCTGTAAGCATCCTTGAAAGGCCAAGGTCGTCGGACCTGGCTTCCTTGTCACGCTCCATTCTGACACCACTCAAACTACTATATCCGCGAAGAACAACCTCAGCCAGGACTATAGAGACCTGACCCAGGTCTGCACAGACCTCTTCTCTGACTTAAGCTGGTTGTATGGTTTTATAGTGAACCCCAGAATGATCCCTAGAGCCCCAGGCACCCCTTGTGTTTTGGGGTCCTGTGTTACCATCATTTTTCACTGGTCCCTGGTATCCTGTCTCCTCTCTTAGTTCTGCCCCTGATCTCTGTGCCTTAGTTTACTTCTCTGCACAGGGGACTCACCACAAGACTATTCCTAGCAACTTTCCAAATATGTGGTGCCCCTAAGGGCTGGGCCTTGCCAGCTGTGGCCCAGTTTCCTGACACTGCCTCGGGGCACCAGTTTGTTGAAGATGAGGTGCTTGGAGGTTATCAAAGCAGCTAGAGTATCACCTGGGAACTTGATAGAAATGCAAAGTATTGGCACTACCCCAAGACGTACAGAATTCAAATTTCCAGGGTAGGACCCAGCAAGCTGGGATTTAACAAGCCCTCTGGGGTGATTCTGCTATAACATGAGTTTGCCCGCTGCTGACCAATGCTAGCAATTAGTGCAGCCCAGTGAGGGCCTGAGGCCGCCCCAGACCAGGAACAGGTGGGAAGCACCAACCCCCGCATTCCTGAGAGACTGGGAACTCTCCCCACCTGCCCCCCCAAAATAAAACAATCAAAACTATTCTCTTCCTGGAAGCTGGAGGGCAGGAAGAAGGCATACATTCTTCCTTTCCCTGCCCCTGGCTTGGTTCCAGCTCTGCTCATCTTTCCCACTTATCTGGGTTTTACAAAAAGTTGTGTAGGATTGTGCCAACCAGGCAGGGGGTGTAAGCCCTGTGGGGCAGGAGTCAAAAGACCCTGACCATTTATTTATCCTTTGGAAACCTCACCACAGGCTCATAGCCTCTCTTCAAATGGAAAGAAACCTAACTCCTCAAGCAAAGAATCCTAAACCCCAGTTCCTCCTTTTCCTCCTCCCACCTCTGGAGAGACCTTGTAGATTGTGCCAAAAAAACAGCTCCTACCCCCAGCGACTGAGGAAGAGAGCCAGAAGCTGTCCTTTCCCATCCTGCCTTCCCCCCCATTACCCACCAATACTGTGAAGCCCCCTTCCTGCTCAGCCTGGTTTTCTGGTGAGGGTCCTGCAGTCGTGGGCCCTAGGGGACCCCCAGGAAAAGGCCTTGAGGAGGGAAGGGACCAAGGGCATCCTTGGGCCAAATTGTCCACCTCTCCTGTTCACTGTCATCTCTCCCCCTGCTCTTGTGTTCAAAAGGCTCCTTCCCAGGACGGATTGGGTGCTAGGACAACTGTGGTCCTATCCATCAACTCTCCCTACCACCTACCCCATGTCTTATTTTGACATGAGAATAACTGTACAGTGTAAACTTACAAAGGGTTTTTAATGGTTGTAGATTGGAAATAAAGTATGTCATTATGAACAGTTTCCGTGGACTTGGCCTCTGATTTCTCTTGTGGGATGGGGAAAGCCCCTAGCAGATTTGAAACCTGACTCTAGCCCACCCCCAGTTCCCTGGAAAGGAGGGAGACCTGGGAATGCCACAGCCGCTAACTGGTTTGGGGGTCACTTGGGAGGAGCCACCAGGTAGGTATTCCCTGCTGCTGACGCCTCAGAATCTCCCACTAAATGTGATAGGACTACTGAGAAACATGCAGAGTGCTCAAAAATGGAATTGAACTTTTCTACAAAGGACTTTATAATGGAAAAAAAAGGACACATTAGACATGTGTTAATTATCTATTACAGTAAAAATTAATTATTCCAAACATTTATTATATCACAGCTGCTGTGGGTTAGGAATCCAGGAGCTGGGTAATTCTGATTCAGGGTCTCATTCAGATTGCAGTAAGGTGTCAACTGGGCTGCAGTCAAGGCTTGACTGGGGCTGGAAGATCCATTTGGAAGCTGGCTCATATGCCTGGCAAGTCAGTGTTGGCTGTTGGCAAGAGGCCTCTGTTCCTTCCCACCTGGACCTCTCTGTGGGACTGCTTCAGTGTCTTTACAACATGGCGGTTAGTTTCCTGCAGAGCAAGTGATCTGTGCGAAAGCGGTAGAAGTCACAATGTCTGTTATGACTAAACCTTGACAATCACACACTATCATTTCAGCAGTACCTTACTGGTTATACAGGTCAGCCTTATGCCCTACTGGGCATGAACACCAGGAAGCAGGGATCACGGGGGCCATCTTGGAAGCTGGCTACCACATACAAATTCTACAGATCTCCTCTTTTTTGAGGCTCTAACAACAGCCAGGCCTGTGTTAGCATTGGGGATATAATAGATGGGCCTGGAAGGCAGGAAAGCAAATGGCAATGGCAGCAGGAAGCCCAGGATGCTCAGGGAGCCATGAGGAATCAGGGAAGGCTTCACAGAGGAAGGGACATCTTACAGGGACCTAAGGTTGAGATGCTGCCCAGATGAAAGGGATGGTGGCGTGTTGTAGGCAACAGACTGAGGATAGATGGTTCCAGGGAGAGGAAACAGCATGTGTGAAAGCATGGTAGAGAGCAGAGCAGACCTGGGGAACTACAATAAGTTTGATGTCACTGGAGTAGGGAATGATGAAAGAAGAAGCTGGGTCAGATCAGTGCCTTATGAGGGAACAAACGTCCACATTCTGCCGACAGTAGGGAGCCATGGAAGAATTAAAAACAGGGAGAGGGGCAGCCAGATGGCTCAGTTGGTTAGAACACGAGCTCTGAACAACAGGGTTGCCGGTTTGATTCCCACATGGGCCAGTGGCCTGTGCCCTCCACAACTAGATTGAAGGACAACAACTTGGAGCTGACAGGCCCTGGAGAGGGACGCTGTTCCCCAATACTCCCCAATAAAAATTAAAAAACAAAAAAACTGCGAACTACTTAAAAAAAAAAAAAAAAAAAAGCAGGCAGGTAGTCAGAAAGAAGTATTCGGTCTGGATTCCATGAGGCTATATTCTCACTGTGCTTCAGGATGGCCAGCCCTGGTGGAGAATATTGTGTTCTGTTCTTGGGCTCATTGCCAAATGAGGAGTTGAAGGAGGGGGACAGACGTAGAAGGAACTGGGTACCACTGAACCCCAGAAACTGACGTTCAGAAAACCAAGAGCAAATCTCCGCTTTCAGATGGTTGTTGAAGCCAGCAGGCTGGAACCACAGGGTGGAAATTTAAGGGAGGCAGATTTCTGCCTCCCATCCAAGGACCACAGCTGCTGTGGAAGATTGGAAGATTGACCACAGCTATGCGCCAGCTGCCACTCTCTAACCTCTCTTTCAGGCTTTATGGACTGCTCATAATCCAACATTTGGAGGTTTCAGGAAGAGGATCACACACATGCAGGGGGGCATTTTCATGGTGTCATGCTGGGTGCTGGGGAAGCAGCCTGTTCTCTGGGGCCAACAACGGATTGTGGACAGGGCACAGGTTGGGATCTTGGGAGTACATAAAGAACCGGCATCTGGTTTTCAGTCCGGGACCTCACAGAAGGCTGAGAGAGAGAAATCCTCAGCTGAGGCTTAAAATTAGAGGGCATTTTGTCAGGAAAAAGCAGGGAAGGCTTCCCAGGCAGAGGGAATGGCTTTCAAAGGAGCAGAGGCAAGACGCCATGGGAGTGGGCAGAGGGGCAGCAAGCAGTTTAGGGAGAGGGTGGCCTGCTAAAAGGCTGCAGGGGAGACTTCTTGAACTTTGCCATGTATTGAAAGGGCCACAGAAGGAGAAAAAGTGCTAGAGCAGAAGTAGGAGAATGAAGCACTGAGCACATAACTCCAGTGTCCCCTGGGAGAGTCATGGTCCACATTTTTGTCGTTAAGATATAGGGAGAAGGAATCGTGGCCTAGCGGCAGGGGCAGAGCTTCCGATGCCCGCTGATGCACTGTATTCCTTTGGCAAGTATCCCTCTGGAGCCCCCGTTTCCCCATTTTAGATGGGCTCTGGGCCTGTGGGGCGCAAAAACCGACGACGCTGTGACAGATCCCAGGAGGGGACTGCATAGCCGGGGAGGCGGTAACGTGGCTACTTATGGGCGGGTCAAGATTTGGACGCGGGGGCGGGGCTGGCAGAGCGTCGAACACCGGTTTACGCATGCGCCATGAGGGAGGCGAGCCCCTCTGCGCGCGCGTGCGCGGGCCTGGGAGGCCGCCGGCTGCACATGCGCCTTTAGTTGGCGGGAGTTTCGGAAGTGGAGGCCGTGACGCGGGGTGTGGTCCGCCGACCTGGAAGGAGCGGCTCAGTGGCGCAGGGCGTCCAGAGGTAAGCGGTGGCCGCGGAGAGTGGCCTGCGGGCTTTTATTTCAGGAACGGAGGCTCCGGGCTGGACAGGCGTCGCTCTGAGGTCAGGAAGTCGCATTCTCTCCCCCGACACGGCCCCACTCACCCCCACAACAGCCTCTTTGGGCGTCGGACCTCGGCCCAGCCCATACCCGTGGTCGCTCCCCCGACAGCGGGCAGTGGGGGTGCCCCGGGGCTCTGCCTCTTCCTCTGGGTGAGAGGAAACCCGAGGGCGGGCCGCGTCGCCAGGCTTTTTTGCAGCGCCAGCGACCTAGACTCCTGAACAGTGGCTGAAGGGCTGGGGTGGGTTACAGGCCTGTGTTCGAATTCCACCTCTGTCCCTGACTGGCTACCTAACAAGCTTCCGCCAGGCTTTTGCCCTCTGAACGTCAGTTCCCTATCTGCAAGAAGGGATGAATGATAGTCCTTAAGGAGCTGTGGAAAGGATTCATTGGGATGATGAGATAATGATGCAAATAAAGCGCTTACGTACAACACAGGTCTTGGCATGTAATACTCGCTTAACAAGCAGCTTAACAAATGGCAGTTGTTGCTGTTATTATCTAGGCTTGACTCTGATACAGTTATAACTGGAGATTTAGATCCTTGACCTACTCGTTCTTGTTCGGCTATCTTTTCCATGTTGTCCCTCCCCATATAGTCATTTCTCTTTACTAAGCAACCCCCCGTACAGATTTCTCCTGGGAAGCAGGAGTAAGCATGGCAGATGTAAAAATGCCTCAGTTAGGTCCCTGCCCTCTTCCAGTCTGTCGTGGGTGACAGGCACTAAGAATACACATATAATCTGGCTTGGGAGACAAACATGTAAACAGACTTTACAGCCAGTGCTGGGAGACCAAAGGGTGGAACAACCAACTCTGCCAACGAAGTGGTGTGAAAGCCTCACATTTGAGCTAGGTCGGGGAGGATGAATAAGTTTTACAGGTCATGTGTGCAAAGATTCAGACGTGGTACAGGGAACGTAAGTGGCAGGAGAGAGCAGTAATGGCTAAATTGGGAGTAGCTTATGAAAAGTTGAATACACTGGAAAAATCTTTGCTGGTGTCTGAAGAATGGCTAGGGGAGCAGTCCTGGATATAGGAAAACTAGTAGAGAGGTGGTAGATTATTGGGGGAAGGAGGAGGAAGGTCGTAGGTAAATAATGAGACAAATTAAACTAGAAACTTGAAATGGTTCAGAGGCAAACGTATAGGTACAGACAACAGAATGGTGGTTACCAAAGCGGGGGGGCGGGGGGTGTTGGAGGGAAGACTGAAGAGGGTAAAGGGGATCAAATATATGGTGATGG
Source organism: Rhinolophus sinicus (assembly GCF_036562045.2). NCBI lineage: Eukaryota > Metazoa > Chordata > Mammalia > Chiroptera > Rhinolophidae > Rhinolophus > Rhinolophus sinicus. Next base: position 35,246,934 of record NC_133762.1, read on the forward strand.
AAGGAGCCTAGACTTCAGATGGTGAGCACACAGTGGAGTATACAGATGTCGTATTAGAAAATTGTACACCTGAAATTTATGTAATGCTGTTAACCAAGGTTACTTCAATAAACCAAAGAGATTTCGAGTGTTGGAGGTAGAGTGGACAGAATTTTGGCTCTGGGTAGTTAATAAAAAGTAAAGGATGATGTGATTTTTTTTCTAGTTTGGAAGACCATGTAGATCATAACGCCATCAACTGAATTAGGGAGTTAGGGACTAGTTAAACACAAAATAATTGGGAAATAGGGTATGTGTTAAAGAAGACATGAGTATTTCTAGTGATAAGTTCTGTAGAAATTCAGAACAGGAGGTGATGAACCCAGCTGATAGTCTGTGGAGGTGGTGAGTGAGGTGGCATTGGGCTGGGCCTTGTCAGGTAGGTAAATTTCATGGGGCAGAGATGGGCAGTTCAGAGAGGGTGGAAAGCAAAAGGCCTATTCTAGGGTAGTAAAGCCCCAGTGAGACTGGGGCTAAAATGTGGAGAACAGATCACCTTATTTTCCTATTTTCAGGATTCTCCATCCAGGATGACTTCAGAAACTAGATCAGAGACTGTAGAAGGTGAGTATTATAGTGAAATTCAGTACTTCTTGTCCTGGGTTCCGGTTTCTCAGCTGTACCCAAATGCTTTCTTATCTCTTGGTGGTGTTGGAATTACATATTCACATATTTGCACAGGTGCTTCCTGAGTGTTTCCATGATCTGGGCTATCCATTTTCTTTTTCCACCTTTTTGCACAGATACTTAATTGTGGTGGGTTTGATTTTGTATTTTGACCTTTTTTTTTTATGACAAGTGCTAGAAGAGGAACCAGGGACATCTAAGACTAATGATCATCAATTGGAATTAGATCTCAACCCTGTAAAAGTGTGTAATAAAGCATCTGCTTCCCTGGAGATGATTCAAGGCGTTTCGAAGGAGAAAATTCACCTTGGCTCTAGCCCTAAAAAAGAGGGAAGCTGTGATCCCAGCCACCAGGAAGGACTTCAGTCCACGTCCCTTCATTTGTCCCCCCAAGAACAGTCTGCCCATCATCGAGACAGGAGGCAATCCTGGCGGCGAGCAAGTATGAAAGAAGTGAACCGGCGGAAGTCACTGCCTCCATTTCATCAGGGCATCACAGGTGGGGTGCTGTGTACATAAAACAGTGGAGTTGCAGCTCAAATAAGAGGCATTGAGGTATGGCAGAAAGCATAGTTGGACAGACTTGACTTTGCTACTTAATAGTTATGTGACTAAGTAAATCACATCACCTATCTGAGCCTCAATTTCCTCATCTGTAAGAGGGACATTCTGAGATTATAAGTACTATGTCAAACACCTACTAAGTGTTTACTATTCTTGCTATTTATGTCATATTATGAGCTGCCCATTGTAGTCTACACTGTGAACAAAAATTCTGATTTACAATTGTTCAACGCTCACCTCTGCTGGGATGAGAAGCATTAAAGATTTCTTCCTGTGGCTTTCTGCCTCATATCCCAAAGGGGAACAGAAGGTAGATGGGTTGCTACCTGATTTTAGGCTTTATACCTGAAACTATCTCAGAGGGAAGATGCACATAAAAAATATCTAAAGTGAAAACCAAGTTTTTAGACATGCCGTATTTGAATGATTTTGTGTAAGTTTACAATAATAATTACATCTCAGTATGCATTGAAGTACAATATTTAATTTGGAAAGTCTAGCATGTTTCAGGCAAAACTTACTAGCTATGTGACCTAAATCAGGTTACTTAACCTCCTTTGCCTTATGGTCCTCATCAGTAAATGAGATGGAATCATACCTGTTTTACAGGGTTGTGTGAGGATTAGAGGAATTGATATATAACACAGTACTTGGCACAGAATAAGTAAATAGCTCAAATGTTAAGCTATTGTGACGATCTTTTTTTTTTTTTATGTGAAATTGTCGGATTTTTTTTCTTTTTCTTTTTTTCTTTTTTCTTTTTTTTTTTTTTATTGGAGAAGGGGAACAGGACTTTATTGGGGAACAGTTTGTACTTCCAGGCCTTTTTTCCAAGTCAAGTTGTTGTCCTTTCAATCTTAGTTGTGGAGGGTGCCGTTCTGCTTCAAGTTGCTGTCCTTTCAGTCTTAGCTGTGGAGGGCGCAGCTCAGCTCCAAGTCCAGTTGCCGTTGCTAGTTGCAGGGGGCACAGCCCACCATCCCTTGCGGGAGTCAAACCGGCAACCTTGTGGTTGAGAGGACATACTCCAACCAACTGAGCCATCTGGGAGCTCAGCGGCAGCTCAGCTCAAGGTGCCGTGTTCAATCTTAGTTGCAGGGAGCGGAGCCCACAATCGAGGAATTGAACTGAACTTTGTGGTTGAGAGCCCACTGGCCCATGTGGGAATCGAACTGGCAGCCTTCGGAGTTAGGAGCACAGAGCTCTAACCGCCTGAACCACTGGGCCAGCCCCTATTGTGATTATTTTAAAGATGTTACCTCACTTCCAGATTGCCTGATATCTAACAGGAAATCCGAGTAAAAACAACCATTTAGCATAGCAAAATATGGCTGCCACAATTATGCTCATGCACTTTACTCCATAGGGGTGCCAAGAAAACATCAGCAGGTCCCTAAGATTACTCCTACCTTCATCTCTATTCCAGAGCATGTGGACCTAAAATTCTGTATAACAGAAATCACCGAAGTACTAAGATTGGTTATCCCGGTTATTCTTGGCCATTCGCCAGATTCCTTTGGTTACAGGCAGAAGGTATCCTGTTTTTCTTGACTAACAGCAGTGAGAAGTAATCAAGAGAGGAGACAAAAGAACTTTAAAAACACAAGCAGCTGAAGCTAGAGGACCAAAAGACATGTATCTCTCAAATTCTCAAAGCAAACTTCCTTTGCTGAATAATAATTGATGTTTTTCAATGGATGTAATTGAAAAACCAGTATCTACATCTTGTGGTTTTTTGAGGATTCAGTGGCATAATTATGTAAAATCCAATTCAGGCTGACTCACTGAGTGACCTTGGGCAAGTTACCTATTACCCAGGCTTTGTGCCTCAGTGTCGTCATCTATAAAATGGAATTGATGAGATACTTGCCTCAAGTTTTCATGAGGTGTGTATAGCATTTAATAAAAAGCCTTTTGCATAGCAAGTGTTCAACAAATTACTATTAATGTTATTATTAGGTCATTATAGAAAGACAGCATGGTATTACTGGGAAAACAGAGGTTTTGATGACAGACTTGGGATTGAAATCTTGCTTCACCAATTTCTGGCCTCTGACAAGTCATCTCACATCTGAGCTTCAGTTTCCCTATTTGTAAAATGCAGGTCATAGTTTATAAGAGGTCTCTTAAGACAATAAGAGCACTGCAGGACATGTCATCAAAATGCTCAAATGTTCCCATTCAAATGTTCTTTGAATGGTGACTATAAAACATACAAAAAAGTTAAATTATTTATGTCTCTTGTTGAACAAGACGAGACTTGAATGTAATACATAAAATACATAAAGTTCTTACAACTTTAAGTTAGGATGCGCAAATTGTAAATTGCATTCCTTGGTGATCCTTAAAAAATCCGAAGTGAGTATATATGAATTCTCCCTTTAATTAGAAAAGGATGCTTGGGCATTCTTGCAGTTAAGTTGGACTGCATCAAGAGTGAGGAAAATTTTCGTGTTTTTTTTTTTTTTTACTTTGCTAACTAAGTATCCAGCTCCTTAAATATGGTAATATTTTATGTTAGAACTAAGCAGAACCATCAGCGTCAACTTGGCGGAAAGCAAACGGCTTGGCACTCTCCTGCTTTCCAGTTTCCAGGTGAGATTCTCGGGATTGGGAAATGCTCTTTTTTTTTTTTTTTCAAACTGTTACTGTGATAGTCCCAAAGAGAGATCAATGCTGGGTGATGCATCTGTTAAGATTAAAAGATGTTTCTCTCTAGTTGGGATTAATTTAAAAGCCAGATTTAATCCTAGCAGCTGATTTTGTTCTGAACTAGGCTCTCTATCAGTCCCATTGGTGCTGCTATGGCTAACTGAGTAGCTGAGCGATTTCCCTAACCTAATATCTGTTGCCTATTGGCAGCAAATGTTGGGAATTTAAAGAGGGTGGAATTCAAAATCTAAGTTAAAGCAGACATTTGAGGTCTGACATACTACGTTGGTATTATATGGCTAACTGGTGATTACATGAGTTTAGATAAGCAAGTCATTTGTGTGAATTAAATGACCTTTTTTTTTTTTTTCAGAACCCAAAATTAAAATGTATAGTCTTACCAACAGAGCTTTTTCCCCAATCTATTTATTTGTTTGTATGAAAAAATCTTAGGTACAAAAATTAAATCGTGTTTACTTTCACATTTATTAAATATAAAATTACATGAACTTCATTGGGACTAACCTAGAAAATCTTGGTTGTTGTACTGAAATGCTTTTCTTTTTTCAGTTCTCTGTTCAGAAACTTGAACCTTTCCTACGGGGTACTGAGGGCTTCAATCTTGAAAGTTTTAGAGCCCAAGGTAAGTTGCTAAGAATAGACAACTTACCTTTCAGCTGTACCTTCTGTTAAAGTCAGTTGAAAAACCCCACTTACAGGATCCCCATTTACAGGAGCTGCTTACATCACAAAACCAACACCCTCCCCCTTTTTTGTAATTGCATTTAAAAAAAATAAAATATGCTAATTAAGAAGGTATAAAAATGAAAATTAAGCCTGCCTCCCACCCCCAGCCCCAGTCTCAGCTCTTTTCTAGAGGCCACCATAGCCACCAGCTTCTTGTGTATCATTGCAGAGATACTGCATTTGCAAATACTTTTTATACATTAAAATGAAATAATGCTCTCTGCACTGTTCTTTACCTTGTCTTTTTTTTTTTTTCAAGCTAATGATTTATCTTGCAGATATTCCATATCGTTTAATGGGCTTTTAGGGTTTTCATTCTTTTGCTATTACAATGAATAGGGTAATGAATACCTTTTCACACAAGCTTTTCGGCACATATGCAAGTAAAAATAAGTTATTACTAACAGTTGTCACCCCAGTAAACGTCAATTTAAAAAAAATAAGGTAAATTTCTAGAATTGGAATTAAGTAGGTCAAATGAAATGGTAAGAAATACCAGATTGCTTTCCAAAAACATTGTATCATTTTATTGTCTCACCAGCATTATATGCAAGTACCTGTTTTCTCACATTCACCAACACAGGTTTATGAAACAATTCAGATTTTTTACTATTTTATAGGTGATAAAAGTATTTTGTAGTTTTAATCTGTGTTTCTTTCGAAGCATTTTTTCATATTTTTTAGAACCATAAGTGTTTCATTTTGTTTGTATCCTTTGTTCATTTTTGAAAATTGGCAATTTTGCTCTTTTATGTTGATTTGTAGGACTCGATACAGTAAAAAAATTATCTGTTTATGACATGAGTTACAAATATTCTTTCCCAGGAATCAATTTTCAGCTTTCTGGGAAGTAGCTAGTCTTACAGTGTAACTACACAATTATCCAGGGTCAGAATACTTGATGTTACCAACTTAAAAGATCTAGAAAATATAATACATGAACTCAGACTTACTTGTTAAAATTGTTTATCTCAGAATTGGGTCATTACTGTAATTAAAATTGTTTATCTCAGAATTGGGTCATTACCGTAATTAGAGTAGATGTGTCAAAGTTATCTTGATAACTATTTAACATATCCTTTCCCCTCTGCATTCTTCACCTGAATATAATTGTGGACTCTTCCAGGTATAAGCAGAGAACTGTTTTTACTTTATGCCCATAATTCTTTATTTGCCTTCAACATTTTTCATTACACTCTTGCCTGTTGCCTGACTTCTGTAATATATTTCCTTTCAGTGCCAGCAATTCAAATCTCTTGAAAAGAATGAAATGTCAGTGCAGATAAGCCTTTTTACATGCTTTTTCACCAGTCAGGTATAAAAAACACTATCAATAAATGTCATAGAGGACTTGTCTTCCATTTTATCTATACCTACCCAAAGACAAAAGATGAAATCTTTCTTCATATTTATACCACTTTTTTGAATGAGTGAGAGAGCCACCTTAAGTTTGTTATATCTTTGTCAGCGGCTTGCTGTGAAAATTTATATCTCTTTATAAGATGTAATTTTATTTTCTCTAGCATCTTCTCTTTCTGAAGAATTAAAACTTTTTGCAGACAAGCTGGAAAGTAATGGAACTCTACAGAAATGTTTTGAAGATTCACAAGAGTAAGTTCAGTACCCCTTCTGTCCTAAATTATCATTGAATTTAGACTTTTTATTATAATTTGTCAGTTCATTCACTCATCAAACATTAATGCAGCATCTTCTATATATCAGGCTTTTCTAGGTGCTGGAGACATAGTGATAACTAAGTCAAACAGGGTCTCTCTTACACATTTTAACAGGAGAGACTAATACATAGAAAATAATGACTTAAGATAGTGGTAATAAGTCAATTAATAATGATACTGACTTCAGGGGGTGGGTTAGCTAGGGTTCAGAGAAGACGTCTACTGACTTGATCTTTGGACTGAGACTTGTAAGACCTGAACGGTGAGAAGGAACCAGCCATGGGAAGATGAAAGGAAAAGCATTCTTTAGATCTTTGCTAGCCATGCAAGTTGGAGATAAACTTAGGTTCTTTAGCTGTTGACAAGCAAGATTATTAGGAGAAATTTAGAAATCCCACCCTTAAACTTGTAGTTCTTCTACAGAGGTGGAGCCTAACCCTCTACCTCCTCCTCTGCAGCAAATCATTTCACTAGAGCTTACATCATAAACTTTTTAGTTTTGACTTTGTAAAAGTCTACTTTTCCACAGATCCTTAGAATTGACATTGTTATTCAGGAAATGAAAAATATTTTGGCTCAATATAGCATTGCTTTTAATGCAGTGTATTTAAGCCACTGGCTGCAGCATCTCAGCCAGCAGTGATAGAGGCTTTGTGTCACAGGCCTTGGTAGAAAAACATAAACGATGGCAGAGCTAATTTGTCTTTGCCAGGTGGAGTACCAAGTACATCTGCAAAAGTTTGGCATTTCAGTGCCTGCTTCTTTTCCATTAGGATAATCACCCAACTGAGCTGAGCCATTGGTGTAAGTAAAACATAATCCCTGTCCAGCGATAGCTTCCATTTAAATGAGAAGACAAAATAGTCATGAAAAAGTATTGTTGGGCCTTAAAAGATGTTAGAGTTTCAGGGGGCGGCCGGTTAGCTCAGTTGGTTAGAGCATGGTGCTCTTACAATAAGGTCGCTGGTTCAATCCCCACATGGGCCACTATGAGCTGTGCCCTCCACAACTATATTAAAAAAACTACTTAACTTGGAGCTGATGGGTCCTGGAAAAACACACTTAAGATAAATAAAACTGAAAAAAAAAAAAAAAGATGTTAAGGGTTTTGATTAGTGGGACGGGAGGAGACTAAAAAATTATGTGACTGAAAATTTAGAGATTGAAAACCCCAGATATTTTGGGTCAGGATGAGTGGGATTATATGGGATAAAACAGATAAAAGATAACAGTAGGAATCAAAGTTAATGAATTGGATGGAGCAGGAACACAGTGTTTTTAAGTGCCAGGTTAAGGAGTTTTGACTTTTCTTCTGAATGCAGTAGAAGGTCACATAGTTTTTAAGCAAGAAAAAAAATGAAAAGGATATTTTAAGAAAGGCTAATCTGGACATGTGTGAATTGGAATTAATGAGATAAATAAAAGATAAAGAGACCTAGTGCTAAAGTGAGATAGACTCCAAGAATAAGTATTTGTTGAAAAATAAATTCTAAACATGTTGCCATTAAAATTATGTAAAGTGTCATATTAAAAGCAAGTGCTCTTGGAGCGGCTGGATGGCTCAGTTGGTTAGAGCGTGAGCTCTGAACAACAGGGTTGCCAGTTAGACTCCCACATGGGCCAGTGAGCTGCACCCTCCACAATTAGAATTAAGACAACGAACTGCCACTGAGCTGCCCGAGGGGTGGCCAGATGGCTCAGTTGGTTAGAATGCGAGCTCTTAACAACAAGGTTGCCGGTTCAATTCCTGCATGGGATGGTGGGCTTCACCCCCTGCAACTAAGATTGAAGGACAATGACTTGGAGCTGATGGGCCCTGGAGGAACATGGTGTTCCCCAATATTCCCCAATTAAAAAAAAAAAAGTGCTCTTGAAAAATGTGTGTTAATCTTGTAATCCTGTCTGATTTCCAGAAAAGCATCAGATTTGTCTCTGGAAACATCAGTGGCTGAGATGAAGGAATATATAACAAAGTAAGTGAAAATGAGTGAACCTTTGTTGGAAAATCTAAATTCACCTGGGGGAAAAATAGCTAAACCTGAGAAAATGAATAATAAACAACCTCTTCTGAGTGTTAATACTAGTGTACCAATACTGGAAGTTAGAAAGTTGTGTATTGGGATTTTATGGGCTGTACTGATGGCCAATTTCATAGAATGGAGTCCAGGGAATAAAGATGTTAATTTGATTTTAAGAACTCAAGTTTGATTAAATTAGTATCCTCTGAAGTGAGTCACGATTTCTAATCCTTTAATAACCTTTTTATTCACATCTTAGAACCAGAGTAGGCCCCTAATGTCCTTATTGTTGTCGTGAGTGGTTCAGAATGAGGTAATCAAAAATTAACTGAATTTTTTTTTTCTGATTCTATAGATTTTCTTTAGAACGTCAGGCTTGGGATCAGCTCTTGCTGCGCTACCAGAAGGAGGCTGAAGAGATCACATCCAGGTTAGATCAGAAGCTATCTTTTTACCTTGCGGAATTTGATTCGAATTGATTTTAGTTCTGTTAGCACAAATTGAATGATAAATCTTTTTTCACAGGCCAGTCAACTCATCAAAGCTCTGTAAAATGTATATTAGCACTCTCTGGCCTTGCATGGAGAGTTGGGAAAAGGAAGGGAGAATTAGTGTCAGTATTTTCAAAGAACAGAATTGCCTCTTCTGTGTCTTTGGCTGCTGTTCACATCCTGGGGGGGACAGGGACATCTCTGCCCTCTACCTGGCAGCCTGGCGCTGGGCCACAAACAAGAGTCAGGGGACTTCAGTGAGCACCTGGCCTTTGAGCTGCAAGTGTGGGAGCCCTGGTCAGGGTGCTCGTGGAGATACAAAGACATGAGGGGTGATGGAAGAGGCGGAACAGGAAACAGGATCTTTGGGTCTTTCAGGCTTAAGAAAGTGGAAAAGTGCTAGGTTTTGATGTAGTTGGTTATCTAAGTCAGTGATTTTAAGCTTTTTTTCCGAACAGAATCTTAGCTAGAAACCCAACTATGAAATGTTAGCCAAAACCCTAATTGCAGAAGTGGCCTCTTAGTAGAAAAGTGCTTTGAGAAACACGGTTTGAAAAACTTCCCCAATCCAGGCATTGGTGGTTATCAGTTACTTTATTCACCCCTTACATGTGGTGTTTATGAAGATAATGTATAAGATGGCAGTTTCAATAAAAACTTTTGATGTGATGTAGCTTATTGGTTAAGAGGAATGCTTTTGGAAGCGGACTATTTCTGTTCAAATTCCAATGACTGCTTCATTCTGTGTGTGATCTTGGGCAAGCCCCTTAATCTCTAAACCTGAAGTTCCTCATTTGAAAATGGAGATAATATTAGTACCTACCTCATTGGATTGTTGTGAGTATTCAATGAGGTTAAATAGAAAGTGCTTAACAGTGTCTAGCATCCAGTAAATTGTAGTTATTAAAGAGTTATCATCGGTTTTCTTAAAGTCTCCTTCATATTCAGATTTTTAGAAATTTAAAGTAGCCCAGCATTTTTTTTTTTTTTTTTTTGTGAGACATAATAGACTGACTTCAGGATAGCAAGCTTAGGCTTTATGTCAACGATAATCCCTTTTGTAAGTGGACCTCACTGTTAGGTGGAGTCAACTGACAGGAAGCTTCTAGCATTTCCTGGAGTCCAACATTAATGGATCATTGTTTCAGACCCCCTTGTTATTAAGAGAGCCTGTACCTACAGTGGGGTGTAAGAATATTGGTTCAAGTTTTTTCCCTTGGTAATCTTTCATATCTTCTCCAGAAAATGATTATAACGTTCCTTGAAAGCTCTTTTTTTTTTTTTTTTTTTTTTAAATTTGTTTTTAGAGGATCAACTGAAACCAAAATTACTGAAGTGGAGGTGGAACCTACAGCATATCTTGGGTCTTCCCAGAGTGAAGTCCTTAATACAAAGCCTGACTACCAGAAAATATTACAGAACCAGAACAAAGTCTTTGATTACATGGAGTTGATGGTGAGTTGGCTCATGTTTGTATTTGGTTGAGTTACCCAACTTTGTTACTTTGTTGTCCTCGGAAATGAAAAGACCTGGAGAATGTGTGTAATGAGATGAGATAAGTAGATTTAACTCTACCTGGTGAAACATGGAAAGACAAATAAACAAATAAATATATGGTGGTAAGTGCAAATAAACAAGGGTAAGGAAGAGTGTACAGGGACTGCAGCAGGTTGCTACATAGAGCAGTTGTTGTGGGTCCCTCTAAGGTGCCATTTTAACAGAGACTAGAAAAAAATGAAGAAGTGAGCCATGAGGACATTTTGGAGAATAGTATTGTATCATTCCAAATATTAACAGGAAGCAGTTGATTAAAGGTAATCAAGGAGAGTTTATTCATAAAGGGGCTATGTATAAAGTATGGGTATTGGGAAACCACAAGGATTAGTGAAGTCACCTGGGGCTTAGAGGCAGCTGAGCTCTGACTGCCCTTAGGCCTGAAAGGAGGAGGCCAGGAACAGTTACTGTGGCAACTGAGAGGAGAAAGTCACATGATGGGCTGCTTTCGGAGAACCGTGACCTTCAGTTGAGAGACACAGCTAACTCAAAATCATCCTTTCCGGAGCAGGCCTGGGTAAAAATACCCTGACCTCATTCAGCTTCCTCCCATTGGGCTTCCTCTTGTCCAGACCCACCCGGAAGCCATGGGACCCGGGATCCTGTTAGAGGTTACCCGGGTTAGCCTTCTGGGGCATAGAGCAACATGGAGGAGTGGAGGAGCAGGTATAAAATGCCTGGCATAAGCCTTCCAGGTTTAAAGAATAGCAAAAGCAAAGCTCCCCAGCAGGTGCTCGCCTGGTGTGTTTGAGGGACATCAAAGAAGCCAGGACCTTCTCGCTCACAGCTGTCTGTCATCTGTCATCTCCAGATGGAAGAACTGCAAGGATCAGTGAGGCAGCTGCATGCCTTTATGGATGAAAGTACTCAGTGCCTCCACAAGGTGTCAGTACAGCTCGGTAAGTGGGTCTTTTGAGGGGACCAGAGCGATAGCCCCTCTAATACAAACTGCCCTTTAAAGCACATGGTCTCAGACGGAGGCCTACATCAAGTGATCTTCTGCCCTCCCCCCCTGCCCCCCACAATAACTATTATGTTGTCGGTACCGTATTTTGCCATGTACCACGTGCATTTTTTTGCCCAAATTTGTGAGGGAAAAATAGGGTGCGCATTATATGAGATCTGACAATTGGGTTATACTTTACTTGCTCTTGTTTTACTAATAGGTTAACACCACATATTTTTAAATGTGAAAATCCTGTTAGGAAGACTCTATTGTGATTTGATTCAAGGATAGCATAGGCACATTTCTCATGTTTCCTGAATGATCCAAATTAGTAGATGATTAGACATAAAGGGTCCTTATATACGAGATCTGACAATTAAGTTCGCGAACTCATCCTAGAAAAAGGGCTACAATACCTCAATGCTGAATATCACTATGGTCACCTTCGAAGTACTCCCCTTGGGAAGCTATACCCCAACGCCAGCACCTAGTCCACCCTGCAAAGCAATTTTGGAACTCTTTTTCTGGAATGGCCATCAGAGCTGCTGTCATATTACCCTTGATGTCCTGAATGTCATCAAAATGTCTTCCTTTCAGAAAGAAGTCATTGGGGTCCAGGTCAGGTGAGTAGGGGGTGGTGTTCCAATACAGTTATTTGTTCACTGGCCAAAAACTCCCTCACAGACAGTGCCGTGTGAGCTGGTGCATTGTCGTGATGCAAGAGTCATGAATTGTTGGCGAAAAATTCAGGTCATCTAACTTTTTCACTCAGCCTTTTCAGCACTTTCAGATAGTAAACTTGGTTAACTGTCCAGTTGGTACAAATTCATAATGAATAATCCCTCTAATACCAAAAAAGGTTAGGAACATCATTGCAACAAGTTCATGAACTTAGTTTCATATCTCGTACGTGGGTGGTACTAATTCTGTATTTATATAAATGTTTTTAATTATTTTATTTATGCTTATGAGTTAAAAGTTTAACTCGAGCAATCAATAACGATATCCATATGCAAAATAATACCCTGGAATATGAGAATCGGTTTTGTTGAACTTGCAACGACGAAGAGTTCTTGGCTTTCTATGATGTGTAAATATTATAAATTTGTTACCGGTACATAAAAATTCTTGCATCTGTTCTTGTGTTTTGTAATTATTTGTTACATAAAATTTCTTGTACCATAATATGGTAAAAAAAGATAAATGCTAAAATTCTTTTATAATACAAAAAACAAATACCTAAATGTAAACAAATAAAACTCTAGGGGTTGCCGGTTAGCTCAGTTGGTTAGCGTGTGGTGCTGGTAGCACCAAGGTTGCTGGTTCGATCCCCGCATGAGCCACTGTGAGCTGCGCCCTCCTTAAAAAAAACAAAAAGAACAATAAAAACAACTTTGAATTAAAAAATTAAAATGAAAGATTTTTTTTCCCCTGAAAGTTTGGACCAAAGACATAGTTGCAAGTTAGATACGGGAGCGCATTATACACGGCAAATTACGGTACTCAAAGCTGGAAAATTCCAGATGTAAATTCCCCAGAAGCACAGTAGACTAAGAATTAAATCCCCACAAACCATCTTCTTTTAGTAAATCCAAGACTAAATACCCATTGCCTTTTTTCCCCTTCTTCATTCTTCAAGAATCCACTGAGTGACACTGATGGTACCTCTCCATAGCATTTTTTGACCTACCCCAGCCCTAAATTATTGCTATACGTACCTTTATTTTCTTATCACTTGGTATTGTGGTTGTAGTTGCAGCTGGCCTTCCTATCAGGTTGTCATCTCCTTTAGGACAGACTCTTAATTGTCATTGTAATGCCCTTTAGTGTCTGGCACAATGTCTATACAGTAAGTTTTCGATAAATGTTATTTGCATTCAATTGAAATTTATGTTTTGGCTCCTCTCTTCTGCAGGAAAGAGAAGCACGCAACAATTAGTTCCCTCACCAGCTCGAAAACTGCTCAAGCTTCAGCTACAAACACTGCCTACCACACATTGCTCTAAATCTTGTCAGTGACCTTATGCAGCTTTGGGGCCACAAGGTGCTCTAGGGGAGAAAAACGGGAAGGGTGTTTGTTACAGCACATGGCGACTCTGTGGCAAGCTGAGCTGTTGATATCTGCCCTGTTGTCTTTGAGGATAACTGGCTGACTGCAGAGCACTTCTATTTTTTCATAAAAGTGACAACATTGATGCATCCCAAAGAATGTTGTATAGACACTTTTTCCCAGAATGCAACGTACTTTAAATTTCTGTTTTGGAATGACCTTCAGAACTAGTGGCCTATTCTTTTAAATATCCTTTGTGATCAGAAGTCTTCATCTTGTGTAGATGTTTTTCAAGTTTTGAAACATCCAAAGTCATTCAGCATCAAACCCAATGAAACATTTTAGGGGTCAAGTTGAGTTCTGGTTGTAAAGGAATGAGACTAATTTTCTAGTGTGACTCCGAAGGTGGTTTTAGGTAGAGAAGTTGTGGGCATTATTTCCATCATGTGGGTATGTACGAGAACCTAATTGTCCGACAGTCATATATCACTTCACAAGATGTCCAAATTGAAAAAAATACCACGGATTCTCTGTCTTGATGCCCATGGTGTGCTTCAGCTTTTAATATTAAGTCAGCTTCCTAAATCCTAGATTCATGGCAAGAAGGGGCTAAGTATTCCTTTTCATTGTTCTCTTATTTGTTAATATTTGCATTATATAATTGTACATAATTAAAAGCTTTCCTTTGTCTTTGTGTATATTTTGAGTGTATAAAAAAATTAAAAGGTTGGGCGGGCTTAGCAAAAAATAGGATTCTTTGCCAGGATGTGGAAGTGAACGGTAGTGTAGAGATACACCTCAGCATTAATTACTGATAAAACACCACCTCATTCATTGTTAATGGTTTTTATTCTTTGATCCTCCGAGTAGGACAAAATATTTTCATTTAACTACCTAGTCATAATCTTTTTTAATAAGACCTATAAGACCGGGTCTTATATTAATTTCTGCTCCAAAAGACGCATTAGAGCTGATTGTCCGGCTAGGTCTTATTTTCAGGGAAACATGGTAGTTATAATCTTAAGTCTTAAACTTTGGCACCAGTTAATGAGAAGTGATATCTCCTTGTTTTGACCCACATTCCTTATTATTTCATATATTTACAGACCTCGCTCCTATATACTAGGCACAGTTCTAGAACTGGGGAGAAAACCAAAACACGTGGAACCTCTCACGATGCTCATGGTCTAGTGGGGACACAGGGAACAAGAAGAGACAGAAGTGATGTTTTAGTTGATTTGGGAAGGATGAGGGAGTTAAATAGGTCAAGTATTTGAGGCAAAAAGCATTTCCAAAGGGCTGAAGAGAATGAAGCATTCTGGAATACTGAAAAAAAAAACACAAAAACTAGTAAAGCAGGATGCTGAGTGCCAGCGGAAAAGCCACTTGAGACAAAGGTAACTGAAAGTCATTAGAAGATTTAAGGGAGGGAGAGATGGGATCAGAACTTTATTTTTAAAAGATCACTCTAGTTGCTGTGTGGAGAATAGAAGTAAGCAAGGTATGGATGTGACAGACCAGTTAGGCTATTGCAGTGGTCTGCATGGGCAGTGATGGCTTGTACTAGGTGTTGGCAGTAGGTGAGTGGGGTGAGTGGCTCATAGTGTCTGGAACATAGTAGGCATGTAGTTAAGAGCAGAACTCTTCCACTTGTGTCTGAGGAAAAAGCTACATAGCCGCTTATCTGTATGATTAGGAGAATGAGGAACTATAGCACAGGGATGCTATAAGAGTTAGATTAAATAAATTTAGAACAGCAGTATCAATGTAATGGAGGGAGTGAAAGCTTAAACAACTGGGTAGATAATAGAGCAGTTAATGAGAAAGCTAGTAATTAAATTTGGGATACCAGATGGAGAAGTCAACTAGACTGTTGGATATACTGGTGGAAAACCAGGTAGAAAAATCTGGACTAGAAATAAAATTTGGAAGCTACTAATATCTAATTACTGAGTCTTGAGAGTGGATAAATACTGTCCAGAATACAGCAAGAAGGGATACGGGAGCCCCAAGGAAAGTTGGGGCTTTTAAGAATCAGAGGAGTGGTTTTAATTTCCTACATTATCAAGCAGAATAGTATAATAGAACATAGAGTTTGAAGTGAATCTTCATCTCATCCTTAATTTCCTCATCTGTAGAATGGGGATAGATAAAGCACCTCTCTCCAAAGGTGACTACTTTCCCCCATTTTATTACACTTGCATTTTTTGTTTATAAGAATTTGTTCAAACTCAAGCATAAGAAGTGGGTGTTTGTGTCTCCAATAGCTAAACAGGATAGAGCACAGAAAAATAGTAAGTTCTAAGCATTTCATATGCATACAGACCACAACCTTATGAGATAACGTCTATATATATGTATATGTATATGTATATGTATATGTATATATATTTTTTTGTCACAGATGAAGAACTTAAGATTGGAGAGCTTTGATAATTGAACCAAGGATGTGTAGATAGTAGGAGAGGGTGAACAACTAATTTGGCACTCAGTAAATGTTAATGAATAAACAAATCATATATAGTAAAAGGCTGTGCTCAGTTAATACTAGTTTTTTCTCTCCCCAAATTTGATTCAGGAATTGGGTTTGATGAATAGCAGTATTACAGAGTCACTGCCCTTGAGATGTCTGGTAATATTTGTTAAATTCTTCCTAATGTGGATAAAAAGGGTCACATACTAAACCTGACAAACATGGGAGGCCTGCATGGCAGGCCCTACAAACTCAGAGACAAATTAACCTCATAGGATGGTCTGAACATACAAATTCCTAACTAAAAGCCAGGTCATGGCTGGTAGTCACGTCCTTGGCCTGTGGCTTCCTTGATAAAGGTCTGTCTTTACCTTAAGTGAGCCTCTCTGTAGTCTTTTTGCACCTAAGATAACATGCCCTTGGAATGTCAGAGTAATCCCTTTTTCCGGACCCCCGGGGTACAACCCACTACACCAAAGCAGGAAACTCCAGAATCCCGCATTGTTATCCCCTGATTACCATCTCTATGTACTGTAAAATGCTATTAACTATCTTGTACCCACCAATGTAAAAGGTATCTATCGCTCCAATTTACTTTTTATCCAATCCTAGAGATTTCCCTGCTTTGGTTTCTCCCACCCCTTAACCTATCACCAATGGATTTCATGTAACTCTCCTCCTTTGATTCTAATGTATAAAATAAGTTGTAAAACCATTTTCCAGAGCATTTTCTCAATTGTTGAGATTTTGCTTCCCAGCAGTTGTCAGTTTTGCTCAAATAAACTCATGTTTTCTCTTAGGCTGGATGGTTTTTTCATTGACACTAGTTTAAGAGAACATCTATACTTAATATAGTATTGTTGATTTCTTTGGTGTGTGTGTGTTTGAGTAGGGTACTCTTTATTGCTGTTGCCATCAATGCCCAGGCGAAATAATGTAACGACCTTAAAATTAAGATAGCCAGTTATTTTACCAGCAAAGTGGGTTTCTTTGGGAATAGCAGAGAATTGCAATTCTGGACAAGCACGCTATCGCAAAAAGTAGGCAAGTCCAGCAAACAAAGGAGGGGAACATTATAGACAGAAAACGAAGTTGAGAGGGGTTGTTTTGAACAAAAGTCCATCGGAGGGGAAGAGTTTAGGGTGTCAAGTTTTTCATTGGCTGAGTTGCTGGGTAAGGAAGGAAATTGTCCTTCTTCCTGTTGGAATAGTGTTACCGGAGAACGGGCCCTTCTCAGAGCGATGTCTCGGAGGCTTGGTTTCCACAACGGGGGTGAACTCGGCGGTGTCCGTGCTAGATTCCCAGACTAGGGGCCAAAGCTGGGCCTTCAAGCAAAACTGGGAATCTTAGCTGCTCCAGCTGCCGGAGGATGGGCCCTCCTCAGCCCGGTGTCCAGGTTCCTGGCATCTCGAGCAAAGAATTGAACGAGATACCGAGGTAAAGTAGTGAAAGAGCAGGTTATTAGAAGAAAAAGTACACTTCAAAGAGGTAGAAGCGGGCCTGAGCAGAAAGCAGTGGCTCAAGGGCCATTATTAGAAGAGAAAGTACACCCAAAAAGATTGGAGCAGGCCTGAGCAGAAGCGTGATTCAAAAGGTTCAAAAGACCAAAGGCATCATTATTAGGAGAAAAAGTACATTCCAAAGAATTTGGAGCGGGCTGAGCAAAAGAAGAGGCTCACAAGGCCCTGACTGGTGAGGACTTGGAGTTTTTATCCCCATTTTTTTCTCTAGAATGGGCTGTTCCTCTCTGGGCGTGGGACGACTTGATTGACACGTGATTGACAACAAACTATTACCTCATCTCTTTAGACTTCCCAGAATTCCTTCCCAGAATTCAGTCCGTTATAATGATATTAATGATATTAATGAACTTCTGGGCATATGTGTGATATTATAATGATGGTATAATGAGGCCCAGGTGAAATGAAGGTCATTGTAGCATTTACTGGCACAGGTGTGAGTGACTGGTTTAATCTAGTTGGGGATTTTGTACCCATTTGTTTCCTCATAGGGGTAATTACAATGAAAAAGGGAAGTTTGGGGCGGAGAGGAGAGGTCTTTGGGGCTATCGCATTCTGTGGGTTGTGCTGGATGTGCAGGAATGCAGAGACCCAATGCCTAACTGCTTGCCTTGTTTTCCCCTTGAGAGAAGTGATCCCCATCAAATCTCTATGCGAAGTTGAGGGACAGGAGGTTTTTTCCTTCTGTATCTGCTTCCTGCTGGGCAGGGGCGTAGAGCTGTCTCTACCTATTGGAGATTCACGGAACTCTCACCCTATCTGATCTTAGATGAGAGGAAGGGGTCTCAAGATCCACCTGGAAGACAGTGTTGGCTTCTTTGGTTGGGACTGGTAATCTTGCTGGGGAATCATCTGTATCCTGAATGAGGAATAATAGATTTTAATTAATACATTTCTTAAAGAGCAGAGCTCAAAACTATTGATGTGGGGTGGCTATGTGATGGAAAATCTGTCAGCTCTTACAGAGCCTGTAGCCATTCAGCTGGTCACTCAGGTGGCATCAATTGTCCAGGAGCTGGGCACAGAACGGGTTAGAAAGAACATTAGGCTTCAGTGATTACAATCAACAAGTATAAATCACAAGTTTTAGGGTAATTATCTAAAGCAGTGGGTAGGAGCTAAAAAGCTGGGAAAAAGGAAACTTGAAGGAGAAGGAAACTTAAAATCTCTATAGGAAAGAAAACTTAGAAGTTTTTCAGTTGGGGGGCTACTTGCTTGGCCCATGTCATAGTGTTAAAGAGAAAACCACAGGTCCCAAGTGAGTGGCATCACTCCTGCTAAAAGCCCAGGATACTAAACTTGTATTTAATACCTGATCTATTGCAGTTTCAAACTCTCCCAGAAGCAATCTTGGTCAACTAATCTGGAATTTTCTGGTTAATACCGAGGTAATCTGTACTACCCATCCCTCATAGAAAGAGGCAATCTGCATGATAAAAATCCTTCCTTTGGGTTCCCTCCCCGTCAAGGTGTCCCACCCAATAATAATTCTTTTTTATTTTATTTTATTTGCAAATTTAAGGCATATTTGGTTTTACTAGGGGTCAGGGACAGGGCGGGGGCATTCAGGGGTTGGCTGCCATGGTCTCCTCGTTCCAGTCCAGGAAGGACATAAGTTTGGTGAAGACGCCGGGCTTATTGGGTGGGGCACACGGGGTGTATGCCTAAGATGTGATTCCCTGAAGCACACCATCACAGATCAGCAGGCCCCGAGTCACCTGTACAGGTGTCCTTGCCACCCTGCAAGTGTCCAGCACACAGCATGACGTCTGTCACCTTCTCAGTGTGGGCTTTGGCACATACATCGTTGGGCAGGAGCTTGAGGTCCACACACTGGGGTTCATGTGGGTACTCATCTACAAATGGATCTACTTCGATGCTGCCCCAGCTGGAGGCATAACAGGTGCTCCCCAGTCGGGGTTCCTGGGTGGGCAGGTCCAGGACCTTCACAGTATCTGTTATGTGGGCGGGCTCTGCCAGGTGGAACAGCATGATGTCATAGCTGTAATCTTCTGGATAGGTGGCGTGGTTCTTCAGGAGGCTCAAGCTGAATTGAGGGTGTGGGAAGCTCTTACTGACCTGGGAGAACTGTGCTGTGTCTTCATTCTCAAACAGGTTATGGCGACCCAGCCAGAGCTGGTAATTACTGGGGAGAGAGGGACCAAGGAAATGAGGAAAGAGGAACGGAAAGGGAGAAGGGGCAGGGCAGCATGGGGGCGGGTCCCAAAGGAGAGAAAGAGAAACAAGGACAAAACTGAGCACAAAAGGTTTAGAATCATGGAGAAATAGAGACAGTGAGAAAGCAAAAGAATGTGACAGTGGAAAAGGCAGATCCAGAAACAAAGAGAAAGGGGGTGAAAAAAACAGCTTAAAAAGATACAGTAAATGAGAAAAGCAGAGGGTAGAACAGAGAGATGGAGCAAAAAGGAGGCAGGATGAGGAGGAGGAAAGACAGAGATAGTGAGAAACAGACAAATGGAAGAAGCAGGAGTGAAAGAACAGAGCAAGGGAGGAGAATGAGAAATAGGCTAAGTGGGAAAGGGATGGAAGAAGAAAGAGAATGAGAAACAGGCAGAGGAAAAAAAGGCTAGGAGGTGAGAGAGAGAAAACTAATAATTCTTTTTTAACTAGCACCCTTGCCTCATCCTTCTTCCTATAAAATCTTCCATTTTGTACAATCCCAGGGGCACCCTTATACATGCTAGATGGGTTGCTACCTGATTCATGAATTGCTTAATAAAGGCAATTAGCTCTCTTCTTTTTTTCATTTGAATTGCTTTTTTAATAGTATCGACTTGCGAGGTGCATCTCTTTCTGTTGAGGTTGGTAATTGAAGATTCTTCCTATTGGAGTCTGCTATTCATGTTGTGTGGTAGTGCCTGATGCCTGCCCCCCCAACTCCATTTTAAATGAGGTTTCCCTTTATTAATTGTCACAAGATTAACTAAATTATGAACTTTGGGGAAAGGGATTTAGTCTTGTGCATTTTGGTGTTATTTACATTTGGGGGTCATTAAGCTTCATGTGTAATTCTGGGGGGGAAAAATCAGTTTCTCATGTTGCACCCAAGAAAGGAGGCGGTGTAGCTGGCGGTTGTAACGGAAGACTGGGAATTAGGAGGCTTGAGTCTTGGATTCTAGTTCTTAAGTTACTGTGTTCATTCACCAAAAACTTACTAACCCCCTTCCTGGTGCTAAGCGCTGTGCTAGGTGCCATGGGACAGCTCTGGGCTGAGGTAAAAGCACGACACCGTTCCCTAAAGGGGTTCTTAAGTGCTTCATAAGGATGTGACTCCGCATAAAGGAGGAGGCTGGCCAGACGCAGCACTCAACACCCCTCCCTCTGGATAGTTCTAGTTTAAGGTTACTCTCCCAGGAGATGCTTTTTTTTTTTTTAATTTAATTTAACTTTTATTTATTTGTGTTTTCGCAGGATCCATCAGCTCCAAGTCAAGTAGTTGTTTTAATCTAATTGTGGAGGGCGCAGCTCACAGTGGCCCATAATGGGGAATCGAACACGGCAACCTAGTTATTAAGAGCACCCGGGCTCTAACCAACTGAGCTAACCAGCCACCCAGGCGATTCTTTAGTAAGAAAAACTACATGTAAGATGGCGCCGCAGGCCCGTCCGGCCGCAGCCACCATCTTGGTAGTTCCCGCCGTGAGCGAGCACAACGCACCTACGCGGCCCAGGCGCCCTCAGCGCGCCTGCGCGCCCGCAAAGCCTGCCCCCCGCCCCTCGCCGCTGCTGTTGCAGCCGAAGCCTGCGCGGCTGCTGCACTGACGGCGGGTACCCGAGCCTCAGGTGAGTGAGCCGCTCATCCCGGCCCGCTGGGGAGGCGCGGCGCTGCCTGCGGGGGCGTCGCTCCCCGTGCCTTTTCCTTCCCCGCTTCGTCTCCGCGGCGCTGTGGGGGCCCGGAGCTCATACGAATAGCCTCCTCCGGGTGCTCCCGGCGCCCTCTGCCCTCCCGGCTCGCGGAACCGGGGTCAGCCCGGCCTCCCTCGGCCGCTCCCAGAGCCTAGGCGGTGGGGCCCTGCGACGAACCCCCAGGCGGCAGCGTGCAGGCGGCAGCGGCCGAGCCTAGAGGCGCCCCAAACCCGCGGTTGCAGAGACCCCACCTCAGGCGCGACCCCCTTTCTCGCTCCTGCTCTGCGGGAGGCGGGGCTCAGTGTGCCTCCATGTCGGGCACCCATCTATCTCCCAGTCCCAGTCCCAGGGCGGCTCGAAGGATGAGTGGTGAGCTTGCTTTGTATCCGAGCGGCCCGGGTGCAGCAAATTGTATCCTCTGGCGGGACCCCACGGCGATCCTGCGAGGGAGGGGCACCTTCACCCTGCGTGATAGACGAGGACACTGAGGCCGCGAGTGGTGAATTACCTGCCCAAGGTCACGCAGCTGGCCAGAGGCGGGGTTGGCCCTTGCCCCAGGGTCTTGGGCTCTCAGGCCAGTACGGTTTGAATTTAATCTTGTACCTTTAAAAATATTTGATATACACTTGCTATGGAGTTGCTTCTTCAACGTCGCAAAAGACTGCAAAAACAGTGTTTTCTTGTTGGAGTGCAATTGAAGTGTTGCTGTAATAATAAGTAGTAGGCACGTTATTAATATAAGCTAACGTTCATCCAACGTTTGCTGTGTGCCAGGGATCTTGCTAAACAGTTAAGATGATCTCACTTAATAACCTCAGCATTTCCCTATCCAATGCTTCCCCCTTCCCTTTCATGCACCCTTTTTTTCTGCAGAGC
The DNA here is from genome assembly GCF_036562045.2 of Rhinolophus sinicus. Classification (NCBI taxonomy): domain Eukaryota; kingdom Metazoa; phylum Chordata; class Mammalia; order Chiroptera; family Rhinolophidae; genus Rhinolophus; species Rhinolophus sinicus. Next base: position 35,269,031 of record NC_133762.1, read on the forward strand.
TGGCCTCTCACAGACTAGGAGCCTCATGGCTTAGGAGGCGGAAGCTCTTACTGGCAGAACAGGGGTAAACCTTAGATGCCTGTATCCAAATTTCCCCCCTAGCCTGGTCCTCAGAGGATATAATTAGCCTTCCTTTAGTGGCTGCTAGAAGAGCAAGTTGGACTGACTGGATGTGGAGGTGACAGAGCAAATTTGGCGAGCACTTACCTCATTCTGGGGCTTTCTGGCTCTCTTCTAATGCTGGGCTTGAACATTTTAATATTTAAGACAAAGTAAAAAGGGAAAGAGAACATTGATGGAGATGCTACATCTAAGAAGCCTCCATGGTTTAAAGTCCCAAAAGTACAGCTGTAAAAATATGTGAATATTTCTTCCCCAACATAACGAGCTCAAACTTTTTTTCTTCCTTAGCAAATCCTTCTTACGCACTTAAAAGCTTCACTAACTCACCACTTCTCTGTGAAGCCTTCCTTGCTTGATTTTCCCAATTAGAGTTATACACACACACGTATTTGCAGCCCCAAGTGCTTGGCTTATAATAAGTAGGCCCTTGGTAAAAACTGAATTTCCGCTACTCCTTTTCATTACTCATAAGAGTCATGTTTTCTTGCTGCCCTTCTGTTCTTCCTTCTTGCCCTTCAATTTCTCTTTGCTGTCCCTCCTTTATTTTATGTTTTCCAGTTTTATTGAGAAATAATTGACATACATCACTGTATAAATTTAAGGCATACAGCATTATGGTTTGATTTATGTATATTGTGAAATGATTACCACACTAGGTTCAGCTAACATCCATCTTCTCATATATAGATACAATAAAAAGAAAAAGAATAAAGGAAAACAATTTTTTTCTCCTGTGATGTCCCTCCCTTTAGATTCAACTTCTGGTCATCAACGACCGCTCACAGGTGTCCCATCCACCCTGTTGTTTCTGAAAATTTGCAAATAAAGGTCCTGTACCAAGAAGCCTATTTATCCCCAACAGTGGAGTTAATATACGCCACTAAGTATACGAAGCAGTTTTTATTTGCATGTTACAGTAAGGTAGCCTGAGGTTTATGTCCTTGTAGTCTATCCCTAAATGCATGTTAGATTTCTTTTTACATTCTTGGTCTTATGTGGCTGACTGCCGCCCCTGGTGCTATCAGAGTCATCACAATTTTTTTTTTTTATCAGAAATCATTTCATAGTATTTATAGTACTAAATATTCAGAAGGGCCCTTTGGGAGGCAGCAAGATCTGTGCATAGGTTCTCTACATAAATAAAACTTTTTAAAGAGTTCTTCCAATAATTTTCTGCAAATATATTGAGCTGTTATGTGGAAGGCATGGTGCTGGGTGTGGTGGAAAATTCACCGTTGACTAAAACATGGTTCCTGTTGATAGAGCTTACTAGCTAATTGGGAAACACCGTATCTAACTGTAACTCAGGTCTAAAAATTGCCATGACAGTTTTATAAACAGAGCAATATGAGAGTATAATGGAATAAGATATTCCAACATGGGACATTTCATAAAATCATACACTGTTCAAGCTGAAAGGAATCATCAAGTCATTGAGTTCAACCTTCTCACTTTTACAGCCCTCATCCTAGGAAGAGAACTTAGCCAAGATCACAGAACTGGGGCTACAACTTGAAATCCAGACTTTTTATCCATTAAAGGTTTATCAGTATTTCAGTGAATTCATCCATAAAGACATTAACCAGCAACTCTTTTAAAATGCCGTTTGTGTGCTTAGAAGAGGGTTGAGAAAGAGAACAAAAATAGGATTCATGTCTCAAGGAGTTTATGATCTTTTCTCTGACATTGAAGACAGGGTACCTAACTGTTAAATCCTGTGGTAGAGGGACGAGCCCTGGCATAGCAGTTGGGAGGGGACCAAGAGAGATCAATCGGTAGGAGCTGTGGTAGTGAGGGCGCTTTGGGAAGGAGTTAGGACTTTCTGGGCCTTGACAGATTGGTAGGGTCAGAATTAATCAAAAGAACAAGGAAAGCATTTTGAAGTAGGGTGGTAAAACTGAAGTAAGGTAACAATGCTTGATGTGTTTAAGGGACAGGAAAAAACACTTGCTTGACCAGGGTGGTTTGACTGGATTCGGGAGCAGTGGTTCTGCACCTTGGATGCACCTCAGGATCCCAGAATGTCTGCGTCAGTAGGTCTGGAGTGGCTCCTGACAACTTGTGTTTCTGAAGTTCCCTGATGACGCTGATGCCCCTAATCCAGGGACAACACTGAGAATCACTGGATTAGAAGGTTGAGAAGCTAGTGTCAGAAACTATCGAAGAACTGGTTCCAAAAAGCGTGTGTGTGTGTGTGTGTGTGTGTGTGTGTGTGTGAGCGCGCTCCTGTGTGCATGTTATACACCAGCATAGGAAAGTTCTAGAAAGATACATTCCAAATCGTAGCACTAGGAACTTCTGGAAGTGGAATGTAGGGTGTTGGAGAATTCGCTTTTTACTTTATACCTTTCTATACTATTTTTGCATTGTGCACATAATTGCTTTTGTATTTTAAAAAAGTGAGTCCTTTTTGAAGATATGTACTGTACTAAAATATTTATGGATTAAAAAAGAGCTCGCTAAAGTAATCTAGTGTCATACAACCAATATTTGTAGAGTGTCTCCTGTATGCAGATGCTGCTAAGATCTGGAAATGAAAAGCCTTTGCTGAAGTTTTAGTTTAGTGATTGAGACAGGCAGATAACAGCTGTACTGAGTTTCATGCGCTTCATAAGAGCAAGGACGAGGGTCTAGCTCTGTGTACGGCAGGTAACAGGCACTGGGTAAATGATGAATGAATGAATGAATGAATGAATGAGCAAATCCAGGCAAGAAGCGAGGACAGTCAGAAAGGGCAAATGAGAGATTCTGGAGGAAAATTGACAAGCCTACATAGGGATGCTGAAAGGAAGGGATATGGCAAGGACTTTCAGGTCCAAAGATTGATAACATTTTGGGTTTACTGTAGAATTGGGTGTCAGGTCATCTATTCTGAAAGACCTTTTTAAAACCTCCCAACTCCCCTTTTTTTGAGACCACTTGGAAATAACGCACAAAAACTTAACCTAGATTGAGTATGAGTACTTACCAGGTTTCAGGGCTTTCTTTGGTAAAGGAAATTTTTTTTTCTTTAATCACAGTGCTAGTTTTATTGTGTTTATACCATGTTTCCCCGAAAATAAGACCTAGCCGGACAATCAGCTCTAATGTGTCTTTGCCAAAAGACGCATTAGAACTGATTGTCCGGCTAGGTCTTATTTTCGGGGAAACACGGTAATATTTACCTGCAGTGTGGCCATTAAATATTTACTATGTGAAATTAACTGAGTTGCATGGAGGATGTTTTAAATACCATACAAAAACGGGTTGTATTATGCCTTTTGAGCTTATCTCTTCAGTGAAAGGTATAGTACAGTCTACTCAAAATTCTGTCATGTGTCTCACAGTGCCTCACAAAATTTGACATATTTTCAGTCCTAAATAAATATCCTTTGTTGATGGCTGAATGGGGTATACTTTGGAGGAAATATGGGTTTCTTGCTTTCTGAGTTGAATTCTATATAGACACTATTTACATTACCAAACAGGCTGTGCATTATTAAACTTGTTTGCTGTTAAAGAACATGTGATATGGAGTGGGTGTCCTCCCCAACGTTTGGTGTGGAGGTGCTCTGTTTTATCTTCCCCAGAGATTTAATATAGGAAATGGAAATTAATTTCTCAAGTAGAGGGGTGGCTTCCCCCAGGCTTTGGTTATAGCATTAGACTATAATCTCTTCACCACCTAAAAATGGCCACAGTCTGCAGTTTGGGATTTTCAATTGATCAAGTAAAAATTTCTGCTACCACCACTCTTCAGACTTGGTTTTATTACTTATTAAGATTGTTTATCTATTTGAAGATAATGCTGTTTCAAGTTTAAAGGCAATAGCTGTTATTTTGGGGGAACAGGGAGAGTGATGGCCTAAAAACTCATAAACATAATAAATCAGGGTAAGGAAAATTGTATGTAGCTCGGAAAAACAGTGTGAAGTTGCTTCCTGTTTGTAATGATGACCTAAGAAGTCTTGTCAGCTTCTCCTTTAATTGGTAATTGTCTTGTGGTAATTGTTCCAGAAATACCATTTGCTTTCAAAACAGACACAGTTGTTTATTAAAAAATGACAGTTTTATCCTTATAATGCTTCTACATTTTTAAGCATGAACTTTCAACTTATGGATAAAAATTGAAAGCTTTTTAAAAGTGACGTTTTAGTTCTAAAGCTATTTTATGTGAAGCAGTAATGCTGTACTTACCAGAGAGAGAAGAGAGGAATCAGGTTATATGTCTATTTCTTTCTACAGTTGAGAAAGCTCTGGGGACGTGGTCCCCCCTGCTATTCTTCAACTTTGAAGATGTTGCTTCTTTTAAATCTGTGTGTTGGAACATGAGTTTAACCAGGGTGTTGACTAAAATGTGACTTTGGATAGCTAGGCAGTCCACAGGGTTGCTTTTCAAATACCACCCAGATAGGTGCAGTTCTCTCCTATTAATTAAAGTAATAATGCTAATACCTAATCATACCTAACTTTGTATTAGTGATACCTAAATTTTATATGATGCTCTTCAGTTTCAAAATTCTTTGTCCCATAAGATCCTGGTAAACTCCAGTAGCCAAACCGGAGACAATAAGTAGAAGAATTAATGATCATTTGGCATCAAGTGGGAACAGTTGTTTGCCGAGGCCTGTCCAAATTGTAGACACAGGCTGCTCAGATTTAAATCCTTACTCTGCCATTTAGTAGCTGGGTGACCTTTGGCATATTACAAAACCGCTCCAAGTGTCAGTTTCTTTATCTGTAAAATAGGGTTTACAGTACCTATTTTACAAGTATGTGTGGGAAAATGAAATAATGAAAAAAGTGCTTATCATGGTATCTGCCATAGAGTAACTGCTCAATAAATACAGCTAGTATGAGTCTTAAGTACTGCATCTTAGGAATCTGGTTGGTTCTTTACCTACCACCCAGGCTGTTGGAGAACACATTGTTTTCAGGGGTTCTGCCTTACAGCTGACGGGAACCCGGAGCCCGGCCCAGGAGCACATGCCACGCACGGCCTTGCCAGCAGTAGCTTTCCTCGTGTCCTGAGCTGCATGCTTTAGAAGTGGAAGGCAGAGGGAAGGGCTTCTGCTTGCAGAGTTTCTGCAGTATGACCCCCATGTTACAACGTCAGCTGCTGGGTGGGTGTCGGGGATGAAGGAGAAGGCCCCTAGGTGGGCACGTTGCTTTGTCCTAGTGGTTATCTGTTCCAGTACCCTGGGGTGAATAGAATGAACACCTAGCACAGATTCAGATTCCCAGTTTTTGCAAACCTCCCCATGTACTGCCTGCTGCCAGAATCCAGGAATGACACAACGGAAAGGTGGGCCTGTTGTAAAGAGTGCTGCCCTTTTCAGGAAAACACAAGGGGTGTGGATGGCCCTTATCCAGGGCGGAGGACCAGAGGAGTGTCTGTTGTTCAAAGGAGGGTCTGTGAGCATGCCTTAGCAGCTGCCTTTGATCCCTTTCCCCACATCTTTGCTTATGGGATAGCTTCTGTTGAGAGTATTTCTTCTGGTGAACAGGAACCCAGACTTTCCTTTACGCAGTACAAAAACTCAGTGAGCTGTATGTTAAAAAGTCGTTGTTTCTTCCATGGAGCTGGGTGGTTTGACTTGTTTATCAGGCCTTCTGGGGAGTCTCCTGAGACCCTTTCCTAAGGGCCCCCAGGAGACAGCAATGAAACCAACATCCATTATCCTTGATGCTTGTGGGGATGTTTAAGTCAATAGTTTTATGATTCGATTAATTCAGGCTTTAACCCTGGAAAACTTGACAGCCAAGTCATCAGATAATTGTGCTTCTTACTGAAGCGTGGAATTTAGCCCAATACCCTGAGAGCTCTTTCAGAGCCTGGAATAGGACGGAGTTCAGTTGCTGTCCCAGTGCTTCACCTAACTGGCTGTGTGCATTTAGGCAAATCACTGCAATTTCTAGGCCTCTTTTTTCATCTGAGGCTGAGGGCATGACTGTAGACCAGAGGTTCTCAGTCCCATAGAAGAATTGCTTGTGGAGTTTTAAAACCAATTCCAGGGCCCTACCCTCGCCCGATGAAGTTGGATCTTTAGGGTTGGGGCCTGGGCGTTGCTGCTCTTCAGAGCTCCCCAGGTCTTTCTAACGTGTAGCTAAGATAACTAACCACTGGATAAGACGGCCATGTTTTAAACAAGTGTGTCATTCTGCTCAGGAGCCCTCAGTGGTTGTCTACACAGAAAGTCCAATTCCTGTGCTCTGGGTTCTGACCAGGCTTGCTTTCTTTCCCAGCTGCATTGTTTTAGTGTCTCCTGGATGTCCTCACCTGAAATGCCCTCTCTCTCCTTCCAGCTGTCCAAAACGTGTTCCTATTCAAGGCCCACCATTCTTACCTCTGGGAAACTCCTGGCCCTGCTCCTTAGTTATGTCTCCTACCCCTGCACTGGCTCCAAGCTTTGTTTAGCTCGGACTAAATACAACGAACACTAGATGCAGCGTAAGATGTGATACTCACGCAACATCCTGTCCTCTTGGGGAGGTGGGACACATGGCAGTGCCACTGGTTTGACTTACACTATTGAATATCTGTGTGATATCTTGTATGGTTGGCTACCTCGTTCCGTATGTATACCTTGTAAGTATTAGTTGACAGATGCTATCTCTGACCTGACTTCACTAAGCATTTTTAGCCTTATCTCCTATTTCCAGCAGGGACCTACGGCTCTTGCCAAACTGCATCATTTTCCAGCAGACCTGTGCTTTCTCATCGGTGTTTAAGTTATTCTCTTTCTGCAATTCCTTCTTTTAGTCTTCTGTCATCCTCACCTGCAGGAGTTGTATCTATTCTTCATGGTCCGGTTCAAGTATTACCTCCTCTGTGAATCTTTTTCTCTGCACCCACAACTGCATTAACTGTCCTTTGCCCTAGACCTCCCTAACCCTTAGAGTAGTGTTTCTCAACTGGGGGTGACTTTGCCCCCCAGAGGACATTTGGCAGTATCTGGAGACATATTTGTTTGTAACAACTGTTGGAAGAGGGTGTTACTGTCCAATTTAGTGGGTAGAGGTCAGGGATGCTTCTAAACATTCTATGCACAGAACAGACCCCACAACAAAAAATTATCTAGCCTAAAATGTTCGTGGTGCTGAGGTTGAGAAAATGCGTTAGAGTTTGTTGAATTCATAGGCTCATGTTTATACTGCGTTGACCTGTAGTGATTTATCTATAGACTTAATCTCCCCAACTCTAGTGAATTAACGGGTGAAGGCAAATCCCAGTCCCAAATCTCAGTTTTCTTGTTATTCACTTGATAATCCTAGAGCCTGTGGCCTGATCCTAACTATTCAGTGTAATTTGGGACCAGAGATAAAGAGGGCCTCAGCGTGAGGTGGGTGCAATGAGGCAGTGTGCTGAATTTCTCTCCTTTCACCTGTAAGTCGTCATCTGTGATCACCTGGGCGGCATTGTGATACAGGGCACAGAGCGAGCTTTGGGATCAGGAGAAAACTGGGTTTCGGTTCCAGCTATTGCCTTTATTAGTTGTGTTGTTTGGGTCAATCCATTTCACCTCTTTAAGCCTCAGTTTCCTCATCTCTGATGGATGGCAGTGCCCCGGTGTTTTAGCTCACGGTGCTGTCAGGATCATCCAATAAGATGCTAGGTGTAAAGGTGCTTTGTAAATTGTAAAGTGCTATAATAATTGCCCATTCAGCCAGTGGTCTACAGGTAAAAAGAAGACGTGCGTTAGCTTGCTGTAGGAACAGCACTGTACTTTCTAGCCCGTCCCCTAGCCACTTCCTGCAGCTTGTCATGTCGAGCTGTTTCAGCACCAGCTCCCGCCGGCCCTGTCCAGCTCATTCTCCTCAGTATGCCTTCTTTGTTTGCTGCCTTCATTCTGTTTAGCTTGTCTCTCTGCAGTCTTGCCAAAACCCAAAGTGATTGACTTTGCCTCTGGAATACAAACGAGTGGCCTGGCATCAGTACATCCTGGCAAAGCCTGCGAAGGCCAGACAAATTACCTTGCTCATGGGGGAAAGCTACAAAACAAAACAGCGGGTAGTTTAGAAAGCCAGTAGTGTGTATAGTCCCTTCTTGTCTTTTTTAAAGTAACAAAGCAATGTGTCTAAGCTCTGGAACTCTCAGTGAGCTTTCAGCTAAAAGCCTGTGACCCTCATGTCCCTGGGGACAGGCCAGCTGCACCCCCCCACTGATTTGCTGAGTGACCTTCTGTAGTCTGACTCTCATCAGGTTGGTAACTTAGTCACCTCTTAGGATTGTAGTAAGAATCGAATGGGGGACGACGCTTGCCCTGGGGAAGAATGTAAAATTTAAAATACTACATTTAGCGGGAATTTCTGGGTCATAGAATGTCAGCCCTATTAGGAGCCAAAAAGGTCATGCTGCCCAACCTCTTCCCTTGACAGATGGGGAAACCGAGGTCTAGAAAGGGAAAATGCTTTACTCAGTGCCACTCAGCTAGGTAGGGGCTTACCTGGGTCTAGAGTTCTCATCTGATGTGCTATCCGTGACTGGAAGCATTTGGGCACCCATTTTTTCTGAGTGAGCAAAGGTTGCACTCAGAAACATATCGTCGCACTTTATTTAAAATGTGTTCTGCAGAGCCCTAGCCTTCTCACCACTTCAGCCCGTGCCCCACACTTCCTTCTGTTCTCTATTTCAGAGTTTTGGTGCAAAAATTAAAAGTCAGTAGTCTTGCTTGATCTTTAAAGGTTCTTCTGAGTGCTGACTGAGTATCAAAGAACACTGGTTCTCTCCTGACCATCCTGGGAACAGTTTTGCTTACATTTAAATTCAGAAATGTCAGGTTCTGTTTTTCTAAAAAGTCATAGTCATGGCGGTTTTTTTCAGCATGGAGAACTGAACCTCATTTTTCCTAGGTTTTAATCCGACTGACTTTCGCTGTTAAAAGATAAGGGCCCTTTCTTTGTCCTCACCTCCTCCTTTCCCTCCTCAGCATTTGACCATTTTTAGCTCTCCTTTCCTGTAAATTTCTCTTCTCCCTTGGCTTCTTTGACTTTGTGTTTCTGCATTATCTCTGGCATCTGTTGAGAGTTTTTTCCTTTGTTTCTTACTGGTTCTGCTTTCTTCTGTCACTGCACAAGAAAGATTAGCAGGAGAAAAACCTGTATACGTGGGAAGGACCCAGGAAAACTGAGTAACTTGCCAAAATGTCGGAAGCCATCACCTTAAATACCACCTTCAGCTAAAGACAAAAGAAGGTGTTGGGGTTGGAGAGTCACTCCTGGGAGGTGACCTGGCAAGCACAGTAAACAATAAAATTGTTATGTAGATTTAAGTCCTGGCCTTCTCCATAGATCATGAATGCAGGTCTGGTATAGTGTGGGAAAGCCTCACAGATCGATATGTCCCTTACAAATATAAATGTCCCTTTACTTGGTTACAGAGCTTCTCCCATTTCTGCTGTTTCATAAAGTTAATCAGCCTGAAATAATCGGTATTCCAAAGAGGTGTATTTTGGGGTAGCAACTCTGCTCCCCTCAGCACCTATAGATTTTCCTCACTAAATCTCACTCCGTCCTGTGCTTGGGTTTCTTGGATGCCCACATTTCAGCTGTGACTCAAAATTGATTTTTGTTTTTTCAAAATTGATTGTTTTTCACCACTTCCTCTGTTGCTTCTTAATTCCCCCATTTCCGTTCATTTTGCCATCATTCTTTCATCCCTTTAAGTAGAAACTGGGGGATGAAGAAACTTTCCTCTACCCTCTAGGTTCTTTTAGCTGATCTAATAATTAAATAAACATGAGATAGATTAACGAGAAGATAACCAAATTTAATTATATACATATGTGTGGGAACCCCCGCATACATGAGAGGCAGAGATCCCACATAAATCAGAGGTTCAGAGGCAGAAAGGAAAATTGAGGTATATAAGACATTCTGGGCTAGGGATGAGGTGATTGTGGGCAGAGCACACGTTCAGTCATTAGTTTGCCCTTCCATATATAGATCGGTAAAAAGATCACTCCTGATGATAACTCTTATCTTGGGCCAGGCTCCGAATTTAAATTGTTCTAGATAGTTGGGGGGGAGTTGTGAAATTTCTCATGATACTGTGGTGAAGGTCTGTCTGGCTGCTTGCCACAGGAAAGCCATAACTGAGAGGCGAGGGTGGTGGAAAGAAAAGCAGGTTTATTCAGAATGCTGCCATTCTGGGAGGGTGGCCGACTCCTGTCCAAAGGCCGTCTTGCCCCCAGCCCCACCCCTCCGCCACACCTCCCAGTATGTCTGAAAGGTTTTATAGGCAGGAAAGGGAGGTTGGTCAGGTAATTTCTGGAGAAAGGTGCTCCCCAGGGGCTGGTTTGTTTCAGGGATAGGAGTGGATCTTCACAGATGTAAAAACTTCTTTCAAGTCAGTCTCCTGGAGGTTTCCTTGAGGAATTGGGATGTTTGAGCCTGGTGTGCATACGGTCTGGAGTAAACAGAATCATTGAAACTGGTGTCCATACTGTGTCTCCCGGAAAATCAGACCTAGCCAGACAGTCAGCTCTAATGCGTCTTTTGGAGCAAAATTAATATAAGACCCGGTACTATATTACATTATACTATATTACATTATATTATATTATTATATTAATTATATTATATTATACCCTTATAGTAAAATAAGACCGGGTCTTTTACTAATGTTTGCTCCAAAAGTCGCATTAGAGCTGATTGTCTGGCTAGGTCTTATTTTCGGGGAAACAGGGTAGTAAATGTATATTAAACAGAGTCATTAAGGTTTGGTGGGAAAGGGAGGGGAGCAAAGAAAAGAAAACTTTCAAAAAGTCCCAAGCTAAACTACACTGTTCAATTGAATTACACTGGAGGTTTAAATCTCAAAATAGAAGAGATAGTGTCACCGTTACAAGCCCACCAGGGTTTTGGTTGCCTTTAATTCAAAATAATCTACATAACCACTCAGGCACATCTTGGAGTGGCTTGTTCTGAACCCCTGCAAAACCATGGCAAAATCTAACTCTTCTCTGACCTCACACTATTTTTACCAACTTTAGCGCCCAGGTCTCCCCCTTGGTTGTATCTGTGATTCCAGTAGTGGGGTCAGACTCTTGTCACCTTTCACTAGAGTTTTGCTCTGAGCTACTAAACTTCTCTCTAGTGTACTCCCCTTCTAGTTTAAAATCCTACCTAGTTTACTGAAATCCGTTTTGGACAAAGGCAGGATAAAATTAGATTAACAGCCTCCACCCCATCTTCATCACCGCTGTGGGGGGTTGGTGCTGATAATCAAGCCTTTCAAGTACTCACCTCTTCAACTCACGTGATCGTTACTCCTCCTCAGATGATGACGTCACCTATTGACCTGGCGTCACTCAAAACCGATTATGTCTAAGATCCTAAGGTCCCCAGGTGACTGCCTGTTTGAGGCTCAGTGTTCTAAAAACAAGCAATAAATACCGTTGTTTTTGGAACTGGTTACCAAGTAATAGCTGGAATTTTGTTTGTCTTTCCCCTGTTCTCCTAGTCCTCAGCTAACCACTGAGACACTGAGGTTTCTTGTACTGGTATGATGGCTCAAACCTTCATTCTAAGGCGTCCGGGTCATTGGTGGTGGAGGATTGCTCTGGGCTTCTATTACCTTTGGGTAGAGAGGAAGAAACTTGCCCAGGGTTCTACGGACAGTAGATGGAGCCTGGCGTAGACAGCATGGTGTAGTGGGAAAAGCGAAAGCTTTTAAATCCTTTCCCTGTTACTTTCTTAGATGTGGGATATTGAAAAAGTCACTTCTCTAATGCTAAATTTCTCCTCTTGTGAAGTAGGAAGTGAAGACATCTACCTGAGGGGACTGTTATGAGGATTAAACGTAAGGTGCTTAGGTTATAATTACTGGCCGGTGTAGGATTTACACTTTTCCCTGTTCCCTTTCTAGCCATTTAGTACCAGGCTCACTTCTTCAGTTCGACGATGGCTGGTTTTTACTGTTCCGTCCTCCCTCTACCTCACAAAGCTGGGAAACAGTGTGAACATTTTGTTATTTACTGCCATTTATAAAATCCCTACTAGCTTTTTGAGAATATTAATATCCTCTAGCACCAGGATGGGATCTGGCAGCCACATCATTTGTGCAGATGAGGGAACTGCAGGTCTTGGGGCCCCAGGCAGGAGCCAGTCTGTGTAGCTGAGGGATCTGGAGATGGAATTTTCCACCATGTGATCTTAGTTTTCTTATAGGGGTTACAAAACTGTTCATTGGCAAGGGCTCAGGACAATGAGAAATTGAGTCTCCAGAAGAACGCATTAGGGCATTAGGTCCCCTCTAATGGGGAAGGTGAACGTCTATTGTCCTGTTGCCAGTTCCCAAGTCACACTGTAGCAGCTGCCTGTCCTGCATTGAGTCTGCATTGGGCCCAGCTGATACGGACAGCCTTCTCATTTAATTTGTGCCTTTATTTAAGTGTTTGTCCTGGCACAAACATCGCATTATTTTTCATCTTTTAAAAATGCGTCAGAACGCTTTGAATGCCAGACTCTTTGAACTTGAGGGAACCTCGGGCTTTCCCATGGCCCTGAGGCTCTTTGGCAGGCCCTGTGTGGGGTCGTCTTTGAATAATCAATACCTTCAAGCGTCCTGCTTTTAAGTAAGTGAGTTAGTTTATACTAGTGTGATTAATAAACACATAACAAGTAAATAGATCCCAGTTAGGCCAATATTTTTTGTTCGACACAGTTAACTGAGCCGAAGTGCGACTAAAAAAGGAAGTCGTAGGTGCTGGCAGAAATTTGTGATAAAAGAGTCAAGCCACCTCATCTCCTTTGAAATGTGACTGGTAAAAAACAAAAGCAAGTAAAATTGAGCTTCTGGGCATTCAGTAGTTTAATCAAGTTTATAAGATGCCTGGGATCTGAGAAAAGAACTGTGTTCTATGGAGAGGGTAAATATCAGGCACCAATGTTTGGGATGCTTACGATTGGCATGTGTGGTCCATCATTGAGGAGTGTTCCCAATGGGCATTCTCTGGGTCCTTTGAAGGAATGATAAAAGGGCTTTTGTTAGTCTGTCCTGTAGGCCCAGCTGGGAGCAGGATTTCTTTTGGTGTATTGGTCAGTAATAACTAAAAGGTAACCTGGAACACATACCCGCTCCATAGCTAACAGTCAAAACATGCAATCCTGTCTCTGGAGAAAAACTAAAAAGAATTAATATAGTAAACTAATGTGAAATATTTCTTGATTTCCACCAATCAGAAGTAACTGCTCCTTCTCTGAACTCCTATGACCCTCTTTTTAGTTCTCATTTTTATAGATATGTCATCTTTAGTAAGCTCCCAGAAGGCAGTGACCTTTTGGTGTCGTCCATAATGCTTTGCACAGTGGAGGCTCAATGTGTGTTTGTTGAATGGCTAAGTCCCCAACTCATTCAATTAGCATTTTTCCTGACTTTGAGGGATTCAGGGCCAAGGCAGAGGAGGTGGCCTGGAGCTTTGAAGTCTGGGTGGGAATCACTTGCCTGCAATTTCCGGTATTTGCAGTCTTTCTCAGTGGCTTCCTGTACAGTGGGATGGAGGAAGGATTTGGGGCAGTTTACCCTGCCTCCCCACAACTTCCCTCTTCTGGAACTCTATTGCCCTGTCTACTCCCTCTCTGTATTTGTTGCTGTGTAACAAATCACTCCAAAACAGAATTATTTATTATCTCTGATGGTTTCTGTGGGTCAGGAATTCAGGTGGAGGCTTGGTGGGGTGGTTCAGGCTCAGGGTCACGTGTGGTTGCAGTCAGATGTCTCTTGGGCTACACTCATCTGAAGTCTTGGCTGGGGCTTGAGGATCCACTTGCAAGGTGCCTCACTCACATGCCTGGCAGGTTGGTACTGGCGAATTGTTTCCTCTCCACATGGGCCTCCTCAAAGGGCGGTTTGAGTGTTTTCATTATATGGTGGCTGGCTTCACCCAGAGCTAATGAGTGAAGACTACAATGTTATGCAGCAGAAACTAATGCCTTTTGTGACGTAGCTTCAGAAGTCACATATTGTTGCTTCCAGCTAGTTACTATTACACAGGCCATCCCTGATTTATTTGTGTGGGAGATTACATGAGTGAGACTGTCAGGAATCAAAGATCGTTGGGCTCATTGGAGGCCATCTTGGAGGTTGGCTACCATACTGTCCGTCCACTGCTGTGATTCCCTAAGTGAAGGATAGTGAGCTTAGCCTTGGTTCATCTCCCTCTTCATTCCCATTGCCATTCCTAATTCAAGGTCTCACTCTAGACTACAGCACTAACCTTCAGTTTTTGTCCCCTCTTAATTCACCCTCCAAACTCTTGCTTCTTGAAGTGTAGCTCTGATCAAATTGTTCTTCCTTATACATCTTTAGTAACGAAAATGTGTACTCCATGATGACAAAGACTGTTGTATTATCTGTTGCTGCATAAATATGACCACAAACTTAATGGCTTAAAACAACACACATTTATTATTTCACAGTTTCTGGGAGTTGGGAGTCCGGCATGGGTTGACTGGGTCCTCTGTAAAGCGGCAGTCAAGGTGTCTGTTAGGGCCAGCTTCTCAGCTGAGGTTCGATTGGGGAAAGATCTGCTTCCAGGCCCATGTGGTTATTGGCAGCATTCAATTCCTTGCAGGTTGTTGGACCGAGGGTCCCAGTTTCTTGCTGTCTTGGCTAGATGCTATCCTTGCCTTCCTTGCCACATGGCCCTCTCCCAGCATGTCAGCTTGCATCTTTAAAGCTAGCAGGGGAAAGTGTGTCTCTTAACAAGGCAGATGTAAAATATTATGTAGTGTAATCATGTACACATACTCATGTACATTCCATCACGTTTGCCATTTTCCATTGTTTGAAAGCAAGTCACGGGTCTTGCCCCCACACTCAGTGTGTGCAGGAGGCAGGGATTATGCAAGGGTTTGAATACCAGGAGGCAGAGATCATGGGGGCCACTTTGAGTCTACCTGGTTTCCTGGTTTCCTGTGTCTTCAGCACCCTGAGCAGTGCATGACACATAGTAAGCTTTAATACGTGAATAAATGGATGTAATGTGATTATTATCTTTCCAACTCCTAGTTTAAGCCTTTTTCTTTTTTTTTCTTCCCCTTTCTCTGCCTCCCCTCCACCCCCACTCCGGTTCAGGCCGATGTTTCTCAGTCTAGTTGTGTAGGACACAGCTCCCTGGCCCATGCTGGTATTGTGAGCATTGCGCTCCGCCTGGCTGAGGCAGTCCGTCTCGGTCACCATTTGTTGGTCGGCCACTCACAGCAGCTCACAGCAGCTCTTGCTGGCTGCCGGCCACTGACGCTGGCCACTGCCACTCATGGTGGCACACGGTAGCCCACGGCAGGACACATTAGCCCATGGCAGCTCACGCCAACCTCCAGCTGCTCACGGCAGCACAGCTCCAGGGAGAGCTGTTGTTCACAATCTTAGCTGTAGAGGGCGCAGCTCGCTGGCCCATGTGGGAATCAAACCGGTGACCTCTGCAATAGGAGCACTGCACTCCAACCACCTGAGCCACCCGGCCGGCCCCTTAAGCCTTTTTCTTCCTTTTGTTTCAGAGTTAACTGGTTTATTCTTGAGAGTCCTCTGCTTTCATCTGTCCTCATGGATGAACTTCAGGATGTTCAACTCACAGAGATCAAACCGCTTCTAAATGATAAGGTAAAGACTATACTTTGTTTTCACTAAAATGTAAAAATCACTTTTTTTCACTAAAATGTCTTTTCTTCTATGATTGGTTCATTTTCTATGTTATCTAAATAGTAACTAACTCAAAACATATTTTGCTTGACTTTCTATGGAGGGAATACTTTTGAAAATAGTATATTTCTTAACCCTCTTTTTGATGCCTTTCCTCTGTTTTTCTTCTTTTGTTTCCGTGGGCCAAATTCAATCAAGTTATCCTTCAGATTTTCCTGTTTTACAGATATATTAAGGGAAAAAATAATAAGGCAAAGTTAAGTAGAAAATAGGAGAGTGGAGTTTGACTTAGAACAACCAAGTATTTGAGTATCAATTTCTATAAGGAAAACTTAACATCCCGGCTGGTGGTGTATATAGGCTGGAACACTCTCCCTAAAGTTTGTCAAGTATGTGATGTGACCCTTCTCTCAACATTATTTTCGTCAGGGATGCCTGGATGTCAGTAATATACCTCATTATTTCCCCCCCTTCTTCCTCCTCCCTCCTCCCCACTCCGGTTCAAGCCGTTCTTTCTCAGTCTAGTTGTGTAGGACACAGCTCTCTGGCCCATGCTGGTATTATGAGCCTTGCACTCCCCCCGGCTGAGGCAGTCGGTCATCCGTCACTGGTTGGCCACTCACAGCAGCTCTCGCCGGCTGCCGGCTGCTCACGCTGGCCACCAGCCGCTCATGGCAGCACACGGCAGCCTGCGGCAACCTCTGGCTACTCACGGCAGCCCAGCTCCAGGGAGAGCTGTTGTTCATAATCTTAGCTGTAGAAGGTGCAGCTCACTGGCCCATGTGGGAATCGAACCGGCGACCTCAGTGTTAGGAGCACAGTGCTGCAACCACCTGAGCCACCGGGCCGGCCCAAAACCTCATTTTTATGTTAGTGTTAGAGACCTACACAAAGTAAAGAGCGTGTTTTATGAACTAACAAAAAAGTTAAGAAAACTAAGAAAGGTTGACCTCTCTTCTGTCCCTCTCCATTAAGTAAATGTGCCTGAAATTCCTTCCTTTCAACCCTATTCTTTTGGTTTATTGTCATTGTCCCCTATTAAAATAGTCTTGTAGGTTGGTGTGAATGACTGCATGGCATCTTTTCCTCAGGGAAGTACTGATAAGAGTGAGGTTGAAGAGGGATGAGGTTGGGATGGGGGTACACCAAAAGATGGTGTTACCTGTGACCAATTTTGGCAAGCAAGGCCCTTCACCTACTGTGTGTTTTATTAATTTGCTGCTGAATCCTACCAGCCCCATTTTCTTCCCTGTGATATCATCTCTCCATCCCCACTCACCCCTTCCTTTATCTTTTACCCGATTTCTTGCTCTTCCCCTTGGCAAGCTGCATACTTTTTTTAGCTCCCTCTTGGTTTCTTCTGCTGCTTCCCACTCATGTGTTCAGGAAACTCTTCTTTAAATAGTCTTTTGGTGCATGCAAAGGGCTGTCCCAAAAATTCTGTGCCATAAAGAGGAGGAAGGAAATAAAATCTCCATCTGTAAGGCTTATCTATTACCACAGAAATGAATAGTTACAGGGCAGGTGGGAGTAGGCAGTTTAGCTTCAGGAGGGAGTAACCTGTCCTAAATCTGTCTGATCACCAGAATCATCTGGGGAATTGTTTAAAAAAAGAGATTTCTGAGGGGCGGAGAACAGGACACATACATACACATCTGTGATCAGTGGTCCCCAACTTTGGCTGCTTGTTGGAATTACTTGGGGAGATTTGAAAATTACCAGTGCCTAGGTTCTACCTCCAGAGATTCTGATGGAATTGGTCTGGGGTGTGGTTGAGCTTTTTAAAAAACTCCCATAATTGAGAACCGTGCCTGAAGTGGTTCCGATTAGCCGGTGTGGGCAACCCAGGACCTGGTGGGTCTCAGATGTTTGAGGACTGAGGCACAAAGAAGAGCAGGACCCTTCCCTAACCCCGGAAGTCCACAAGATACCTGACGAGGCACCTCCGTGAAGGAACTGCAGGAGTTAATTGACTGGATAGTTCATAGAGAAAGCAGCTGGAAAAGGAAAGAGTCAGTGAGCGTGACCATAGAAAAGCGTTGACTTAGTGTCTGGATAGTCCTCTCTGAGGCACCGTGATGCCTTGGTTGTGTCTGATGTGTGCCCAAGTGCTGGGCACACGATTGTGCCCCCCGCCCCTGCATTCATGTGTTGAACCCTCCATGTGACTGTATTGGAGATGGGACCTTTAAGGAGGTAAGGTTACATGAGGTCAAAGGGTGGGGCCCTAAGCCAAGAGGATTGGTGACCTTTTAAGAAGAGAAAGAGAGGGAGAGTTAGCAGCCATATGAGGACACAGCAAGATGGCAGCCATTTGCAAGCCAGGAAGAGAGCTCTCACCAGAACCAGAACCCTGCTAGAATCTTGCTCTTGGATTTGCAGCCTCCAGAACTGAGAAAATAAATTTCTGTAGTTTAAGCCACTCAGGCCGCCCAAGCAGTCTAAGAAACCAAGTAATCAGTGCCTCACTTCCTAACATCTGTTCGCTCCTCTTTGCCATGCCTGTGCTGTTCCTACTCACTTCCCACGCTCCATCTCTCTCCCTGCGAAGGGTTCCTGTCCCATCACTATGCATGAGAGTCCCCTTGCTCCAGCCAAGCTTTATAGAAGTAGATTGGCAGGAGGCCCTGTGTGTGGCGGCATTACCAAACAAAGCATTTCACCTCCGTTAGCCCCCCGGCCCCAGTATAGCTGTGCTTCTGTCTTTGCCCAGCAAGTGGGTGCTTTTGCATACATTGTGAAAAGTATCGTAATGACAATGCCTCTCACCCATTATTTCATTTGATCCTGCCAATAGTTTGAATCAAGTTATTCCCATATTGCTGGTAAGGAAACTGAGGCTAAGAGAGGTGAAGTACTTACTCAGATTGAGTGCCTAAGAATGGCACTCAGTCTTGGCACTGTTAATGTTTTGGGCTAGATAATTACCTCTTGGGGAGACTGCCCTGTGCATTATAGGGTGCTTAGCAGTATCCTTGGCCTCTATCCACTAGATGCTAGTAGCACCCCCACCCCGCCCCCGCTGCCCAGTCATGACAATCAAAAATGTCTCCAGACACTGTCAAATGTCTCCTGGGAGGCAAAGTCTGCCAGGTTGAGAACCACTGCTATTAGGGGATAAGACTTCAGGTGTGAATAGGAATAGTGTTTTTTTTTTTTGGGGGGGGGGGGTTTGTTTTGAAGAGGTTTTTTTTTGTTTGTTTTGGGGAGTTCTTTTGGCCTATCCTGGTATCATTTATTAAGTACCTTTTATGTACCAGGTGCTTTATATACCTTCTCGCCTTCAATCACCAGAGTATCCCTTCGAAGCAGATGGTATTATTCCTCACTTAGCAGATGAAAATCTGACTGAAATACTGGCTTGCCCAGTCAGTAAGTGGCAGAGCCAGGACTAAAACCCAGGTCTTCCCTGCTCCAAAACCTGAGGCCTTTCCACTGTGTTCACCCGATAGATGTGGAGAAGCCTAGAGATGTGTATTGTTGCACTTCATCTTTCTCTCCATTCTCCTCAGAGATAATACTTTTAGCCAGAGATGTCGCTGTACTCTTCCAGGCTTCGGGGAGCTAGCTAACGGAAGTCTAGACCCAACCTATTATGGAGAAGTTTGTCCTGGGATGACTGCAAGGAAGCATTCTCAAAATAGCTTGAAGCGAGGCTTATGTTAACTTGCCTCTTGTCATTTGTTGCTACTTTTCCTATTTAATTTTAGTATGCCTGTAATTTTGTCTGCGGCTCAGAATTGTGAAGAAGTGAGTAATTTTGTCATGCCTGTTTTGGCTCCAGAGATGAAAAGAAGCACTCGCCAGCAGTCATCTTTGTTTTGGGGGCAGAAATTGCACAGGCATATGAAATGATATTTTAAAAAATAGCATTTAACCCTTTTTAAAGCATTTTCACAATATTGTCTTACTTGAATCTCTTAACCCCCTTGTGAAATAAGTAGTTAAAGGTATTTTTAACTCTATTTTACAGATGAGGCTCAGAGAGGTTATAAAACTTGTCAGATGTTAGTGTCTGGTAAGATGCTGAAGCCAAGACTAGATCCCACATCTATCGACTTCACCTTGGATTGGGGGCCTAGAGCTCTTCCCACCGTCACCTGCTTCTTGTAGCTGGTAGTTCCTACGTCCTCACCCAGTACACCTCACAACAAGCAGAGAGCTGACGGGTTTGTGCTTCATGTTCCCTGCCCTCCTCTATCTACTGTTGGTTCAGACACTCATGAGGCCAGGAGAAAGCAAGGAGGAGGCCACAGATGGCCTTGCAGAGTTGAGGAAGTATCAAGAAAGGGAATAAATATTTAGTAGGGAGAACAGGGACAAGTTATTTACTATGTTTTGATTGTTCCAGTAGGAAGTGAGGTAGACCCTATTACAGTTCAAGTTTTCCCTTTTAACTAGTGACTGGAAATGTGAGGAGGGGAGGGAGGAGAGAGGACCGAGGGATGAGCAGTTTTGTAACCTTCTGGACAGCAGACAGACAAAGCATTAGTGCCAAGTGTTCTTTAAAAAAAAAATTTTTTTTTTAATGGATTTGTTGACATTTTCATTAAAGAATATTCAGGGAGTGCTGCATCTACTGCACATTACAGGGTGGGTGTCCCTTACTGTGCTACGATGTGATTGTCCCATCTGTCATCAGAAATGCCTTAGATTTAGATGGTACTGGAGCAGGAAGTGAGTTCCCAAGTAATGATGCCACTGTGGCAGTCAGTTCTCAACCTGCTACAGGACAAGGTCAGCAGGAGATGGTGGGAAGAACCCAAGCCTTAGCCACACTCAGCAGGGTGTCCAAAGAGTTTTGTTTGTTTGTTTTTTTATTTAAGGAGGGCACAGCTCACAGTGGCCCATGCGGGGATCGAACCAGCAACCTTGGTGTTATCAAAAGTTAAAATTTTACTTTTTCATCAGTTTGCAGATGATTATACAAGTATCTGACCTCTTTATAATTTTCCTTATGAAGTCTCAGTTCTTTAGTATTTTTTGAAGGTAATAATACAGATATTTAAAATATGTATACACATACACCCACACAGACATACTCACATATATATAGAACTTTCATTTTTGTCTCTGGATTATAAGCTTGAACAGATTTCTATTTAAAAATGGTTTACTGATGATTGTAAAACATTGGTTTATTAATTTATGTTAATTGATTGTATTAGACTGTTATAAAGAAAAACTAAAGTATTCTCTTGGCTTGTCTTACCTTTTTTATTGTAGAATTCTCCATCTTTTCACTTTCTGTTAGTAAGGATTATTGTCTTTTTTTAATAGAAATACTGTATTTTATGACAATTTTTTTAAATCAGCGCGTTTCTAAAATTTTTACTGTTGTAACAGCTCCTTTGCCCCAGTTTAATTCCTAGCATATCAATTGTATATAATCCTTTCCCCTTTTCTGACATTTCTGATTCAAATTGAGTATCTCTGTTTTGAGATACTCATAGCCTCTACAAAATGAAGTTTATTGCATTTACGAAGTGCCAGGACTGGGAATAGAGTGGTGAATCAGATGCAAGCCCCCCTTCAAGTTCACAGAACAGGTAGATTTATCCCAAATCTCTTCTTATTGGTAGTTGGTTCTACGATCTTATGTATCTTCCTTCCATTATATCTGCTGCTTTCTGTTGAAACTATATATGTCTCTTGACTAGATCTCATGTTGGGAAACTATATTTCTCTTCTTCTTCCTAGCAATTACTTGTTTTTTAAACTTTCTCTCTCCTGACGTCCTTTTCATACTTCTCTTCATTCATTGACCTGTTCTTAGTTGTATTTTGCTTATTCTCCAGACTTGTATTTGAAAGAATTGCTTGTTATTAATTTACTTTTTGTAGTTGCTTCATTTACTTCTTCTATATTTGTCACAAGGAGGCTTCACCAGGAAATACTCCCTTTAGCTGGTTTCTACTTTGCAAATTTCAGCAATAACTGATCTTTTTCCTTGACTTACTCTTTTTTCTGCCCCCCCCCCGCAATTATTCTATCATTTTAATCTTTTTTCTTGAATCCCTTTCTGCTACTCAGTTCTGCTTAGTGCAAGACTCTCTCTGAAAACACAGAACTTGAAACTTATAAAGGTTTTGTTAGAGTGGAATAATGTGCCTCCAATATCAGAGACAAATAAGTTCCCAGGAAAGGACCTCAGGGAAATCTTTCTCCTTCCAGAATGCGCCCAATGAATAGTATTACATTTTTAATGAGTTCACATAATAAGGCTTCAATTGATCACAGTTGGGTGGGACCCAGCTAATGATCTCCATTCAGAATCTCTGGGTGTCAAACAGACTCAGTCATGTCCTTTCTCCAGGATGATCACTCCTGAAGCCTGAAGCCATTGTCCAAGAGGGTCTGGCATCTCTTAAGGAAAAAACCAAAAAAAAAAAAAAACTGAAGAAAACAAGTGTTAGTCTTCCTTCAATTTATTAGTGCGTTTTTTTTCTGGGAGTGCAGCTGCATGTAGTTGTTTTTGCTTGGTACTCAACAAAAAATAGATAGCTCTGGTTTCTAGAGTAAATCATCTCTTTCCTCCTTCGGCATTTCCTTTGTGCTCATCTCAGAGGCTTTGGGGCCTCATGCCTCATGACTGTGATCACATGATTGTGGGAAAGGGGAATTCATGCAGACAGTGACGGCTGCTTCCCAAATAGCTCAATGGAATTTGTGTCTCTGTTGTTCCCTGCCCAAGATTTTAGTTCAAACTGAAGTGATTTTCTGTAATCTTTCTAAATGATCTTTGAAGGAACCCCTGGGAACCCTGTAAGATCAAAGCCCTAATATAGTCTGTTTTGACATCATTATTCCTTAAAAGATTAAATGAATCTTTTTATAAAATACTAAGTTACAAACATTTTTTGTACCATACAAAATTCTTTTTTTCTAGTTTTCTAATTACAAAAGGGGAAGTGCATTCTCATTGTAGAAAAGTATAAAGGAAATTATAATCACCTAAAATCTCTATTCAGAAATAGCTGATATTGTTAATGTTTTGTTTTGCTTTGTTTTCTCTAGTCTTTTTAGTACATATTTTAATGTAGTTGAAGTCCAACTATAAAGACCATTTGTATCCTACTTTATTTTCATTTAATGACCATATCATATCATAAACTGGAATGCAATAGAGTTTTTTTGTTGTTGACCCAAAGTCTTAATAAAAACCTTTCAACACTTAATTTTGTTATATTGGCTTATTCCTTTTATAACTATATATCAAACGCCTGATTTATACCAGGACCTGGGCTATATTTGGGGGGAAGGTGCAAGTTGAATCAGGAACCAGGGGCTCACCATCTGGTCACTTTACATCCTGCTGAAACCACCTACCCTAGTCCATGAGAGGGCCCTTCCTTCTGCTTCTCATAGCCTAACTAGAAATTAAACACAGTGATTTCAGTGAAGGAGTTTTCAGGCACTTTATAGGGCTCCTGGGAGCCATGGAACACTATGATCCTTTTTCCCAATGACAGCATTCCTTGGAAATGTTCTACCCAGTCCCATCTGTACCATATCTTAGTTGTCTTTTCATGCTGTGACTGCATCAGACTTTCTTTTGTGAACTTGGTTTCATGCCAGACATAATACTTCAGAATAGTTGTCTCTACCACTCTTTTCTGTTCTGTGTCATCTGCAGTCTTTCTATGATTGGTAATCTATTGTGATTTTCCAGGCATCTTTATAGAGAAATAAGGGCTGCTCATCCATAACTTTATTCCTCCAAAGGCTGCTTTCTGTCTCTAGGTCGGTGCTGTACAGTACAAGTTTCTGCAGCAAAGGAAACATTCTGTATCGCTGCTGCCCAATAATACAGTTGCCACCAGCCGTGTGTGTCTGATGAGCACTTGAAATGTGGCTAATGTGACTGAAAAACGGAATTTTGAATTATTTAAATTATCACGTGTGACTGACTAATGACTGTGGCATTGGATAGGGCCGCTGTGGAGCCTCCCAGCTCCTTCTACTAGTTCCTCTCATGGGGGTGGGGTGGGGGGGCAGTTTGTTTCTTTGGGTGTTTTGTTACCGCTCTGGGCTGTGCTTTTAATGTCTCTTTTTTGTCCTGCCAGCAGTGTGGGTGGTGGGATACAGAACTGTTTCTACAAGCATCTTGAAGGGAGATGGGACTACTTAGTAGTATTCCCTTGCGATCAGATACCTAGATCTCTGGAGGGGCAGCTTTTGGGAAGGTGCGTATTAGGAAGCCATTGGTAGAACAGATTTTTTATGAAAACATAATGTCTCAATAAAGAGAGGTTTTTTCCTTTCAGGGGATGGACTTTACTTGATGAAAAATCAACTCAGAAGGTTTTTTTTCCTCCCAAACACATCACACTCATTATCCTTTTTTTATTCTTATGTCATATTCTTGCAACTCTGGCATCTGAAATGCTACAAAAATGCTTCCGAGTCATCCCCATTGATTCCCCCCCAATCAAACATTATTATGATATTATCTCTTTTTAGAAGCTTGGTGACTTCTCCTTGGGGTATTTTGACTATGTTCTAGTTTTTAAATGATTCAATGATTTGTCCTTTTTCCTATCAGCAGTTTCATGAGATGCAGTAGGTATGCCAGTGTATTAGGCATATCTGTTTTGTTTTTTTAATTCCCTCCTTCAGTGACAGTACCTTTTTTCCTTGTTAAAGTCTTCCATTTCTGATCCATCTATGTCATTGTTCTCTTCTTAATCCTGTCTTTAATTCCTAGTTCTGGGCACTTTGGCCCCTGCCCGCCTTTTCTCCTCTCAGGGTTGGTCTCCCAACTCCTTTCCTCCCAGGTGCTTCTTTGTGGGTTGTGAGGGTGCTCCCAGACTCTGATCCACGTCTTACCCTCGCCCCACAAGTTCTCACTGCTCTCCTTAGACAGGGAAGCAAGAAGTTACAAGCTTTACTGGGAAAGGAGGCTCCTTGCCTTTATCTTCATAGGACGCCCACCAAAGTGTAATCTCAGCTCTAAAGACTCACCTTTTACTAATACGTGTTAGGACCCCACTTTGCCTCAAGCCGTTTGATGAAAAGAACCGTTTTAGTTTTACGTTTTAGTTTTACAGCAGCCGAGGCTGCGCATGCGCCGCTTTCACTGTGAACTGAATTTGTTGCACATTTGGGGAAGCCACGTGGGGAAACTGACTGTGTTTTCTGCCTTCTGTTGACAGAATGGTACACGAAACTTCCAGGACTTTGACTGTCAGGTAAGGACTGTACGCGCACCAAGGCGGGCTGTATACAGGACCCCTCCCTGTGCTGGTGGTCCTGTAGAAATGGATCTCTCGTCGTGGCAATCTCGGCTCCTTCATGTTCTTTTGGTCTTCGGCTCAAATTTATTTAAAATAATTTGCTATCATATTCAGAAATCGCCTGCCAGGTGCCTGTTTTATGGTTACTGGGTTGCACTGTCTCTTTGTGATTAAAATCTCCTTTCCTCAAATGATACTGGAAACCCCAGTCACAGGTGTCAAATGAAGAATTGTCACCTCACTGCAGAGAAGGTGGGGGGCGGGGTTTGGAGGGGAGACTTATCAACAAAATCTTTTCCTAAAAGAAAAGGACAAGTAAATGTTACCAACACAAAATGCAAATTTCTCTTGGCTTTATGTTTGGAAATGCAAAATTCAACCTGACTCATTAGTATTTTCTTAAATGATACTGTTCTTCCCAGTTTGCTTTTGCCTGTGGCTCTGTTGCCAATTTGAAAATCAATAAAATGAGCCAGAAACTCTCCACTTAACTGCTTTATTTATTCACTGGCCCTGAAAGAAATGGGAGGAAGGAATGAGTGCATGGAAATGGGAACCTTAATAAGCCCTTGCAGCCCGACTCCTACTTTTGGGATGATGTCATAGCAGTGGCTGTCAGAAGTAGAGTGCAGTAGACTCAGAGGGAACTAGGCAGGAAAGAGGGGTGTTGGGAAACCAACTTCCATGCTTCCAGATTTCAGCCCACCTGTACACCCACAGGCAGACAGTTATTTTCAGATACGCATTTTATGTTAACTATAGTGGACTCTCTATAGCATTAACATCAAAAGGAAGAGCTCATATTTATCTCATAGGCAAACCACTTCTATCGTTATAATTTACCAGGTACCTATTATAGATACTAAACGTACACATCATCTCCAGTCCTTGGAGCAATACCACAAAGTGCTTTTTATTATCCCTGTTTTACAGATGAGGAAATTGAGAATCAGGTTTCTCAACTTATCATCGGGTGAAGTTAGGGTGGAAAAATCCCATTCTTCCTGAATCCATTGCCTATGCTTTCCCACCTGGAAATATCCAGAGCTGAGATGTTGTAAGGAGTTGAGTTGTACTTAAAGCTGAGGTTCCTTGGCAGTACAGATGAGACTTAACTTTGGAAGAGTCAGGCTCTTGGCACTGGTACAGATTTCTGAATCCCAGTGCCACACACCTCTTGGTGTGACTATTTGGTACTTTTTATATACAACATAATCAGCCTAGTACTTTTAGAGAATCATTTGCTATAGTCCTTTACTCATATTATTATTATTTTTAAACTTTTATATATTTAAAAAAATGTTTTATTGGGGAACAGTGTGTTTCTCCAGGACCCATCAGCTCCAAGTTGTTGTCCTTCAATCTATTTGTGGAGGGCGCAGCTCAGCTCCAAGTCCAGTTGCTGTTTTTAATCTTTAGTTGCAGGGGGCACAGCCCACCGTCCCATGTGAGACTTGAACCGGCAACCTTGTTGTTGAGAACTCGCGCTCTAACCAACTGAGCCATCCGGCAGCTCCTCTGGAAGCTCAGCGGCAGCTCGTTGTCTTCAATCTAGTTGTGGAGGGCGCAGCTCACTGGCCCGTGTGGGAATCGAACTGACAACTCTGTTGTTCAGAGCCCGCACTCTAACCAACTGAGCTACGCGGCCGCCCCTCATATTCTTTTTTTTAATAAATGGTGGCAGTCAAGTTTGGGTTTAGTTGTTTTTAACTTGATCTAACTTCCGTTAGGGTTTGTAGCCTAGGTTAACCTGTTCAACTTGATTGTTGTTAATATTTGATATAATTTACCTAGAAGGAGATCATTTGAGAGAGGGTGACAGTAAAATTCAAGGTGAGGAATTCTAAAAATAGTATATGCTTACTCCTACTAAAAGGTATGGAAGAATTTATTTTCATCAAATTGAGCACCCTCTCCCCAAAAGAGAAGATTGAAATATAAAAAATTACAAGCTCATTGAAAATAGATAAGAGTACCAAAAAGTAAATAAAAATCACTTGTTATTTCACTGGTATTAATATTTTGGTATGTGTCTTTTAGGATTTTTTCACACATAAATATGCTTAGATATAAATGAAATTGAGTTTTAGAAATATAATTATGAATTACTTTTCAATATTAGGCTTAAAAATAGTCTGGCAAAAAATTGTTTGTTTGTTTGTTTTTTGGAGTGTGGTGAAGCTTTAGTAACATGTTCTGGCCTCCTGAAGTAGAATTTTTAGTTTAGTTCTGATATAAACAGAATGATGGCAAATGTTTGTCACTAATTGTCACATGCCTATCACTGGTTTTGAATTGACAGGTTCTTAGTGTTTTAAAGAAGAAAAAAACCATAGGCTTTTCTTTTTTTTCCTCCTTTCAGCACCTGTGCTCTTCTACCACCATTCTCATCTGTCTTTTTGTTAAAGGCTCATGTGATGTCCTGGAGATGGGCAGCTGGGTCAGGAGTCTAGCAACAGGCGAATTGAAGGCCTAGGAGTTAGAAACTGTGATGTGAGAAGTCTGGAGTGGCCCGGTTTGCCTGAAGGCTTCTTGGAAGCCATTGGGCATTCTTAGGAGACAAAGCACAAGAAATCTAAAGCCAGCATTATCGCTAAATGAAAAAGCATTCAGCGGGTATTGGTGGTGTCCATTAGCCTAACTGTGGGCTTCCTTCTGATCTTTCTTTGTTTTGACTCAGAAAAATCTTAACGGAATCTTTGATGAAATCCACGGAAGTTATCTTAGCATCATCAACCAAGCTCACAAACTTTCCCGTTTTCCTAACTGATCAACTACATGTTGTTGTTGTTTTTCAATAATTGAAAATATAATTAAAAATGTACCATTTCTCTTGGTTCTTTGATTGTCCTAAGTGACTTCATTGCTATGTAGTTCCTCTGAGGCAAACAGCAGTTATATTTGGATGTAAGAGTAATCAGGAAAGGGGTAATTAGAGGTGACATGCTCAGAATTGATGAGGAGAAAAGAGCCTATTGCTGATTGAAATAATAAATCAGCAGGCTTATTATCCATTTATCTACTTTCGTGCTGCTTAATTCTCCGCTCTGTGAGACTTTAGAAGTTTGGAATTAGAGCTGAGACATGCTATGCTTCTCTGTGTCTGTGACATGTTGCTTTAAAAATTAATACGTATCTTGTGTATTATCAGAAACAAATTTAGAAAATCCATAAAAGTATAAAGATTACCTATAATCCTGCTACCTAGAGATAACCATATTCTTTTATATTTTTTTCCAGTTTTTACTTTTGTATTCTGGTTATCAAAAGAGTACATGCCCATATTTGACTATTTGGAAAGCACAGAGAATTAGAATTATAAACTATAGCTAGAGAAAAACTCATAATCCGATAACCCAGGGACAGCCATGTTAATATTAATATGTTTAGTGTTGAGATATGTGCGTATGTGTAGTTTTTATGAAAATAATTAATTTTTAAATTTATTTGGTTGATCACACTAGATATACAATTTTGTATCCCCTTTTCTGACTTAATATTAGAACACAATCTCGTTTCCATGTTATGTTAAAACTCTCATAAAAATGTCTAATGGCTGCCTACTTCATCTTGTGGCTATACCATGCCTTAACTATTTCATTGTTTTTGGAAATTAGATTGCTTATAATATGTTGAATTCACTGAACATTTTTGTGCATAAACTTTATCCACACTTTGTGTTATTTCGGATTCTTGGAATGAGCGTACTTAAGGCTCTTGACCTATCTGGTCAAATTGCCTTCCACTTCCACCAGACGGGTACTCAATAAATATTAACGAAAAGTGAACAGCTGCTGTCTACCTGCACATACCATCCCCACTGGGAATAGAGTGAACTCACAAGAGTGGAGTTCTTGTTCCTGGGACAATCCAGGCAAGGCCCAGGGCTGAGTAATTTCATGCTGGCTGTTTAATTGCAGTAGCTCTTTAGAGAACTGATTTACAGACCCCAACTGTGAAGACTAGTTTTTAGTACCATAATTCAAATGTATGTATGTGACCAGCCTCTTCTGAAGGGGTTTAAACAGCTTTAAACTATTGCCAATCATTCGGTGAATGGGCATGTTACAAAATAAGAATTAGATAAAATAAATATCGTGAAAGTTCCTTCCATAGAAAAGAAGTGTCTGGAGAGAGCCGAGATTCAATCCCCTGCTGCAGGTCTGTATTAGAGATTTTGATCAGTTCCCATCTCCTCCCTGACTTCAAAGGATGTGAATGTGGGCCCCGGCTACCTACCGTTCAGCCACTGCTTCCTTCCCTTTGTATCCCCCACGTACCCCCAGGAAAACGGAAATTATTGCGGACCTACCCTCTTTTCCCTTCTATGGCCTTTGTTCACAGTTCTTCCCCTGAGATGACCCCCTTTTGTTGTTGGTTTTTGGGGGAAGTTGATTATTAAGTTCTAAGGATATAGGTTACTTGATTCTCATATTTTTGAGAGAAAAGTTATATTAGGTTGGTGCAAAAATAATTGCGGTTTAAAAGGTTAAAAATAATTGCAAAAACGCAATTGCACCAACCTATAATTGAAAAAACTAAGGTTTGTTTTGTTTTGTTTTGTTTTTTAATTACCATCCCCAATCTCAGTTCCCCTTCCCCTGTCACTAGAGGATTTATTTCTCAGACAAACTCGGTCCCATCATGGGCTTGATGGCTGCTAACTGCACCAAACTCACATCCTTCCAGCTTAGCAGCCTCACTGTAACTCGAGGGAAAGATCAGAGGAGGATTCTCGTTGGCTTAGCATGTGTAAGTGGGGGTGACATGCACATCCCTGAACCACTCAGTGTGGTCAGAGAGCGGGTGCTTGAATTGGCCAGACCTGGACCCCTTCCTATGTGGACTTTCCTAGAGTCCGTGTTCTGAAGGTGTTCTGGTCTGTTGAGTGTGGGCTAAATAGTTGGTCAGTCTTTTTCTCCTCATTGTTATCTAAGGCTATGTAAAGAAGATATTGGAGTTGGCTTTGAAGGAGGAAAAGATAGATTTTTGTTGACGTTGCAAAAGAAGCTTTCATATGAAGAGCGTGGTTTGAGAGAAGGGTGAGTTATGGGTAGCTGTAAAGTAAAACACTCAGCTGTCTGAGTGTTGGCTGAATTAGGCTGAAAGACGTAAGAGGTAAGGGGGAGAGAACTGAGTCAGGGAAAATGTATTATAGAACTTTAAAAAGGAAAATGTATCCTACTGGTAGGCAGAAAGCTGAGGAATTGTGGAGGCTGATTTTTTTTTACTAGGGGATTAAATGAAGTTATGCAAATGAACTTTATACCACTACACAGAGGTGAGGTAATGGTGGGGGTATTACATCAAAAATTCCATATAATAATAAAAACTATACCTAAGGCTAGGGTTTCCAGGCGGAATTCCCGCCCTGTTCTCAGGAATTTTTCACTTTCCCGTTCCCGAATCCCGAGATATAAACTGTTTTCTGTTCTCCACAATGAATCGTTTCCACAAAGTGACGGCCAATAATACCAACCACCTGGGTTCAAGGAGCTGATTTTCCCAATTTCCTGACCAACTTTTCTCCGGATTCGGGAATTGGAAAGCGAAAGAAATTCCTGAGAACGGGCGGGAATTCCTGCCTGGAATCCCTACCTAAGGCTCATGACAGTAGCCTGCTTACTAGAAACAGAATAAAATTTCATACTAATAAAAACGTTGACATTTCCAAGAGTATGTCATCATATAAGTTTATCTAAACTATTTCAGACTGGCCAGGGGGAGGAAGAGGTACTAACAGGCATGAAGTGATCAAAATTTAACTGAGTTCAGAGAGCTATGACAAGTTATATTGTCTAATTCTGGTGACAGTGCGTTCAGCTAAAGGAAGAAGACTCAGAAAAAAGGTAAAAGTTGATTATTACCCAATAATGGTAATATCCTAAACTCAGATTTTTTTTTTAGTTTTAAATTATTGAGCCACAGTCCCAACAGACTTTATTTAATAATTAAAAACAAATACTTGATACAGATAAAATGACAATGAAAAACTACAATGCCTGCTGTATAGGGCAAATGTATACAAATGGGGGCTTTTCGAATATAATACCTAAGATAAATGCTGGGTTTTCATTCATAAACTCTTAAATTTTAAAAAAGACTCTTAAACTACATCTTTTTTTTTTTAAATTTTATTTTATTAAATTTATTGGGGTGACAATTGTTAGTAAAATTACATAGATTTCAGGTGTACAATTCTCTATTACATCATCTATAAATCCCATTGTGTGTTCATCACCCAGAGTCAGTTCTCCTTCCATCACCATATATTCGATCCCCCTTACCCTCATCTCCCACCCCCCACCCCTTTAAACTACATCTTTGATTAAGAGGGAGGCAGTCCCGGATGGAGAAGTGTGTCAGGGACCAATATGATTTCAGGTTGTTTTATAAGCTTGGGGAATAAAGGTATCACTCATGTTCAAGTACATAGCCTTGGCGATGGGAAACAATCAGAGTGCTGGGAAAGATCTATGACCATGCGTGTTACCTTGGTTGGTGCCCTTTGAGCACAGACACTCATTGTGTAGTCACACCCTCTAGAATGCTGAGGTAAATGGAGAAACAGCCTGTGAAACAAATGATCTTGACTAAAGCCGGAAAGGTGGTGGCAGCTACACCCCCTGCGGTGGCCTGATCATTGAGTCAGATCTGTAGCCTCAGTCTCTGCATATTCATTTCTAGGCAGAGACTTGTTCAAGCTCTTCACACACAGGGTCACAAAGGATATATTTAGAAGTCCATATGGAAGTGAGTGTCTCCTTTCTTTTCATAGTCTTTGAACACTTAACATTCACATACTTTATTTTTTGACAGGTGAGAATTTTACTTTTTTAAAAGATTTGTATTAAAATACAGCCAACATACAATATTATATTAGTTTCAGGTGTATGTAAATCATAGTTCTTCAACTACATTCACATACTTTAAAATGAAGAGAAACCTGTAAGACGCTGATAGCCAAGGGTTGCTCCAGAAAGGGCAACAGGATTGAGGACAAGGGCCCAGGACTCTTGGCCCTTTGACACTTGGTTCGTTATACAATTTGAAGGTGTATTATGGGAGGTCGCAGCTGAGCGTCTAAAAAGTTGAAATTTTGTGAGCCAATTTTAACTGAATTTCATCCAGATTATGAAATGATGACAAAGTAATTACTTTGCCCTATTCCCTCATCTACTTTTAACATGTTCTCTTTTATCCCATCTGTTACATCTCCTTTTTTATCGTCCTTCTCCTGAACTTTCCCGACAGCTCACTATTCCCTACCCCACTTCACCACACCCACACACTATCCCCATCAATTAATTACCTGGCCTCAGGAGGTTCTGCTAACCTTAGGGCCAACATGTAAACTGATTTTTCTCTCTGGTCTCAGTAGCACAGCTGAGAATATTTAAGCAAGAATATTTAAGCAAGACTCTACTGAAGGTTTGGATGTAACAGAAGGAAGTCTCCAGCAACTAAATTGTCAAGATGACAGATTATTGCACATTTTCTTCAACTTGGGTTCTGCTGTAGTGTCTCCCATTTGGCAGAGGCTGGCTTCTCTCTCGCTCCCTCTTTATTCTTTCTTTCTCTCAGGAAAAAACATAAGAGAGAGCAAAGCCTCCTTGAGTTCCCTTTCTGAATCTGTCACCTCCCAGGAGGAAACAAGTCCTAAAGTTAGTGTACATTCCTTCTCCAAGTGTTTACACTTTAAATGTATGCATGTAAACATATATACAGTCTGCATAGTGTTGCTTTTTTAAAAATCTACTAAGTGGTATATACATATCCTTCTGCATTTCTACTCAGCATTGTGTTTTCATGATTTTCTCTATTAATGCTTCTATTTCTAGTTCACTCATTTTTATCTGTAGTTCATTATACGAATATGTCATAATTCATTTACCAATTTCCCTATTGATGGATATTTAGGCTATTTCCAGTTGTTTTTGACATTTTAAATAAGGCTGCAATGTACATCTCTGTGTGTTTGAGAATTTCGTTTATTTTTCCCCCCTTCTTCTGCCCCCCGCTCCCCCACACTCCAGTTTAAGCCGTTGTTTCTCAGTCTAGGTGTGTAGGACCCAGCTCCCTGGCCCTGGCCCATGCTGGTATTATGAGCCTTGCGCTCTCCCCGGCTGAGGCAGTCACCAGTCATCAGTTGACTGCTCACAGTACAGCTCTCGCTGGCTGCTGGCAGCTCACGGTGGCATACAGCAGCCCATCTCACGGCAGCTCACGCCAACCTCTGGCTGCTCACATCAGTCCAGCTCCAGGGAGAACTGTTGTTCACAATCTTAGCTATAGAGGGTGCAGCTCACTGGCCCATATGGGAATCGAACTAGCGACCTTGGCATTAGGAGCATGGCGCTCCAACCACCTGAGCCACCAGGCCGGCCTGAGAATTTCTTTAGCTTATACCTAAAAATTAAACTGCTGTAGGGTAGACACCTCTTAACTTTACTAGAAATTACCACATTGTTCTCCAGAGTAGTTGTTCCAGTTTATATGCCTAACAGTATCTGAGGCTTCTTATTTCTCTACATCTTGGCCAACACTTGGTGTTAATCCAACTTTAAAATTTTTGCCATTCTGCTGTGTATGAAATCTTATTTCATTGATTTAATTCACACCATCCTGACAGTTTAATAGAGTTAATGTCTTCCTTCTCAATTTTCTTTTTTTAAATTTTTTTAAATAAAATTTATTGGGGTGACAATTGTTAGTAAAATTACATAGATTTCAGGTGTACAATTCTGTATTACATCATCTATAAATCCGATTTGTGTTCATCACCCAGAGTCAGTTCTCCTTCCATCACCATATATTTGATCCCCCTTACTCTCATCTCCCCACCCCCACCTTCTCAATTTTCTATCACAGCATCCTATTTATTTATTTCATAGCACTTATCACAAGCTATTATTAGGTTGGTCGATTTATATGTTTATTGTCTGCCTCGCTGTTGGAACATAATCTCTCTATGAGAGCAGGGATCGTATCTCTCTTATCCATGGTTTGATTCTCAGTCCAGGTTCTGGTAGTAGGGTTTCAATAAATAGTTGTTTAATGAATGAATGAACCCCGTGGTGGTTGAGGGGGCTCCTCAGTAAGTCTGACATTACCACGAGAGAAATGCTCCTACAGTAACAGGAATTTATCTTTATATTCCGCCCATCCAAATCCTATACTTTATTTCATAGCCAGTTCACAGTAACTGATTCTCTTCTTCATCTCTTACTTCCCCTTTTCAAGCCTTTGAATAAGAGTGGCAGTAATAGAGAATAGCAGAATTATTGTCATTTGTGGTTTGATTTGATAGAGATAGCTGCTCTAGCCTGGGGCCAGATTTGAGATACGCTGTGGTCAGTTAGCCTAAGATTCTTCTGCGTCCCACATCAGAGAAGAAACCAAAGCTCTGATGAAGTTCTTTATTAGGAAATTAAGTTGGAAGCCCTTTGCCTGGGTTGGGATTCTTATTGACAGAGCTAATCTTGTCTCATCTACCATGAGATTTTTCCAAGATAGGCATGGACAACTTTGTCAGCAAAATTTCACTAGGCTAGACATGATAGTTTTTTATTTTTGAGAAATGTAGACTTTGAAGATTAGAATAAATCTCAGCTAACTTTTCCACAGTCTCTTTCTTTTCCACCCAACCACTCTTACTTAGTGCTAGTCTTTGGTTACATCTTGTTTCAGGTCTTGAGCTCTGCTCTGACTATAGTCATTTTAAACTTGACTCAGTTGCTTTGGTTCAGATCCTTTGGGTTACAAGGAACAAACCCACCCAGCTAGTTTAAACCAGAGGCAATCCAGGGATGTCTCAGAAATTAAACTAGAACCAGGAATTAGAGCAGTGGAAATGTCTACTGTTAGCTGCCAAGGATGGAATCTCTTTGTCCCAATTACAAATCCTCAGGGAAGGAAGCTGACCCAGCATGGACCAGATGGCCACCTGACGCCAGTCAGCTGTGGCCATAAGGTTACAGTCTATAAACATGGCAGCCAAGAGCCACTGCTGTAAGATATGGGTGACACAGACGGGCAGCTCCCAGGAAAGGGGAGAGATTTTAGGCATACACACCCATAGATGTCGACTGAACTTACCAGTTGCTGAACGAACATGTGTTTAGAGGCTCTGAAGCCTCTGGCTTTTTACCTGGCAACTTCTTATCTCCTGCTTTTTTTTAGCTTTTCTTTCCCCGGGTCTTACTGGCTCTATTCAATTTGTTGATGTCCTTTCCATAGCCAGTTGGATAATATTCTTAACAGATCCCTGATTTCCTCCACTTAGGAAAGTGAGTTTTGTGGTTAAGAAGGTATTTTCCCCCCTCCTTTATTTGTTTGTTTATCTGGAAGGAATTAGAAAGTAGGAATATTCTATGTAACATAGCATCTCTCTGGTGTGCTTATAGTTCAGTGATGTGTCCTGCCCCGGCTAGTGGAAAATAGCAGTGAGTCAGGCGCTGTGAAACTTCAGCAACCTGGGAAGTTCATTCTGCTTTTGCTGAGACGTTACCTTCTCTTGTTACAGGAACACGACATAGAAACAACCCATGGTGTGGTCCACGTCACCATAAGAGGCCTACCGAAGGGAAACAGACCAGTTATTCTGACATACCATGACATTGGCCTCAATCGTATGTATTTGATTTTGTACCTTTTTATTATAATACTTAATCTTTGTATATTAGAAAAACACACATACATAAGAGATTCTTGTATTCTAATAGAACATAAGTTTTCTCCTCTGCCTTACTTCCCTCTTCATTGCTACATATGTAAATGGCAGGATGAACGTTCCTGGGAAGAGCGCAGGAGAACGTGTTTGGGGGGAAGCTGGAATTATGCCTCACCTGTGTGTCACATCTGCTAAAGGACTGGAGGTTATATAATGAACTGGTTAAGAAAGGAGAACTGAAATCAATTTTGTTTAGTTTTTTAAGTCTAGGCTTCCTTGTTTTTTTTTTCATATTTCAGGTTAAAAATCCAGGGTTTGAAATTAACTTCATGATGAACTCTTTAATGAATTGGTAAAAGTGTTCTTGCTACAGCCTGTCATCAGTGCCTTTAAGTGGACTTTTCTAGATGGTAGTACCAGTATAATACGATTCCGGCCCTCGCCACAGGCATATGGAGTCTGTATACTTATATTTTCTTCCCCACTTCTCTGCCTCGCAGAGGTGGTCTGAGTGTAAGGCCGCAGTTTAGTGCCAGAGCTTTCATGGCCTCTTTATCATGAGAAGCACTTGTACTACGGGGTAGCAATAGAAGCAGTAGCCTCTCCCTGTACCCCCGCAATTTTTCCAAGAGAGTCTTCTACCTGGTGAATGTAAGCTGCCCAACTCGCTCTGGCCAGGTTCTTGGGATGTACATGGTCAGTGTCTCTACATCAGATAGGGCAATAAGGTACATGAAAAATGACAGCATTCTGTGCGTCGTTGGGATTGATGTCCACTATGTAGACATTGTGTAGAATTGAGAATTAGTTGTTTTCAAGTCATTGAGACGTCTGGTGTTCAGCCTTTAGGGCACCTTGAGTCAGACAGATTGTTCAGACACTTCACGTTAGTGGGACAGTGATTAAAAGGGACTGAAAGAGAAGGATGATCTAGAATTGATCGAGTGGAAGAAAACTGGGGAGAAATGAAGAGCCTGTGACTTACGAGTGTTTTTACTCTTGCAGATAAATCCTGTTTCAATGCGTTCTTTAACTTTGAGGATATGCAAGAGATCACCCAGCACTTTGCTGTCTGTCATGTGGATGCCCCAGGCCAACAGGAAGGTTCACCCTCTTTCCCAACAGGGTAAGACCAGAAGCAAGGTCTTCTGAAGAAATGCACTCAGAAGAACAAGTGGCTGAGTTCCAGGGAGAGAAGTAGTGTGTGCTGCCCTTCCCAGCGGACTTGAGCACAGCCTAAAGGTTCTAGTTAGCTGCCAGCCTTTCTCATGTTTCCTCTCCTTGCTCTGAGAGCACTGTTACGTACAACTGTCATTTTTGTGTTCCTCCCTGAAACTCCCAGCTACCCAGGCCCAACCTCTGATCCCTCTGAGCTTCCTGGGAATACCTCCCGTCTGGTGACAGGAATTTGAATATCTGTGTAGCCATTTATTCTGAGAAGCTGCCCTGTCAGGTAGAGGTGTGTCTTTACTGACTAGGAGCTCTGGCGTCATCC
Source organism: Rhinolophus sinicus (assembly GCF_036562045.2). Lineage (NCBI taxonomy): Eukaryota > Metazoa > Chordata > Mammalia > Chiroptera > Rhinolophidae > Rhinolophus > Rhinolophus sinicus. The sequence continues at coordinate 35,306,179 of NC_133762.1, forward strand.
TAAACTTGCTTTGCATGGCAGAGCTAGAGTGTCCCTAACTCTTCCTTGCACAGTGTGATTATTGAGAAGACCTTGGGAGGAGGCGTGAAAGCACAAGCTATGGAATGCCAATGCTTTCCCTCTTCCTTTAGGCCTCTCCAGAGCTGCCTTTGCCCGTGACTGCTGTGAAATAGACCATTGCAGACAAATGATGGCTAACACTTATATGGTGCTTAAACAGTATTTCTGACACTGCTTAAAATGCTTTACAGCTATTAAGTCATTTAACCCTCCCAACCCCATGGGATAAGCTTACTATCATTCCCATTTTACAAGTGAGGAACCGAGGCTCAGGGATACTGAGTAACTTGGCCAGGGTTACATAACAGACGAGCAGCAGAACCAGGGTTTTAACCCAGGCAGTCTGGCTCCATATCCGCATTATTGAGTATGTCCAAGCGACTCTGCTTCTCCAACACAAATTGGCCAGTGACCCGTTTATCCAACAAGATTTAGATCCCGTTCCTTTTTATTCTGTTTTGTGCGTAAGTGGCTCAAGAATGCTTCATCGCTTCAAGTGTCTCAAGCAGAGACAGGCTGACTTGCCTCTCAGACGTAGAGCAGCACCTGCCCCATAATCAGGAGGTTGCCTTAACATCCCCTCCACCTTTGATTCTGCAATCTCTATGAGTGCGCCCTACTCCTATTGGATTCCTAGTCCGAATCCATTCTTGGGTTTGTGGGACCATCTTAGGATCCGGTGGTTCATGATACTCAAAGGCCGGGAAGTAGCGGTGTTCGCCGATGCCTAAGTAAAACAAATAACGTTACAATGAGGAGCTCATTTGCGACTGTGCTTTGTTTACTTTCGCATTTAGCTGCCTAAATATAAGCAGCAGACCAAGAGCTACTTCCTGAGCTGATTCTTACTGTTGCGAGTTTACTGAGCCTGAACCGATTGAAGTAATTGTCAGCGATTTGGAAATCCGCTGAGAGAGAACCATATCACCTTTTCTTTTCAAATGGCTTCCTCTGGCGTGAGACTGCTCTTGAGGATATAGAAACATGCAGGTTCTTTTATTTTCTTCTTAGCATGGCAGTCGTAGCGAGTCACACAACATGCCACAATCATTTCCAGGTTCCCCATCACCTCTCTTGAGCCTTTGGTAAAGGGAATGCTTTAGTTTAAGAATCCTGTACTTTTGTAGCTGTTCTTGTAATTGGGAAAGGTGGGTGCCTTCTAACTCAGGAGGTGTCCTTCTGGATTTCAGGTACCAGTACCCCACAATGGATGAGCTGGCTGAAATGCTGCCTGCTGTTCTTACTCACTTAAGGTAGGTTCATTCTGCAGTTGTTTCACACAGTTTTTATGGACTTTATACTTTGTGTCTGATATAGGGGCTGTGATGGTGAGCCCCCAAAAAAACAAAAAACAGTCACTACCCTCATGGAGCTTACATCGTTGTGGGGAAAATAATTGACAAGTAAGCAAACAAATAATCACAACTCAAGTGCTAGAGAAGAAGTCAGTTGGGGGTGTTGTGACAGAGAAGGAGGGCAGGATCTACATAGACATGGCTAGCTGGGGAGAGCCTCTCTAAGAAAGTGTCATCTAGTCTGAGACTCGGAGGATTAAAAGGAGCTTCCTAGACAGAGAGTCAGGGCAAGAGGAAGGAGTCCAGACAGAAGGAGCAACAGGTCCAAAAGTCCTAGACCAAATGAGCAAGTGGGAGAAAGACATGGGGTGAAATTCAAGAGGTAGACAAGCACCAGATTACATAGGTCTCCCAGATCAGGTAAGAATTTGGGATTTTAGTCAAAAGAAAAAATACTGAAGGCTTTGAAGCAGGGGAGTGATATCCAATTTAGTCTTTTAAAATGACCACTCTGAATATGTAAATTGAACATCAATAAAACTGCAGTTTTTAAAAAAGGATTACTAGCTGTGGAGAGAATGGGTTGGAGAGGAGTAAAAGAGAAAAGGTTGGGAGGCCAGTTAAGCTATTACAGCAGCCAGGCAAGAGGTAATGTTCGTACTGGATACTGTCGGGCTTGAAGAAACTTGACCAAATTCTGTATTTAGTAAGCATCAGAGCCAAGATTTGATCCCAGTTGTATTCTTTCCGTTATGTCATGCTGCCTCCAAATGAGTTAACCGTATCGGTGTTTGTGTGTTTCGTTCATAGTGTGAAAAGCATCATTGGGATTGGAGTTGGAGCTGGAGCTTATATCCTCAGCAAATTTGCGGTGAGTACATGGAGAATTAGTCTCAACCCCTTTGAGGTACTGCCTAGATCACAGCTCTTATTGCTGTGATAAGTGACCAGGTTCTATTGTGGGTCTTAAGTCAGTTTTTTAATAAAGTCTGTCAGCTCAGATATAGGTTTGGATAAAGCCTTGCTCTATACTTATAGTACGTGAAGAATCACAAATAAGGGCAGTACATCGTCCATAAAAAGTAATCTTAGAGAATACTTAGGATAGAATTTTGTACAACCATTAAAATTTTGTAAGAAGCGCTTGTAATGATGCGATTCACATACAGAGGGTGCCAGAAAAATGTATATACATTTTAAGAAAGGAAAAAACTGTATTAAAATTATAATACAATGAATGACACTAGCATTCATTTGATTAACACCATCTTTTGAGCGAATGTCATACTACACATTGCTACTATAATTCAATTCAACTTTGAAAAGTAATGCATACTAGATAACATCTCTTTTTTTTTTTTATAACATCTCTTAAAATGTGTACATTTTTTTGGCACCCCGGTATACTAAAATGTTAACCAAGTTAGAATACAGGTTAACGTTGTTTGTCATGGGCATAGGAAAGGACTAGAAGGAAATATATACTAAGATGTAAACAGGGATTGATGTTGTGTGGTAAGATAATATGAAATTTTATTTTCTGCTTTATACCGGGGGTGCCAAAAAAATGTATACACATGACTTGTATTCATCTTTTGTTATCAGTGTATATTATTACAGTTTTAATACCGTTTTTTTCCTTTCTTAAAATGTGTATACATTTTTTTGGCACCTTCTGTATAATTTATAGTTATCAAATTTTCTGTAGTGAGCGTAATCAGAGGGAGAAAAGTAAGCTAGAGTTTTGAGTTTACACAGAAACGTTCCTATTGATTTTTACTTAATGCACTTTTTTTTCAAATCCCTCTTGGTTGATAAGACAGTCTTCTGGGGTGGGGATCACCGATTCATGTGGTTTGAAAAAACACTTAAGAAGCCCCTATTGGAAACAAAGGTATATTTCACAGTGTGAAATAGCCAGTTTAAGCCTCAACAGCCCCTTATGTGAAGTCATTTTAAGGGCACTTTCCGAGCAGGGAAGACCCACCATGAGCTGAATAACTACAGAGACACCAGGTGCCTTCCTTTGCTGTAGAAATAAGAAAAACATGTTCTCCCCCAGAGATCGTTGCAAGGCAAGATCAGCTGACAGCAATTAAGAAACTGGTTTTCCAGATGCTAATTCAGATTGAAACAGCTATTTTTCTGAATATCCTCCCTAGCACCTCTTTGAAGTCTTCCTTTCAAATCTGAGGCATTAGGGCATAGTAAGAATTAATGAACCATTCTCCGGTATTTTTAGAAGAACGCTGGGAGTGGGACCTTCATTCTGTTGTCTTTGTCTCCTGTTGCAGCTTAACCACCCAGAGCTGGTGGAAGGCCTCGTGCTCATTAACGTGGACCCTTGTGCTAAAGGCTGGATTGACTGGGCAGCTTCCAAAGTAAGCACCAAATGGTGTCCATTGGCTCTCCTCTTGGTCCCTTCTCAAAATGGTTTCTCTGCTTTCTTTTTTATTTTTTCGTTGAGGGATATACAGTTAAGAGCAAGAAGTTTTAAGTGCACAGCTTGATGAATGTTTGCATTTGTAATCACCACCCAGCCAATACACAGAATATTTCCAGCTCTGCTCTTAATACTTCCTCTCCCTTCCCGGAAATAACTGTTATTCTGACTTCTAACATCGTAGGTTGGCTTTATTTATTCTTAAACTTCATATCATTGGAGTCATAGAATATGTATTCTTTTGTATCTAGCTTCTCTGACTCACCGTTGTCTCAGTCATGTTGTGTGTAGCAGTAGATCTTTGTAGTATTTTAATAGTCTGTTGTATGAATACATACAATGAGTTGTTACGTGGTTGTTATGAATAAAGCTCCTATGCACATTCTTTTATCAGTCTTTCAGTAGACCTACACATTCATTTCATTTGGGTTTATACCTAGGAGTGGAATTGCTGTGTCATAGGTCAGTTGTCTGTTTAGCTTTAGGAGCTGCTGCCAACATTCCAAAGTGTTTGGCCAATTCCCAAACCAGCGACACATGACAGTTCCAGTTATTCCACATCCTCACCAACGTTTGATAGTCCTTTTGATTTTTACAAAAGAAGAGCAGTTTTACTTATAATATTAGTTTGTTTTTATACGGTATCCATCACCGAAATAGCATTCATTATTAAAAAATAATTTTTAATTGTAGCATCTTTTTAATTTTAAGCTATGCTTATATGGGTAAATAAAGTTGGGTTTTAATTTGTGTTTCCCTAAAGGCTCATGGTGTAGAGCACATTTCTAAATCTTACTGGCCATTTGAATATCATCTGATGAAGTGACTGTTCAAGTCTTCTGCCTTTTCTTTATTAAATCAGTTTGCTGGTATTTTTCTCACTGATCTGTGAGAGTTCTTGATATATTCTGCGTATGAATCCTTTACTGGCTATATGTAAATATCTTCTCCCAATCTGTAGTTTGCATTTTCACTCATTTTTTTTCCCCCTTTCTTCCGCCTCCACCTCCCCTCCCCATTCTGGTTCAAGCTGTTGTTTCTCCGTCTAGTTGTGTAGGGCCAGCTCCCTGGCCCATGCTGGTATTATGAGCTTTGCGCTCCCCTCTTCTGAGGGATTCGGTCACCAGTCATCAGTTGGCCGCTCACGGCAGCTCTTGCCAGCTGTCAGCTGCTCACGATGGTTGCCGACCACTCATGGTGGCACACAGCAGCACATAGCTGCCCACAGCAGCTCATGCCAACCTCCAGCTGCTTGTAGCAGCCCAGCTCCAGGGAGAGGTGTTGTTCACAATCTTAGCTGTAGAGGGCGCAGCTCCCTGGCCCATGTGGGAATCCAACTGGCGACCTTGGCATTAGGAGCATGGTGCTCCAACCACCTGAGCCACTGGGCTGGCCCCGTCACTCATTATTATAATGAGAGAAATGAATGAATCAATCAATCAATCACTCTCTTCAGTGAACCCAAATAGCTTATCTTTGCTACTGCCCCCAAAGATGGGTAGATTGCAGTGTTTACTCTCTGAAAGATGAAGGTGTTTGCTATCAAGATATAATTCTAGGGGCTGGCCTGGTGGCTCAGGCGGTTAGAGCTCCATGCTCCTAACTCGGAAGGCTGCCAGTTCAATTTCCACATGGGCCAGTGGGCTCTCAACCACAAGGTTGCCAGTTCAATTCCTCGAGTCCCGCAAAGGATGGTGGGCAGCTCCCCCTGCAACTAAGATTGAACACGGCACCTTGAGCTGAGCTGCCGCTGAGCTCCCACATGGTTCAGTTGGTTGGAGTGCATCCTCTCAACCACAAGGTTGCCGGTTCGACTCCCACAAGGGATGGTGGGCTGCGCCCCCTTCAACTAGCAACGGCAACTGGACCTGGAGCTGAGCTGCGCCCTCCACAACTAAGACTGAAAGGACAACAACTTGACTTGGAAAAAAGTCCTGGAAGTACACACTGTTCCCCAATAAAGTTCTGTTCCCCTTCCCCAATAAAATCTTATAAAAGATATAATTCTATCTAAAATCTCTTGAAGGAGATAGGAAACTACATGGTATGCTAATAACTTTACAAATAAATATAAACAATACTAGCAGCAACCACAGAGGATAAAAGATAGTAAGAGGAAAAGCATTATATTATACCACATTTGCACTGATTCACCTGTGCTAAGAAATAATTCAGTATTTTTAGGTTGGAAAGGAAAGCAGTTTTGAAACTTTTTTCCTGCTGAAGTACAAATGTTATTTTAATCTAAAATTAATGTGATTTAGATTAAATCAGTGATGTTACAAAGTTTTCCAGAGAGAAAAATAATTTAAGCTTTCATTGCTTGTTAAAAGATGCCTTATGTAATCTCATTTTTAAATAAATGCCTACTTCTAAGTGCTTTGAAGTTGCCATAAATGTTCGTTCTAAAACACCATTGGAGATGGTCTCCAAAATACTGCCACGCAGCTTGCCAAATGTATCAAGAGTCTTTATTAATACTTAACCATGAGATCTAGTAATTTGTCATCTAGGAGCTTATCTGAAGAATAAATAGTGATACATACAAAGATTTAAATAGAAGGATAATAACCTTTTAAAAATCTAACACATACCTAGTGCTTACTGTGTACCAGGAGCTGTTCTTAATTTTTTGTGGCTATATATTTAAACTCTTCATTCTCATAATGTGATATGGTACCATTAATATCCCACAGAGAAATTAAGTCATTTGTTTAAGGTCACATAGCTAGGAAGTCGCAGAGCCAGGGTATTCATTAAAGCATTACTTAGAAGGCAAAAAGATGGAAACAGCCTAAATGCCAATAATACAGAATTACAAAATTGTGGTACAACCACAGAATGGAATATTATGCAACCAAAAAATTGTTTTTTGGTTATTGAAGGAAATGAGAAAATTCTCATGTTTAAAGAAAAAGAGACTAAAACTATGCATGTCCCAATTTTGTGAAATACACAGATGCATCAGAAAAAGGGGAAATAATTTGTCACTAGTAGTTACATCTTTGGTTGTATAGATGATTACAGAGCATTACAGATGATTTTACTTTTTTCATATTTTCTATGATAAGCATGTGTTGCTTTTATAATTATTTAAAAATATTAAACTATTCCACCTACCAGCAGACCAGATTCTAAAAAATTTACCCATTCCTCCCCACATTTAAGTTCTGGAGAAAAGATACATACCCTAGCTTTGAATGAAATACACTAACAATGCTATTGCCAGATGCTATGGAAATTCCTTCTTATAACCTGACTTATTTAAAATTTGTTCTAATTTCTGTCTAGGATGTGGGTATATTAAAACTTACCTGAACATTCTCAATAACATATAATAACCTAATACAATTCTAAAACTTCAGAATGACCTTATGAGTCTTAAACATGAAATAAGATTGGTTATTCTAATTATTTTTAATTTATAATTACAATGATCCTGTTGGATCATTGAAAACCCATGTGAAAATTCCTTGTCTTCTTTCCTCCTTACTCTTTCTGGGAATATATGTGATCCTGCTCCAGCCATATCCATATCTGTCTCCCTCATCCCTTCTCCACCACCAATTCAGTACTTCACCTCTAATCCAAGTCAGCAGTAAGAAATGAGCTTAAAATAAACCAAAAAAAAGGCTTTAGGGGAATCAACAACATGATTTGAGTTGGACATTTTTCTGAAAATAGACTAACAGTTTGCAGATTTACACAGATTGCTGCATTTATTAGACTGTGATAGGCATCCTTTCCAAGTGGAAAAAAATAGGAGAAAAATGTTCAAAATGCAAGAACATTATGCAAACAGCAGTTTCCTCCCACTCCCTGAAATGAAGATAGCAAACACCAGAGGAAAGAAGAAAAATTCGTTTTTGTCTCTTGGATGGTTTGGGACTGGTTGTAAGTTAATTCTTATCCATAAATCCAGTGTAAAACTGAAAGGCAGGCAGGGAATGAGGTAACTAATAGCTGTGACTTGGTCTCAAATTTTCAAAAAAATTATGGCCCCATTTCTTCCAGCCGCCTATTATAAAACAGGCTATATTATTACCCAGGAAGTGAGACTGCATTTTTTTCTGACTTGTTTGTTCTCATGTCTCTTGAAACTACCATCTCATGAAAATATGTGACACTGAGTTGTGTTTTTGTTTGCTGAAGGATAACATATATATATATTGTATACAATATACATATAAAATAAAGTGCACTAGTCTTAAGTGGACAGCGTGATAAGTTTATACATATGCTTACTCCCTTGACACAAAGTTTTTATCTTTTTTAGATCTCGGGCTTGACAACCAATATTGTGGACATTATTTTGGCTCATCACTTTGGGCAGGTAAGTGCCTATTCCAAGCAGGAGAGTTGTTTATTGGCTTGCGTGCAGAGAAGGATTTGCCTCAGGAAAGAAGGGGTGCCTTAGAATTCACTTGATTCTAGTGGGTGACACTTCCAGTGCAGTGTGAGGTATATATTTTGGCCCAGAAAAGATGAAAGTCTTAGGAGAGAGGCATTAACTCGATGCCACATGGCTCTTGGCGTTCAGAGAGAGATAAGAGAAGGCAGCACCCACCCCTACATACACACCTGTTCCCTGTAAGCAGCATGCCATCTGTTAATGTTTGACAACATCACGTGCCTCACCAAACATCTTTAGAGCCATAATGAGGTCTGGGAAAGGCTTTATAGAAATAGAAATTTCAGAGAAAAATGAAACCAAGAAATGTTAGTGCTAAAAGAACCTTAGAGATTATGTTGTTTGATCCTCATGTTTTGCTGGTGAGGAAACTGAAGTCTACAGAGGAAGTGACAGTTACATGGGTAATTTTGGGTAATTTTTCAGAGAGAAAAGCAAGTTGGATAATACAATTCTGACCGCAGTTACAGTGCGTATGTTTTTTTCCATACCACCGAGCAATTCTCGGACACCAGTTGGATGTCCTACAATTCAGTTCAATTATGACACTCTCTATCTGGAGATATTGTCAGATCCCACAGGTTAGGGGCTCAGTCCTACAAGACTGCCACCACCCCTCCTTCCCCACTTCAAATGCCAGTCACAAGTTCAACCTGTCACCTATGCTTCTGAGGGACCAACTGTAGATCATAGGTTTCAAAACGCCCCTCCTTGGGTTTGATTAATTTGCTAGAACAACTCACAAAACTCAGAGAGACATTTTACTTAGTAGATGACCGGTTTATTTTACAAGGATATATAACTCAGTAGCCAGATGGAAGAGATGCATAGGGCTAGGTATGTGGGAAGGGGCACGGAGCTTCCATGCCTTCTTCAGAGCACGCCACTGCCTCAGAACCTCGACATGTCCACAAACCTGGAACCTCTCCAGGACTTCTCCTTTTGGGTTTCTATGGAGGCTTCATAGTCACAATTGATAAAATCACCGGCCATTGGCAAGTGAACTCAATCTTCAGCCCCTCTCCTTGGGGTGGAACTATAAGTTCCAACCCTCAAATCATTTGATTGGTTTCCCTGGCAACCAACTCCCATCCAGAAGTTACTTAGGGCCTTTCCAAAAGTCATTCCATTAACATAACACGACAGCTTTTTTGCTCTCTTCACTTCTAAAATTCGTAGGGTTTTAGGAGCTCTGTGCCATGAACATAATGTAGACCAAATATATATTTTTTATTATAAATCCGAATATCACAGATAACCTATGAAGGAGTGAGGGAATAAAGGAGGAATGAGGTTGGAGAGCTGTGAGGTGCCTGAAGAGAAGAGATGGGAAGAAAATAAGTACCCTATTTCCCCGAAAATAAGACCTAACCGGAAAATAAGTCCTAGCATGATTTTTCAGGATGCTCGTAATATACGCCCTACCCCCAAAATAAGCCCCAGTTAAGATTGTCATCCAGATGGACGCATTTAGTATGTCTGTTGCAACACACGATGGACATATTGAATTATAAAATAATATTAATATAAAATTAAATATAAATAAATAATATTGACATTCATACTTAAAATAAATGATAATATAAACTATAATTACGTATTTGTAAATACCCAAGCGGGCGTCTTTGGACAAGAGGTAAATGCCTATGTAAACAGATGAACTCTTATTGCCGAATGACCAGTCGGAGTACAGACACAACGTACGAATAACGTGTGCACTTGATAATGAATGGACGTGGTTGTGTCTAATATGAATCTTCATAATTCAATATGTTGTGTGTTGTAACAGACGTACTTAATGTACTTTTGTGAAATAAACATTTTCTGAATTTTGGTGCCTGCAATTTTTCATCGCTTTTGTGTGGACCATCATTCTTAACTGTCATTTTTGTTGCCACTCCTGTCTCATAAGTCTTCAGTTAACACTTGATTTAATGGTAGATTTAAAGGGAATAATATTTTGACCCCCAGACAAGATGAGTGCAAAAAGAAAGAGCTATTCCGTTGAGTACAAGAAAGGAATCGTGGAGGACCCCAGGGGCAAAAATCTTACAGCTTTCTGCAAAGAGAAGTTGGATCTCCGAATGGTCTGAAAATGGCGAGCAGAGTACAACAACCTCAGTCAACAGGTGGACGAGGGAAATGCTAAGAAGCACAAGTGTGGATCAGATCAGCAACCATTATTTCCTGAGCTGGAAGACATCATCTGTGAATGGATTGCTGACAGGAGAGCAAAGGCTTTGGTTGTGCTCAGGGCTGATATTCAAGCATTTGCCCTTGCAATGGCACCACAGTTAGAAATATCCCCCAGGAGAATTCAAAGCATCACAACACTGGCTGGATGGCTTCCTTCAGCGATATTCACTGTCTCTAAGATCGATAGCACTGTTCAAGCTGGAAGATACTGAAGTTATTAAACATGCACTTGCATTCAAGTCCTTTGTTGATGGCATCGACTTTTCTAAATACCAACTCTCCATCATGATTGCTATGGATGAAACTGCCGTGTTTCATGGGCCAAGGATCTCAAACGACAATTGAGCAGAGGGACGCATCATCAATCTGCATTCCCTCCACTGGTTACGAAAGTGCTCATGTTACCTGTATTTTGGCAATTCATCTGGATGGAAAGAAAGCCCCACCTCTAATCATCACTAAGGGCAAGAAAGATAAGGTTGAACATGTTTCAGGCATTTATGTTCTTGAAACCGAAAAAGCCTGGTGCACACAAGCAGTTATAAGGAAGTGGGTCGATTTAATGCTGCCACTTGTTTTGTGAGGTGGCCAAAGAGGTCTGCTAGTCTGGGATTCAGCCAGCACTCACCGTGCTAAAGACACGAAGAACTTCCTTGCAGAGAGAAGAATAGATCAAACAATGATTCCCACAGGAATGACTGCCTATCTCCAGACTCTTGATATTGCAATAAACAAGCCATTCAGGGACCATTTGCACATGGAAATCAATGACTACATTGAAAATAGAATGGAGAGAAATCAGCATGGAAACTTTGTGAAGCCTCGCCTGCAAGAGGTCGTGACTTGGGTGAAGAATTCACTGACAACTGTGTTGCCAATGCACTACAAACAGGCTATGTGGACAAGAAGTGCTCATTTAAGGAGAGCTCTGTTGCTGGACATGAGAGATTGGGGCCAATGGTTCTACAGGAAATGGAGTCACAAGAAATTCAAGCCAGAATTTGGGGTTTGGAGAGTTATGGCAATGTTCCAGAAGAAGATGACATGACATGACTATTTGAATAAATGTAGATTTTTTGTACATGAATAAATGTAGATTGTACATGAATAAATGTAAATTGTTATACATGAAAAAAATGACATCCCCTAAAAATAAGCCCTAATGCGTCTTTTGGAGCAAAAATTTAAAACCTGGTCTTATTTTCGGGGAAATACGGTAGGAGTAATGTGCACTCAGGGAAATACGGTAGGAGTAATGTACACTCAACTGTAGTCTGTGTGTGGGAAGGAAAGTGGTAGGTGGGGAGAAAATTAGCCTTTTTCTGAGTACTTGTTATGTGTAAAGCACTTTGATAAGTACTTTTAAGGTATAAACTCAGTTGTTTTTCACATGGTTCTATTAGACTTATTTTAAGATGGAGAAACTGAGGGGTCTGTGAGGTAACATAACTTGCGACCATTTTTCCAGATAGCAAGTGGTTTGAATCTAGGTCAGATTAACTCTAAAGTTTATAGTCTTATTTAGATTATATTTTATTGAAGTTACAAATTCACATGTATTGTAAAGTAGAGAAGTTCTATAGGGCTTGTTACAAAGAATCTACCACCCACCTCATTTCCTGCTTCTTAGAGGTAACCAACCACTTTAATACTTTTAGCTATTTTGGGTTTTGCCTCCACATTTGCTCTCTCTTTAATTGATGTGTAATTTACATAAAGGGCAAAAATATAACTGGATCTCAGTGACCTGTATGTACATATACTCTCAATGTAACCACCACCAAATCAAGATTGTAGAACATTTCTATCACCCCAAAAAGGTTCCCTTGTGCCTTTTCCTACTCTTACCATTCTCTAGTATGTATTACACTATAATCCTAGGTCGATGTTATTCAGAGCTAAGCCATGACTGCTTTCTTTTTCTGTACGTTTCTCCTTTGCCAGGTGATAGTATTAGAATTTATAAGTAAAGAACACTGGAGGGACACTGCAAGGTGACAGTGGGTGGAAGGCATTTCTTTTCTAGGTTTTGTCTCCTTTTTAAAAATTTCAGCATGGGAGTCAGGGCTTGGCATACAGAAGGTCTGATTACACCTCCACATTAAGGTCAGACTTTCTCCATTCTGTGGGCTGTAAGGTCCAGTAAGAAGACAGAAAGCACATACTTTGAGCAGAGAAAATTTTAAACAAAATATTGTTAACGAGTGGTTAACTTCTGAAAGGGGTAAACGAGGACTCTGAGGGGGTCCAGTGGCAAAATAGCAGCTACTGCTTCTAGGCCGAGGGTGCGTGGACACTGAAGGGAGTGACTTAGTTGAGCCTCACCACCCAGCCCAAGAGGTTGGCTTCTTTGAGGAAGGCATGGTTTCCACTGGAAACAGAGCCAGCCAATAGTGTGAGGGCCATAGCTGGTCTGGGGAGCCACTTACCAGGTGGGGGAGACATTTGTCTAAAATGAGGTCTGAGCTGCTACGGAATCTGCAGTTGGGTGGGGAGAGCATGGGCCGAGGGTGCAGTTGACTGATCCTGGTCTATAAGGGTTCCTGATACTTCAACCACTGGCTCCTGCGCTAAATTTTTTTTTTTAAACTTTATTTTAAGTATGTTTTTCCAGGACTCATCAGCTCCAAGTCAAGTAGTTGTTTTAGTCTAGTTGTGGAGGGGGCAGCTCACAGGGGCCCATGTGGGGCTCAAACTGGCAACCTTGTTATTAAGAGCTCGCACTCTAACCAACTGAGCTAACCAGCCACCCATCCTGTACTAAATTTTTTAAAAGGACTAGCAAAGGGAAAATGTTTCTGCAGTCTAGCTCCTGTATCATAAAGATGGTAGATCTCAGGCTGAGAAACCAGAAATTGGTGACTGGCACAGCTTTCCCCAAATGGCTGCTGACCCCTGGCTATCCACTTTTAATAAGGGCGGGTCACTGAAAGGCCTGTGTGTACCAGGTGAGGCTTATCACTGGGGGCGATCAAACTGGGCCGTTTCCTTGGGAAACCCCTGCTGTCAACACCTTTAGTGATGTCAACACTTTTAGATCCTGTCTGTGGGACTAGTCAGATTCCCCCGGGTAGATTTTGAGATTACACACCAGGTACAAACGTTAGTATTCTTGGACCCAAATGCAGAAGACTGAGGGCCTCCACGTTCAGGTTTTAAATTTTAATTTAATCTTGTTTTCAGTATGATCTGTCTACTGCTACCTGAGCCTGTGGTCTCCCAGATCAGAGACCTTGTATTTTGTCATTTCCAGGGAATAAATCTAAACACAATTAATTTTTGTACATTGATCTTATATCCTTCAACCTTGCTGGACTAATTGATTAGCTCTAGTTGTTTTTGCGGGTTCCTTAGGCTCTTCTATATACAAGATTATGTTATCTGCAAGTAGACGTAGTTTTACTTCTTTCTTCCCAGTCTGGATACCTTTTATTTCTTTTCTTGCCTAAACAGAACTTTGTAGGCCCTGGCTGGAACCTCGGGTACAGTGTTGAATAGACGTGATGAGAATGGACATTCTTGTACTGTTTCTGATCTGAGAGGGAAGTATTCAGTCTTTCACCATTAAGTATGATGTTAGCTGTGTATTTTTCAAAGATGCTCTTTATCAGGTAGAGGAAGTTATTTTCTGTTCCTAGTTTGTTGAGTCTTTTTATAGTGAAAGTGTGTTGGATTCTGTCAAGTGCTTTTTCTGTATCTATTGAGATGTGTAACTTTTGTCCTTTAGTCTTTTTTAATATGGTGTATTACTTGTTTTTCGTATGTTGAAGCAACCTTGCATTCCTGGGATAAACCCACTTACTCATTATGTATACTATAATCCTTTTTCTGTGTTGTTACTTTGGTTTGCTAGTATGTTGTTAAGGATTTTTGAGTTTATATTTAAAGGGTCTGTAATTTTCTTAGGATGTCTTTGTCTGGTTTTGGTATTAAGGTAATAATTGGCCACAAAGAATGTGAGAAGTATTCTCTCTATTTTTTGTAAGAGTTTGTTTGGAAGGATTGCTGTTGATTCTTTAAATGTTTGGTAGAATTCACATTGGAGGCATTTGGGCCAAAGATTTTCTCTGTGGAGTTTTTATGTTACTAATTTAATCACTACTTGTTATAGATCTATTCAGATTTTTAAAATTTCTTTTTGAGATGTTTTAGGTGGTGTCTTTCTAGGAATTTTTCCATTTCTTCTAGGTTATCTAAATTGTTGATATGTAATTATTCATAATCTCCCCTTAATAACTCTTTTTATATCTGTAAAGCTGACAGTATTGTCTCTTTTTTCATTCCTATTTTTAATAATTTGAGTCTTGTCTGTTTTTCTTGGTCAGTCTAGCTGACCAAGTTTTGGTCTCATATATTTTTCTCTATTCTTTTTCTATTCTCGATTTCATTTATTTCCACTCTAGTTATTATTTTTTCTTCTTCTGCTTGCTTTAAGTTTGCTCCTCTTTTTCTAGTTTCTTAAGGTGGAAGGCTAGTTATGCATGTAAGATCTTTTTCTCTTTATACGGGTATTTACAACTATAAATTTCCCTGTATACGCTGCTCTAACTGCACCAAATACGTTTTGGCATTTTCTCAAAGTATTTTTTTAAGTTTCCTGGAGATTTCTTCTTTGACCCATTAGTTCTTTAGGAGTATGTTGTTTAATTTCCCAAATTACCTTCTGATATTAATTTCCAATTTCATTCCATTGTGGTCAGAGAATATACTTAATATTTCATTCCTTTTCAAATTTATTGAGGCTTATTTTATGTCCTAACATATAGTCTGTCCTAGAGAATATTCCATATATACATGAGAAGACTGCGTATTCATTCTGCTGCTGCTAAGTGGAGTGTTCTATAAATGTCTCTTAGGTCTGCGGGTTTATAATGTTCAGTTCTTCTCTTCCTTTGTAACCTTTTGCCTCATTATTCTATCCGTAATTCAGCATGGGATATTAAAGTTGCCAACTGTTACTGTTGAATTGTTTATTTTTCCTTCCTTTCTATTTGGTTTTCCTTCATGTGTTTTAATTATGTCTTCCTGACATTGTCTTAATTCAGCTGATCTTCCCTTGTTAGTCCCATATTTACCCTCTGCTTTCACAGAGAACTGGTGCTAACAATTCTTGGGCCTTTTCAGGCTTCTTGGTACATGTTCACTGACTTCTTTAACTCCTGTCACTGCCAGCCTTGCAGCCTTATTGGGTCTGCTAAATGAGTGATTACAGTCTTTTTGCTTTCCCACTTTCAAAGTGTGATTGGTGCTGTCACTTTTCCTGTTGTCTTTGTCCTTGAGTTTATGACTTATAAAGAATGTTATTTTTCTTTTTCTAGAAGGAGTAAAGCTGTGTTTTAATCCAACATCTTTAATTGGAATTCTCAAAGCCTGTGATCTTTCCACTACATAAAGCTGGGTAGAGCAGATACTTTCCTGAAGACGTAGCATGTTTGATTTTGACTATAAACCTTAAAAAGCAGTTCGTAAAATGTACAAAATTCTATGTGCTCTGGGAGAGACAAAGGTATATAAGATATGGCCCTTGTTCTCCAGGCGCTCACTCTGTGGGGAGATGAGGTATACAGAAATATTATAGCACAAGTAAAAAGGGATAAGTAATAAGAACCACTTTTCATTGAATACCTTCAAATTTCAGACTTGCATTTATATACATTAATCAATTCAATCTAACAATTTCATAATGGGATTTCTATTATTTCCACTTTACTGGTGAAGAATAAATTAGTTTACACAAGTTTAGCAGCTAATAACATGGAGGGGAGAAGATTTGAAGCCAGATATACTCAACTGTGAAGCTTTCCTCTTTCTACCATTCTAAGGTACATTAGGAGAGGTATCGTGAAGGGCGTAGAGGAATTCAAAGGCAGGAGAGGTTTATTTCTGATTTGGGGATCTGGGAAGGCTTCACAGTAGACGAGCTATCCAGCTGGGCTTTGAAGGATAGACAAATTCATCATTTTAGATTTGAGGAGGCAGGGAATCATTCCAGGAAGGGGAAATAGTTTGCTCCAAAGCAAAGAGGAAGGAATTATAAGACGTATTCAGGGGGTGTTAAGTAATGTGGGGCCCAAACACACTCGCAGGCACTCACCCTGGGCTCCAGCAGATGGACAGTGACTTGGGGAACATCGGAGACAAATGGGGGACAGACTGAGGTGTGTGGCTGTGAGGCAAGGGCTGGAAGATAGTCACCATTCTCCCTGTGTGGCGATCCTCCTGGGCAGCTGGCAGGCAGGCGCCGTCTTTCCTGTGTTGCGCCCTCTCCTATTCCTATGGCTGAACTTGAATCTGACTTGGTCTATTGAGCTCCACTTGCCCCACCCTGGTGACTCACCGAGACTCCACCGCACTCAACTCTTGTACCGCAGGCACCTTCATCAGCGGCCGAACCTTACTGGAACCGTTAACCAGCACAAGGCCGCGGAGTGTCCTGGCTTTTTGCAGAGCTACCCCAGACCCAGTGCTGGTGGTAGCTGTCCTATCCCACGTGCCTCCAGGTCCAGCAGAGGCAGTGACCAACCATGGATTGCTTTGTAGCTCCTACCAGGTAGTCCTAGCAGTGGCAGACCTCAGCCTGCATTGGAGCCCCTCCCAAGAGACCCCAGAACCAACATACTTGGAGTTTGGCTTCAGACCACAGCAGAGCACCACCCAATTAGCCCCACAACTGGGACACCCAATGGGCGGTCTCAACAGGCACCAGAGCCTGCTGTGGCAAATTCCCACTCTGTGTGGTAAGTGTCCCTGCACAGCAGCCCATGAGCTGTGGACGTGACCAAACCCCACAGACAATTAGCCTGAGAGTCAGTCCCACCCACTGATGTTCCAAGAGCGACCAAGGCTCAGTTATAACAGGATGGTACCAACAAGGCACACGAGCACTCCTACAGCGTCCAGCACAAGTGACCAGGGAGACTGCCCTGGGCCTCACAGGGCACCTACTACATAAGGCCACCCGGCAAGACTAGGAGATGTAGCAAATCTACCTACTAAATAGAAACAAACATAACGAGGATGCCAAAATGAGGGAACAAAGAAATACATCCCAAATGAAAGAATAGGCGAAAACTCCAGAAAAAGAACTAACCAAAATGGACCTACCAGAGACAGAGTTCAAAACAGTGGTTATAAGGGTGCTCAAGGAACTTCCACAGAGAGATAGCAAGCGTAAAAAAGGACATAGAAACCGTAAAAATGAACCAGTCAGAAGTGAAGAATACAATAACTGAAACGAAGAATGCACTAGAATTAATCACCAGCAGACTGGTTGAAGCAGAGGATCGAATCAGCAATTCGGAAAACAAGGTAGTAGAAAACACCCAACTGGAGCAGCAAAGGAAAAAATAAAAATGAGGATAGTTTAAGAGACCTCTGGGGCAACATCAAGTGTAAAAACATTTGCATCATAGGGGTACCAGAAGGAGAAGAGAGAAAGCAAAGGATTGAGAGCCCATTTGAAGAAATAATGACTGAAAACTTCCCTGACCTGGCAAAGGAAATAGACATACAAGTTCAGGAAGTGCAGAAAGTACCAAACAAGATGAACCCAAACAGGCCCACACCAAGACACATTGTAATTAAAATGACAGCGGTTAGATGAAGAATCCTAAAAGCAAGAAAAAGGCAACTAGTAACTTGTAAAGGAGCTTCCTGTAAGATTGTCAGCTAATTTCTCAACAGAAACTTTGCAGGCCCAAAGGGATTGGCAGGAAATGTTCAAAGTGATGAAAGGCAAGGACTACAGCCAAGACTACTCTATCCAGCAAGGCTATCATTTAAAATCGTAGGACAGATAAAGAACTTCCCAGACAAGAAAAAGCTAAAGGAGTTCATCACCACCAAACTAGTATTACAAGGAATGTACAAGGGACTTATTTAAGAAAAATAAAGATAAAAAATATGAACAATAAAATGGCAATAACTACATATCTATCAACAATTTCAATGTAAATGGATTAAATGCTCCAATAAAAAACACAGGATGGCTAAATGGGTAAGAAAACAAGACCCTTACATATGCTGCTTACAAGAGACTCACTTCAGATTGAAAGACACACACAGACTGAAAGTAAAGGGATAGAATAAAAAAGCTGGTGTAGCAATACTTATAGCAGACACAATAGACTTTAAAACAAAGGCTATACAAGAGACAAAGAAGGACCCAGTAATTCCACTTCCTGGTGTTTATCCAAAGAAACCCAAAACTACTTCAAAGGGACATGTGCATCCATATGTTCATTGCGGTATTTACAATGGCCAAGATGTGGAGGGAGCCTGGGTGTCCATCAGTGGATGAAAGGATAAGAGGAGGTGGTACGGCCATGGAAGGGAATGGGTTCTTGCACATCTGTGGTGCGTGGATGGACCTCAAAGGTATTGTCCTGAGTGGAGTATGTCAGACAGAGAAAGACAGATGCAATGTGATTTCACTTATACATGGAATCTAAAGAACAAAGTAAACAAAACAGATACAGAGAGCACTCATAGATACAAAGAGCATTTTGATGGTTGCTAGATGGGAGGGGAGTTAAGGGAGTGGGTGAAAAACCGGAAGGGATTAACTACAAATTGGTTATTACCACAGTAGTCATGGGGATGTAGAGTATAGCACAAGGATAATAGTAATATTGTAATAACTATATATGGTGTCAGATGAGTACTAGATTTACTGAGGTGATAGATGGGAGGGGCGTTGGGAAACAGGGTGAAAAAGGTGAAGGAATTAAGTACAAATTGGTAGTTATAAAATAGTCATGGAATGTAAAGTAAAGCACAGGGAATGTAGTCAATAATATGGTAATAACTATGTATAGTGCCAGGTGGGTACTAGACTAGTCAGGGGATCCCTTCTTAAATTATATAAATGTCTAATCACTATGCTGCACACCTGAAATGAATATAAAATGATATTGGATGTTAACTGTAATTGAAAAATTAAAACGGAGTGGGGGGAGGTGAAGGCGAATAAGAGGTTCACATTTCCAGCTATAAAACAAGCCGTGGGGATATAATGTACAGCATGGGAAATATAGTCAATAATACTGTAGTAGCATAGTATGGTGTCAGATGGTTGCTGGAATTATGGTGATCATTTCTTTAGGTATATAAATGTTGAACAACTACAGCTATGGTGTACACCTGAGACTGATATAATGTATGTTAGCTATATTTTTTAATAAAAATCTTTATTAAAAAATTCAAGCAAATGCTTGTATTGCTTTTATTACTTTGAAATGGAAACAGATATGGCTTTTAAACATGAATCATCTCATCTTCAATAATAAAAAACCCCACAGTGATGATATCCCCTTTTTTAGTCTATCAAGTTAGCAAATATTATGAAGAATGATCATTTGTACTAGCAAGGGTGAGGGTAAGCAGGTTGTATAAATAGTGAGACAGTTCCAAGTGTCCTAATAAGGAATGATCTCTATACACTTTAAGTGGAAAAGCAGTGTGCAGAAAGTCTGACAATTTTGTGTTTTTAAAAAAGGGTGGGAGGGGCAATTTATACATAACAGCTTTGCCCAAGAAGTTCCTTTAACACTTAGGTCAGTTTTACTCCTTTTATATTAATATCATATTTTTCCTTTTTTATCTTCAATTTTGCTGCTCAAGTTCCTCTCCAGATCTTCAAGGGGGAGCTGGCTACACCATTTCTTCTCTCAATTACCATGTGCTTCATTTCTTGTTTCCTTTTCTTACTATAATATCCGTAGCATTTTGCAAGTTTCCTTGGAGTGATTCCAGTGCCCTTCAGCTTCAGATAGACTCTGATCCATTTGGTCAGTTTCCAACTATGTTCTTGGCTCGTTTCACCTGTGTGGTAGTGACAATGCAAACAAATGTCCTCTTTATCTCTGTTTCTCTACAAGGCTTGCTGGTGACCTTTACACACTGCCCTGGATGAACTGACTCTCTTGCTGTCCCTGACACATTTCTTTCCTCCAATGCAAACATCTTCCCTTCTGCTTAAAACTCCTGGGGAGATGGGGGGTGCACACACAAACCTGGCCTCTGAGACGGAGCGGAGAGGGACCACTCGGTGGTGGGGAGGCAGACTTACTTTTTACTCTATACACCATTTTGTTTCTCTTGAGTTTTGTATCTTTAATAGTATTGGTAATAATATTAAATAAATTATAAATTGACTTAATAAAATGCCATAAATGGAATATAACATAACTATAATGTATACTATTAAATGATAGTATATAAATAGGTACTACACTGATTACATTGGTTAAGATGTAGATAAGGTGATTATACAGATTTATAGTTATTAAGAGATATGTTACCTCATGCTTTTCGGCTATACCAAAAGGAGTCTCCCCTTTGAAGTGTAGCTATAACGATAGTTGGACCTATTCCAGAATAATTTTGGTAATATTTCACTCTTTTCAGGTTCATGTATGTTAACAGTTAGAACCAAGAACATGATATACAATCAATGTGTTTAAACTATGTTACCAAATATTAGATGTTTTTCTTTTTTGGTGGTTGGGGGTGGAGGGAAGAGGTGCAGAGACCATCTAAAACTTCAGATAGAAGTGGCTATTGCCTAAAATACATTATGGCAAAAATCCTTAGTTAGCAAAACTTCATACCTTGCCCAACCTAGCTACATTTTTCATAAT
Organism: Rhinolophus sinicus; assembly: GCF_036562045.2. Taxonomy (NCBI): domain Eukaryota; kingdom Metazoa; phylum Chordata; class Mammalia; order Chiroptera; family Rhinolophidae; genus Rhinolophus; species Rhinolophus sinicus. Next base: position 35,327,224 of record NC_133762.1, read on the forward strand.
CCTTTATGGCTGTGCTGTCCAATAAAGTAGCCACGTGTGGAAAAGGGGGGGGAGGAAATGTTACTGTCCATTTATTTACTTTACATATTACATGTCATATAACTTTTCTTATTTTATCTTTAAAACAGCCCTGTCAGGTGGCTGGTTATTATCTTCATTTTACAGACACTATCTATGAGAAATAGCAGAATGTGGGGAAAAAAAACAAATAAGGACACTAGGGCTCCAAATGGTTAGGTGACCTAAGTTCCACAGCTAGTACTTGAATCCAAGTCTAGTGCAGTTTTCCATTGTGCTGCAGGTAATGATGTTCAGCTTATCCCCAAATTTTTGCACTTGACCTGGAGGTCATGACCACTGTTTTCCATCATAGATTGTTTGGTGCCTTCATCCAACATACAGTGTGGCACTAAACCCATCTGATGCAAATAAAAAAGATGGTAGCCAGCCCCATCATGGGCAGGGGCTTTGGTTATTGAGATTGCAAACCAAACAAGATAGACTTGTACTGTAGCTCCGAAGTTTACCCGTGTCTTTCCATTGTTCTAGGAAGAGTTGCAGGCCAACCTGGACCTGATTCAAACCTACAGACTGCATATTGCCCAAGATATCAACCAAGACAACCTACAGCTCTTCCTGGGTTCCTATAACGGGTACGGTTGTTTCCTCCACCGTCACGTAAATGCAAACCAAGTCTAAAAAGATAATGAACCTTTACGGCAGAGGGGAAAGGGAAATAAATGACTTCTTCCACTGCTGCAAGATGGGATTGCTTTCGTGCTATTTCACCACAGTAGAAGAAGAGGGGCTTTCAGACAGATAGGAAAACCCCTTTCAAGAAGAATGAATGAACTAAAGGCTGTTTTAGGCAAGATCAAATACCAGGTGTAGTTTTTAGGTGTTAAATGTACCTAACGTGGTGTACACACACTAGAACACAATTTCAGGTGGCACAGAAAAGTGCATGTAGGAGAGGCAAATGATAGCAGTCTTGGGCCTTGATTCAGGTTCTCTTTGTTGCCATCTTGTCACCAGACAGAAGTAACACATGGACACTAGTAAATTTGCTTTTGTTTGTGTATTCCAAACCCTGTCACATCTCCCCCAGTCACTGAGAGAGCCTGGTTCTTAATCTTGGAACCAATTTCTCCAAGGTAAAAATGTTAGCTCCTTCCTGCTTTCTGGGTACATGGAAAAATATGGAGGAAATGGTTCAGCTGTAACTTACCCAGAGTCACGCAGCCAGTGAGGAGGGAAGGCAGGTTTTGAAGCCGGTATGTCTAGCTCCTTCCTTTATATAACGGAGCCTCATTATTTGTAGTTGAAATCAGAAAGGTTTATTAAGTACTACACTAAGCTGTGTTAGTCACAAGGGAAATGTCCGCCAAAAAGTTCCCCTTGTCTAAAGGAATTTATTCCTATAAACTAGCCGGAAAATGAAATACTTAGAACTTGAGGATTTCAATAGTGTTGCTGTTGAGTTTTAAAGTTGCCTCCTTTTACCATCCCCCAGAACCCCTCGGGGCTGAGCTAGGAGCCTTGTTCCCGCTCAGTACCACTGAAGATGCCACTGAAATGGCTACTTGGGAACAAAGTGCACAAGGGCCCCTGTCTTCATCAGGTGTGAAGGAAAGGCAGTTTCTACATCCCCTGAAACGTTTTGGTTTTCACGACCAGGAAGTAACCTGAGTTGCCACGATTTTACCTGAAAAGTGCATTGCTTCCTTTATTTCCCTAGACGCAGAGACCTGGAGATTGAAAGACCCATGCTGGGCCAAAATGATAACAAGTCAAAGACATTGAAGTAAGTCCCTCAAGTTCCCCGCTAAGTTGCTAAATAGACTTGCTTTTCATAGACAGATTCAGTGCTCAGGGGGGCACATGTGCTGCTTGCTGAGTGTCACCTCTCATTTTGCCTTTCCGTAGGTGTTCCACTTTATTGGTGGTAGGGGACAATTCACCAGCAGTTGAGGCGGTGGTAAGTATGTCCTTATGTTGTGATGGTGAATGAGATGAAAATGCAATAAAATGTATATGGCACGTGCTGATGCACTAGAAACAGTTGCTCAATACTAGTTTTTGTCATTTCTGATTACGCGTACCAGAGTTTGCTCTTTGTTACCCAGTATGGAAAATGAATTCCTCGTTGATCACTAGCTTTCATCTGAAGGGATCAGTGTTGCTCTGTGTGGTGCAGTTCACATTGTGGCAAGTAGTACAACTGAACACTATTTGCTTTTTGTCAGATTTCTGGCAGCTTTGGCATTCTACCACTTCCATAAATCTGGAACTGTATCAGCAGGCTGGACGGCTGCTGAGAGAGCCGTATGCTTTTCTCTACGTCCTTCTCAAGCACATAGCATACTGATATGCTCATCGTACAAGATATGAAAAAATTGGAAAAATAGAAAGATAGGAAAAATCATGACCCAGTTACCCAAAGACAAACTTATCTTTTTTTGTTTTCAAACATCAATTGGACAATATTAAATGTCCAAGGTTTTGGGACCTGTTTTACTTAACACTATTGATAGCATTTCCCCATATTATAAAGTCAGTATGTCTATATAACGTTCAGTCTTGTAAGTGTACCTTTGTTTATTTAACCTCATTCTCCTGTTCATTATTTCTGATTGTGCCCCATTAATGATGCTGTTGAACATCCTTATAAAATGTTTGCCTAAATCTTGGGTCATTTCCCTGGGATGGATTTCCAGAAGTGGAACTAATGTATCAAAAATCATAAACCTTTGTAAGGTTCTTGATATACTTTGCCAGATTCCTTTCTAGAAAGGACATATCCATGTGTTGCCACCAGCAATGTATGAGAGTGCCTGTTTCACAGCATCCTGTCCAGCATTGGTTTATACAATTTTATTAGTTAATTTGATCGGTTAAAAATAGTGTCCCACTTCTGTAATTTGCACTTTGATTACAGAGGAAGTTGATATTTTTTCATACGTCTATTAGCATTTGCTTGTCTTTCCCACAGCATATATAAGTTAAGTTTTCTGTGTGAAATTACCTGGTTTTCTTTGGCAGCCTTCACTCCCGCCCTATTTAGAGCAAAACGTTAGGGAATAAGGCTTTTTGGAAAGGAGTCTAATATCTAATCAGGGGTGTAGACAAGCGATAGGGAAAGCCATGAAGAACCTAGCAGGTGACGGCAGGCCACGCGTCCAATGGCCTTTTTAAAGAAGTAGGTAACTTGCCCTCCATGTTATGTAGCCCATAGGAGGAATTAGATTCAACGTGTAGTTTTTTAAAGACTCTACTTGTAACAGATTCAGAAAATGAAATTAGGCAGATTTTTAGATGTACTCAGAAATATCAGATATAAAGTGCATCGTCTAAATATACCTCCTACTTTGTATTTTGGTAAATTTTTTGGCTGCTTTAGCTACCTCCAAACTGAGCTGTTGATCCTCAAAGATCATTCTCTTGCCAAGCTATTTCTTATTTTTCTAGCAGTTCATAAAATTGTTTTCTGTTTCTTTTTTTTAAGGTTGAATGCAATTCTCGCTTGAATCCTATAAATACAACTTTACTAAAGGTAATGTGTCTTCTTTCCTCATTGCCAGCCATTTGTGGGTAAATTATACAGGCTTCGTATTAGTCTATTTCTGGAATAGTTGCCCAGAAAGAAGGAAAGCGCGCACCCTTCTCTCTCTCTCTCTCTGTCTCTTTCTCTCTCTCTCTCTCTCTCTCTCTCTCTCTCTTCTTTAAAAAAATATTTTTTCCTGAATATATTCTCATTGTAGGAAATTGGAAAATAGAGTCAAGTAAAAAGAATAAAATAAATAAAAATTACCTATAATCCTACCACGCAGTGGCACAGTGGTAACCTCTGGTAAAAATATTGATGTTCATTTTCTACACATTTTTAGCTCATTAAGATCATAGGATATTTATAGCCCTGTATGTGTTTTCCTCAACTTTTTGATGTGAGCATCTTCCCATGTCATTATAAACTTCATAAGCATTATTTAATTAGTGAGAATTAAGATAATGGATGGAAATTCTTCACATGCTAAATAAATCCTGTTGTGTGGGTAAGGAAGCCTCATGGTGAGGGTTGATGCATTTTGTTTCTCTTAGGGCAAACAGCTCTTATACTAAAGTTTTAGTGTTAATATCAGGTTTGTCCCCCTTTTGATTGTACCTCAGGCAAGAGCATCAGCCTTGCTTTTTCTAGAACCTCTAATAAAATGTTCAGGGACCTGATCTGTTTTGAATTTGGATTACTGTAAATTTAAATGCTGGTCTTCTGTTGCTTATTGCTGCTTTCTCAGCCTGAAAGACCTCTGCTTTCTTCCCTTTCTCTTTGAAGTATGCTTAAAAGGAAGTGTTATCACCAGAAGCAGCCCATAGTTCCTGGAAATATAACGTGAGGTTAATGCTCTGAGGTGACAAAACTCAAAAAAGAGTATTCTGGGGTCCAGGTGGTTGATGAACTAGTCTAAAATAAGAATTTGTTTAAAAAAAAATAAAACCAAAAAAACAAACAAACTGGAGGGTGGTTCAAATTAGTTTTTCACTGCAGATTTAAATCTGTATTCCAAAAGGACAAACCTGAACTCGACAGTAGCCTTAGATGTGGTTATTTCTGAGCAGAAATGCCCATCCACAACAGCATGAGTGAACTTACTCTCCAGGTGTCGATCTTGGAAATAGTCTCTCCCAATATTCATTCTCTGCATATGGCAACTGTTCTATAGTTTTAATCAGATTTGTCTCTTAAGCTGCATGAAAATAATAACCTGTGCTAGTTAGATCTGTTTTACACTTAAATCAGGTTAAATGTTTGTCGCTGCTCTTATGCTTAGAATTTTCAGGGGACTGTTCCTTATTAACTGCAAATTCCTGTGCCTTCTGTGGCATTCCCATCTGCTAAGCAATAGTCCTCCCCCCAGGTTTTCATGCTAGTGAATAGAAACCATGGGGTACGTGTCTCTTTCTAAAACAATGTCAGTCAGCCTGAATAGGATACTATCTGAGTACAAAATGCGTCACAGCTTGAAGGAAGAAGGTGGGCTTGTGGTTGGCCATTGTGCCCTAGAAACAGTGTTCTCTGCAGACTGACAGAATATGCATCGCCTGAAAGCTGGTTGGAAATGCAAGTTTTTGAGCCCCACAACAGAATCTCTAAAGCAGGAACTCAAGAATCTGAGTTTTGGGCTGGCCCGGTGGCTCAGGCAGTTAGAGCTCCATGCTCCTAACTCCGAAGGCTGCCGGTTCAATTCCCACATGGGCCAATGGACTCTCAACCACAAGGTTGCCAGTTCAACTCCTCGAGTCCCGCAAGGGATGGTGGGCAGCGCCCCCTGCAACTAAAATTAAACATGGCACCTTGAGCTGAGCTGCCGCTGAGCTCCCAGATGGCTCAGTTGGTTGGAGCGCATCCTCTCAACCACAAGGTTGCCGGTTCAACTCCCGCAAGGGATGGTGGGCTGTGCCCCCTGCAACTAGCATTGGCAACTGGACCTGGAGCTGAGCTGTGCCCTCCACACCTAAGACTGAAAGAACAACAACTTGAAGCTGAACAGCACCCTCCACAACTAAGATTGAAAGGACAACAAATTGACTTGGGGAAAAAAAAAAAAAAAAGGCCTGGAAGTACACAGTGTTCCCTAATAAAGTCCTGTTAAAAACAAAACAAAAAAACACACAAAGCTATTGTCTTTAAAAAAAAAAAAAAGAATCTGAGTTTTAACAAGTGCTGCAGGTAATCTAATGCATGCTAACAGAACCCTATTCTAGAAATTCTTGCACAGGTGAGAGGAACCAGCTGTAAAGACTTATGAGTGAGACATCCTCACCAAATCTATCTATGAGAGGAAAGTGGCTGAGCAAGTGAGGTGGCTGGATTCAGCATCAGCACCTGATTTGACAAATCCCCTTAGTCAGGGAATGAAGAGAATGTAGTTGAGCGGGAACTTAGAAAGCATGGGACCATGAGAAGTTAAGATCACACCGAGGACTCTAAAAGTAACACACTTCAGTTGGAGTTAGAGCCATCGTTGAAGGTCGTTAACTTCACTACCCTATCTGTTTCCCCGAAAATCAGATCTAGCCAGACAATCAGCTCTAATGTATCTTTTGGAGCAAAAATTAATATAAGACCTGGTCTTATAATATATAAGACCCAGTATTCTAGTCTAGTCTAGTCTAGTGTAGTCTAGTCCAGTCTAGTCTATTATATATGACCCGGTCTTACAGTATAGTAAAATAAGACTGGGTCTTCTATTAATGTTTGCTCCAAAAGACACATTAGAGCTGATTGTCCAGCTAGGTCTTACTTTCGGGGAAACATGGTAACAGGAAATACCCACCATGGGCCTGAAAGCCAGGCTCTGCATGTTACTGATTCATAAGTATTGAATACATCTTTTCTGACTTATATCCAAGGTTATTGCTAGTACTGGGATCTAAGTCTTTGTATAAGAGTGCATTGAGGTAATGAAAAAAATTATTTTTATTTAAAAATGTGCATTGAGGTGTACACTTGGAGGCAGTTAAAAATTCAATCCTGTCCTGTCTAAAAGGACTTATGGCTATTCAGAGCATTTCCCTTAAGTGTAAGTTCCAATTGACTTACGTATTTTTCCTCTTCTAGATGGCAGACTGTGGTGGACTGCCCCAAGTAGTTCAGGTAAGGAGGTTTTTTTGTAAAGCACCCGTTTGACTATACCTCATTGCCTATGCAAAGGGTAATGCCTTCTTATTTTGTTCCCCCAGCCCGGGAAGCTCACCGAGGCCTTCAAGTACTTTTTGCAGGGAATGGGCTACAGTGAGTATAGTACACAACTTTCTATGTAGCAGAGATCTGTTGGTGATGGGGTCATTTTGACATCTTGTGGGAGCCCACAGCTCTCAGGGCATAACCTCTGTGCTAGCCAGCCTGAAGTCAAATAGAGACCAAAACGTTTATGGAGCATTCGTCTGCATATATATAAATGAGCTAATACTTATTAAGCACTTAGAGGTTACATGCCAGGCACCCTGTGTTTATAACCTTAAGAGTAAGTTCTGTTGTGAGTCCCATTTTATAGAAGAGGAAACAGGCTCAAAGAGGCCAAGCACATTCCCAGGGTAACAGTCCCGCCGCAGAGCCATGATTCAAACCCTGGCAGTCTGACTCCAGAGCCCACGTTTGCAACCACTGAAGTTTAGGCTGCCTTAGCCGTGAATCTGAAATTATGATTTGCAGTCAGCTGGTTCATGACTCCTGGCCTAGAAAAACAAAAGGGCGACTCCACAAGAGGAGGGTGGTGTCCTCACTCCGTCCCACCGCAGGAGATGAACTTGCAGAGTGTTTCAGAGTGAGCCCAAGGGTGTGTCCATATCATGTGCCGCTGTCCTGGTCTCTCGTATTGGGAGACTCTGAGCTTTCTCATTTGTCACCAAATAGCCACACTTGCTCCATTCTTGGAGTTTTAAGAAGAAAAACCTTTCTCCCAGGTACTGAGCTCTTTACCCAGTAGGGTGGTTGTTCTCTTGTCTTTGGTATGAGTGTGGATAATGGCCATTGGGCAGCAGCTGGGCCCCTGGGGACAGCCCTGTACCTGGCAGGCAGAACGTGTATGTGTTGTCTAGAGTGGCTGTGTGATTCCCGTCTGTGAGCCACTACCAGCCGAGCCCGCAATGTCCCTCTAGCTCACTGGGAGGAGCAGAAGTCCTTCTAGCCGGTTCTCAAAACAGTTACTCTTCCAGCCCATTTCTGGTCTAAAGCAGGATGGCTGTTTATAGTGGAGGGGAAAACAATTACCTTTGACTAGTTGAGAGAAGTAATATCTGAGATTCTACTGAAGCAGCAATCAGCCTCACTTCCTCTCTGGGACCTTAAAATAAAACTTCATCCCTGGCTTAGAATATCCTGTCAGCAATGTCTGCTAGGCAGGTGAGGCACTTGGCACTCGGGTCACTAACCTGCCTTTTCCTGTGTCCACCTGCTTCCAGTCCCGTATGTGCAGCTCAGTCACCTGAGCACCGAGCCAGGTACCTTCCTCCGTGCTGGCCTCGTCCCCGCCTCCCAGCCACGCTCTCCTGGCTGCATTGGCTGCCTGCAGCATGTCCGCGGTTTTCCTGTGCAGTGAGAGCCCGATAGAACGTGGCTCGTTATGCCCCAAGAGGGTTAGCCTGCAGGTCCAGGCCTGGGCCCCCAGGAAGGAAGGAAGAATGGGGTTGTAATAGCCAGGCTTCCTCGTCATCCCAAGTTGAGTTGCAAGAGCTTCTAAAACTTCATAGGCAGGGCCCCTCTTCCACCATTACCTTGCATTAAGCGCCAGACACAGGAATCGAAGGGCAGCCTGATTCTAAACAGCATCAGAGCCTGTGCCCAGAAAATTCTGCAGGTGATGGCATCTTTTGACCCCAGCATTGAAATGACAGCTGGGGAATGGCTGGTTCCTCAGGAAGATAGGCAGGAAGGTTATGCCAGGTAAGGCCGTCCTGGCCACGCTGGAAGGACCTTAGGATCAAAGCAGTGGCAGACCAGGAGTCTGAGTTAAACACCCCGCTCCAGAACCCTTCCCTCTCAGGCAGCTCCAGCCTCACAGCCTGTGTGTAGGGCAGCTCCAAGCCCCCCCGCCCTCCCTGCATCCACACCTTCCTGCAGGTCTCCTCCCCAGGTAGCAAGGGTAGCCTGTGGACACGGATGGTAGTCTTGTTGTATCGGGCTTGCACTGTTTGTGAAACACCTTCATACTTGTGTGGTTTGTCTTTTGGTTTAGTCTTGCATGCACCACAGGTTTGGGTTACCTATTTGGGTTCCCAAAGCCTCGTTCCTAATTATTCATTATGAATGGCATGGGCGTAGCTAAGAGGCTGTACTCTGGACTTAGGTTTCCCCTCGTTCTGCTGTGGGCTAGAATCAGCTGAGACCCCAACCAGAGCCAAAGGATTAAAGCAGCCTTGCATATAGCGACTCGCCTAGAGCAAATTATGCAAAATGAAGATGGCCACGTCTTGTCCTGGGTGTCACCGTACATGGGCTGGGAATGCGAAACATAAAGCCTTTGGTGAAACTGCTGGATTAACTGAGTTTAACCAGGGCTCCATCTTCTAGTCCTCTTGGTTCTTTCTTACAGTACCATCTGCCAGCATGACGCGGCTCGCCCGATCACGAACCCACTCAACCTCAAGTAGTATCGGCTCTGGAGAAAGTACCTTCAGCCGATCTGTCACCAGCAATCAGTCAGATGGAACTCGAGAATCCTCTGAGTCCCCTGATGTTCTGGACAGACACCAGACCATGGAGGTGTCCTGCTAAGCAGATGCTCCTCCCTGACCATGCAAGTCCATCCTCCTCCCGACGACCCCTCCATAATAGACCATCTCATCCAGCAAACCGGCATCTCTGTCTAACTCCTGCATGGCCACTGACTCTTCCTGGTGTCTTGGGTTTATCATTCTCTGCCTGCCCGCCCACCTTTTTGTATGTACCAAGAATCACTTCCATGCCATTCCTGTACCATTCCAACCTCTTTAGCTGATCAGATCTCCATGTCTTCTCTTGCCAGCTTTTCCCCGTGCTTTCCTAACTACATATCTGATTAGATTCTTTGATCCTGACGTATGTATGTGAGCACGCGTGTCTGTGTTTGTGTGTGCATAGTTCTGTGATTTTAGACATGCTTTCTTGTAGAGCTTCTGCACAAAAACAAAACGAAAAAGGGACTTTTCTTTTTCGTTCTCAATGGTGTTTTTAGGGGAAATATGCAAAACAGATTCCTAGGTTGGGTAGGCCACTGCATTCGCTCTCTTTTGGATTCAAATTGGTCAACAAGATTTGCAAAGTGACTTCTGGAGAGAGCGGCTCTGTGGAATGTGGAAGACTAATTACTGCTTGGACTGTTGATTGATTGTGACCAATAAAAGGGAACCTGTTACACAGAGAAGCAGGCAAGGTGGCAGCCACCTCCTTCTGTCCAAATGAATTCACATATACTATTCTATAAATAAAAGGGAGGGATGTGTACTGTTAGAAGCCCATGAATGAGGAGTTCTGATGCAACACGGACTTGTTCCCAAGGACTGCACGTGGCTTAATTACTGGACTCTCGTGGCACAAGAAAGTGGAAAACAAAATACCAGGCATTCACTCTGCCGGAGGAAAACTGCTATCACTGCAGGGTCTCCCCAGACATCCGCAAGAAGTGCCTCCCAGGTCTGTGGTGGAGAGTGTTTCTCCATCCCGCCATCCTCAACAAAAGGGAGTGCTATGGCCTGAAGGTTATGTAGGTGGTGAGGAGATGGCCGGGTGGGAGGGACAGACATTAACAGAATATCATTTAATAAGTATAACCTTGTTGTCAGCAGACTTAATGGAAGCTAAGTGAAATTGAGACAGAACTTATTTCTCAGAAAGATCTTTCATCCTGTGAACTCTTGTAGGAGGAAAGGGGCCCATGTGTAAGGGCAGCCTGTCCAGGTAAAATTGTGTTCAGTCTACTGCTATGTGAGTGTCGGTGGACGGAGGGTGAAAACCAGCTGCCACACAGCCAGGGCCCAGTTCTTGAGGGCATCGAATGTAAGTGCAGGGTGACTCAATTCCAAGTCTTAGGAAGGGGCTTTTCACAGTAGTATTCGCATTCTGCTGAGATAGAGAATGCATCACTCTGCCAGACTACGACTTTTTACAGATTATTAAATAAAGCTGTATATGTCTCATTGTTACCGATTGCTGGTGTTATTTCCGTCAACCCACACACTGGGGCTCAGGGAGGGACTGAGTTACTGTATATGAGCTCTGCGCTGGGCATTTTCACATACTTGATTATTACCCCAGCAACAAAGAAATGACGACTCGGGATAAATAATTTGCCCAAGGTCATACCAGAAGCCCAACTGGAATTGAACCCCATGTCCATCTGACACACCTCTATTCCCCTCAAACCAAAAACCACGAGAAGCCCGACCTTGTGTTTTGTGACGATGGAAGAGGAGCTGAGGTCTTGGAAAGGTGTTCGCATCTCAGCTCTGCCGTCTGTGTGGGGTCGCGGAGTCCCACCCCTCAGTAATAATCTGCAGTCACTGTTGGTTCCTCAAACAGACTGGGCTGTGTTTCTCCAGAAATCACTGTCTTTGTACCCACCCAGAACCATTTCAGGAGGCCACCATCTCAGGTCAGTTTTGAATGATCCAGGAGCTGCTGCTGCAGTCACATCGAGGTGGCTGTGTCCGTGGGAGAAAGCTGTAAAATGACACGAGATGAAACACGTGCACATGGACAGATGGAGGTCACCAAACTGAGTTCCTGACATTGCAGGCCCACGCCGAGTTCCGGAGGCAGAGGTGGCTGGTGGTCACAGTTGCTCTTAAAACCCACATTACTGCAGCCTTTTTGGCCACACGGCGTGGATGGTTGCCTGCTTTCCGACCATAGCCTGTGCCTGGAGTCAGGCCCCAGCTGACTGCACCTGACTGGCCCTTAACCACACTCATTCCTCTTCTCATTTTCATTTCCTTTCTTTCTGTTTAATCCAAAAAAATCTTAGGTGCCTACTTTGTGAGAGGCAAGGAAGTGGCCAGGTAGATTGCACATGATAATAAGTTCCCAGTTCTTCCAAAATCAATGCATTTGCGTATTTTATTAAGAACCTACCACAGGCTAAGCCCTTAACACCTTCCTACATGTTTCCTTCTTTTGACCCAGTGAGCTACATGCTAGTTCCACTTTATGGAAATGGTCACAAAACTAATAAGCAGCAGATCTAAGCTTTGAAACTCATTTTTAGATGACGCTATGAGTGGAAAGGAAGTATATGTGGGATTTTTTTTGAGACCAGACATTCCCTACTTCTTGCCTCATTCATGGACCTCACCTTGAGACCGGTCTGAAAATGTACCTGTCAAATAAGATGATGGACATCCGAGTGGTATGCAGGCAGGAGCAAGAGGGTGAGGCTGTGCTCATGCCCCCCTCCCTGCCACGAGCCACATCCTTGAGTGGCCGTCACCCATTCAAATACCCTGGTGAAAATTTTCTCTTACAGAGGATGCACCACCGCTCTGGCTCCTTCAGCTCTCCATGCCAAGTTCCCGCGGAGTTAAATCTCAAACCAGCCTTCCCTGTGAGGAAGGAAGAACCTGAGCTGAAGGGTGCCCTGGCTGGACAGGCCCCCCAAAAGGCTTTGTAGTTTGAGCTGGAGTCAGGAACTACTTACGTGCAGTGGACCATTTTGTGTTAAAAAGCATCTGTCTCCAAGAAGGCTAAGCCCCCTAAGGAAAGGCAAGTGAGTGTGGTTATTTAGATTTTAATGATCTAAGGATTTTAGTAAGTTTCAGTGACTGAAGGTAACACACCACAATCAAAGACAATTCTATCAGATTTCTTTATCCTGGCTGAGTGATTCCCTAGCTGGGGGTATGCATCAGAGTCCGTTGGAGGGCTTGTGAAAACATTGTTGGCCCCACCCACGGGGTTTCTGATTCAGTAGGTCTGAGATGGGACCTGAGAATCTGCATGTCTAACAAATTCCTGAATGAGGCTGAGGCTACTGGCCTGGGGACCACACTTGGAAAACCACTGACCATAGGTGTGGTCCCCAGACCAGCAACGTGAGTGTTACCTGGGAGTAGTTAGCAATGCGGAATCTTGAACCCCCACCCCAGACCCACCAAACCCGAATCTGTTTAACAAGATCCCTGGATGATTCCTGTACACATTAAAGATTGGAACACATCACACCAAGGTGGTGCTCCCCAGACTGGCCCGTCATAGGACTCTCTTGGAGTGTTTAAAATTCAGATTCCTAGGCTGCTCTGGTGACTTGGATTCAGATGTGGGACTATCCCAGGAATCTGATACTAACAAGCCCCCTCAGGTAACTATGATCAGGTAGGTATGGGAAACTGTTTATTTACCACACTTCTGTGTTCCTTGGGCAAGACCAAGCTGGAAAGCCAGAGAAAAACCCTCCAGGATCATGACGAGGCAGCCACTTCTCCCCCAGAAACAGGAACTTGGGGAAGGTGGCTCCTCAATGGTCTGTGATGCCGTCAGAGGAAATGAGTGGTTGTGAGAACCACAGAGCCTGCAGATGTAAGCTGGGAGCCTTAAGGACCCTGTGACAGCTCAGAGAGCTCTGGGGCATCTTCCCTGGCTGGGTTGTGCTTGAGAGGGCTGCCCAGTTGGTCTCTCAGGAGCACGGGGCTCCTGTCCCATCCCAGGTTTGCAAACTGCTGACCACAGGCAGATGCGAAGCTGCCCAAAGCGATACCGAGAGCCTCTCCCCGAAGATTCTCCCAGGCCGCGAGGGTCCTGGAGGTCCTAGGACTGAGGATGTTGGCAGACTTCCAGAAGGGCCCCCCAAAGCCCTAATCTCCAGCCAAAACATGCGTCTTAGCTGAGCCTCCATCCCAACCCTCTGATGACAGGAAACCAGTAAGTATGCTTGTTTTTATTTTCAGTGGCCTTGGGACTGTGCGGCAGGATGGTCCCCTCAGACTGGGAGTGGGCTTTATGGTTGGGGAGAAAAGCTTAAGGAGGAGGTGGAGTGGTTCTGAGGCTGTAAATAAGAGAAGTGGTTTCTGAGGGTCCCTGAAGGAACTGAGGCCTCCCCGTCCACCTCTGTCCTCTGGAGAATTATGTTGTTCCCTCCAGCTTACCTGTGTGCCCACTCTGGTCCCATCTCAGTTACCAAGTTGCTGTGTGACTTTGGGACCCTCTCTGGGCCCCAGCCTTCCATCGTCAGTGAGTAAGAGGAGTCTGGATTATAATCTGAAAACGCTTTCAGCTCTAGAGTCGTCAGTTCCTCCCAAAAGGGTGATATTTCTCAGTTGAAAGAGAGGGAGGTCTCCCTTTAGCTCAATCCAGATTCATCACTCTTAACGCCACTGCTGAGAAGTTATCTTCCGAAGCACAAACACACAAAGACGTGGATTGTAGACCCAGCTCTGCACTAACCAGCTACATGACAGCACGAGGTCGCGCTCTCTGGGCCCTGGTCCTTGTATCTGAATGGGATTCAAACCCTGCCGACCTCTCAAAGGATCAAGTGAGATGATCAAAAACCAGTTGTGGTTGAATGTCAACTATAATTGTATACATGTATATATAGTTACAAGAAGCAGAGTACAGCATTAGGAATAGAGACAGTGGAAATGGAATGGCTGTGTGCTATGTCAGAGGAGTAGTGGATAGAGGGCGGGGGTTGACACTGTGAGGGATATAAATGATAAACGTCTAACTATTACATTGTTTTGTGTACCTGAAACTAAAAAAATGTTTAAAAAAACAAACAAAAAAAACAATTGTGGGCAGTATGCTGGTCTCAGCTGCTCTTCACCAACTCTATCCACTCACCGGCCCAGGTCCCCTAGAAAGCGCCTAACGCGTGTTGAAATACTTCTCTAAGTAATGATCAGGTTTTCTCTCTTCAAAGTTGTGACCGATACCTCCTCCTTTTAGGCCTGCCCACCCCATTGTCTGCATTTTGCCCCCCAGGAGGCTTCCTGGCCAGGCCAGGAGGAGGAAGCTAGCAGAGAATGCTGGGGGCTTCCAGCCTGAGTGCAGTTCTACCTCCTTCGGACCCATCCCCCAGCTCCACCTGCAGCGGGAAGAAGTTTCTGGGTTTAGTGCAGTTGGTGATTGTGGTGACTGTCTTGCTGAAGCAGGGGAAAGGAAACTTACTGAGCACCCACTCTGTACCCGGCTCCTCTACTCCTCCCAACCCCCCCACCCCCCAGCCCTGTGGGCTCAGTATTATCCTTGATTCATAGATGAGACTCAGAAATATTACATACTGTTCCTGAGGTCTCACAGCTCCAGCCTGGTTGGTCTGAATTAATCACTCATGCTACCCAGGAAAGATCTCCCCTTGGATTTTCTTGGAGAGAGAGAGACGCTCCCAGGAGCAGCCTGTGCAGGAGCAACCTGTGGTGAAGCGACATTCAGGGCATGATAAAAGAAAAGCAGGCCCTGTCCATGCTTTTCACATGCACTATCTCTGACACCCATATGTTATGTATTGTTATCCCCATTTTTCAGATGAGGAAATGGAGGCAGAGAGGGGAAGTGGCTCGACAGCCAATCCTCCAAAGCCTTGCAAATGATCACTGTGTCATACAGCCTTCCATTCATCTTACTTTCCCCTGTGACACCAGTAACTGCTCAGTATCACCTTAGCCTGTTGTGACACCAGCCCCCAAACCCTCTCAGATCCCCATTGCCCACTTCTGACCCTAGCCATCAGTCCTGGTATGCCTGGAGTGAACTCCGTCCCGTCATTGTCCCATCACCCAGGTCAGGAAATGGTTCTGAGCAGGCCATCGGAATGATCAGCGAAGGCTGGGTGATTCGGGGCAAACTTCCGGGGAAAGATGGGGTCGAGACAGGCCCGAAGGGGAAAAAGCATATTCTCGCCAGTGGGAGGGTACGCCGCGTACACAAAGGTCCAGAGACAGAACACAGCCTGGCTGCAGCATTGTAAAGATGGACTGCAGAGAAAACGGTCCAGTTTGCAGACAGCCTTCATAGTCGGGCGCCTGGTCCTGATGGGAGGAAGCTTATTCACATGCCTCAGCAAGGCGGTCAGCAGGGTGCAGCCAGGGAGAGAGGGTGTCTCTGGGGACCAGCCCTGGAGCCACAGCTCTGCCCCCAACCCAGTATCTCTTTCAGATTTCTCTCAACGATGTGCTACTGAGAGTTCTGCTGAGGAACCATGGGAAGTCAGCCCAGCAGAGGGAAAACCCTGCCAAGCCCAAGCCCAAGCCCCTCTGTCCAAGAGCAGTACCCCATGCCTGTGCCAACAGGTAGGTGACAGGGCCCAGGACCGCCAGGCCCTCCGCAGGCACTGTGGGGCTGCACTGGGCCTCCCTGACCAGCTACTCCGACACAGCTCAAGTGTCAGTGAGTGCCTGCCTGCTGTATGCCAGGCCCTCCCCTGCGAGCCATACAGGCAGGGCCCCTGCTCCTGCGGGGCTTACATTTGCACAGTCAACATCAGACAACCAGGTAAAGTAACCATGTGAGAGAGTGACAGGTGATAATCAGGAGGGCGTCATCGTCCCCCGGGTGTCTCCCAAGGCTTGCCCCCTCCTCCAGCAGTTTATTTAGAGACTGAGCTGGCAACTAAGACCAACCCCATTTCGGTAGTTCTCCATAGCTGCCCTGTCCCTTACCGTAGGCTCTAGTCATAGGCAGCTATTGAAATGTAAGCTAAAATTAGTTTAAATGTAATACAATTATATATTCAGCTCCTCAGTCACACTAGCCACATTTCAAACGCTCAAAGCCCGTGGCTCCCTTAATTGGCAGCACAATTATAGAACATTTCCATCATCACAGGAAGTTCTACGTGGACAGAGATGCGCCAGTCTCTCCTCTTATCCCGAGAGGTGCTGTGAAATGCTTGAAGCAAAATTACAGCTGTGGCAAATGGAAAAAATTAGCATACACAATGCCTGTGCTGAACCTAGACCAGTGGTTTTCTAAGATCGTCCTGACTAAAACTAATTTTTAGGACAGTTAGACAATCAAAATAAATTCTGATATTTCCATGTCAAAACTATAGTCCTCGGTTTGTTTCTCATTCCCCAAAATAGCCCCACAAGTCCCTTCTCAAATCACATCCTGATTTGGGGTTTGATAGTTGATGTATTCGTCAGAGTCCTCCAGAGAAACAACCACAGAACCAATGGGGTGGGGTTGGGGTATGTGTGTGTGTAGGCACAGAGGTAATTTATTTTAAGAAATGGACTCATACAGTTGTGGGGCTGGCAAGCCTGAAATCTGCAGGGCAGGCCAGCAGGCTGGAGAGCCAGGGAGGGTCGATGCTGCAGAATTCCAGAGCCGAGTCTGGAGGAGAATTCCCACTTCCGCAAACGGCCTCAGTCTGTTACTCTTAAAGTCTTCAGCTGCTTGGAAGAGGCCCACCCCCATTATGGAGGTTGATCTGCTTTATTCAAAGTCTGCTGATTTAAGTGTTAACCTCATCTAAAAAATACCTTCACAGCAACATCTGGACTGGTGTTTGGCCAAATATCGGGGTACTGTGGCCTAGCCACATTGAGACATAAAATTCACCATCACAGATAACAAGATTACCCCACACCAAGCAGCGCTTTTACGAGGAAGCGCTGTGTACACATTTTAACAGAACTAGGAGACTGCAGAGCCAGGTGTCTGCACAGCGGTGTCTGGCAAGAGCTGTCCCCAATCGGAAAACTCCCCTGCAATAGCTGGGGCTCCCTTCCCACACCTCAGCCCCGTGTCCTCATCTCCCTGACAATAGCCTCTTCAGGCCCGACAGGCATCGAGGCCCTTGGCCCTGCAGGATGCCTGATGGGGAGGCAGCTGCCTTCTTTTAGCCACTCGGTCTGCGCCAAGAGCCTGGGGCCTAGCAGACCCAGCAGGAAGAGACCTGGAAACCACACAGACCTCCATCTCGTTTCCTCTGAATGTAGCCACAGGCAGCAACCCCAAGGCTGCTCTGAGTCATGCCCAGGCTGCCGAGGGGGGCGGGGGGGTGCCCCCCTGCAGGTGACCTGAGGCCCTCCCTACCTGCAGGACCTGAGGGGAACATTGTTTCCCCCTCTGTCAGGGTCTCCAAGGGAATGATGGGCCTTGGTAGGTCTACCTCTGGTCCCAGCAGAAGCATGGATTTTGGACAACCCCTCCCATGAGTCATTGGTGTCCATCAGTCTTGCATCTGTCCCAAATCTAAGGCTCTACCACGTGCCAGGCCTTGTACAGGACCAGGCTTCCCAGCAGTGAACAAGATAGGCTCAGTCTCTGCCTGCAGGGACTGTCAAGTCCCAGAAACAGGTGCTTAACCAATAATCAATTACAGTTGTGTTGGATTTTGGCAACAGTGTGTGTTAAGGGACTCTGACCGAGGGTATGCACTGAGGGGTTCATCAGGGAAGGCTTCCCAAAGGAAGGGTCATTTCTTCCAGGGCATGAAGGATGAAGGAGAGTGAGCCAGGTGGAGGGGGCCAATCGAGGGGACAGCACATGCGGCTCCGTGGCTCCTAGGGGCGCAAAGCCAGGCCTTCCGGGAAGGGAAGGGGCCTTTCCTGGCCACCTGGTTCCACCCTTGTCAGAGAACGCCCTCCACGAGCCTTGCTTGTGTCATTATTCTGGCATCAGGCATTTCCCTGCACCGTGGGATGGCCAGGCCCTGTGCTGCAGACAGTTCCGAGGAGAGTCCCCTGGGCTCTGAGGAGCTCTGTCCGGGGTCACCGTGGGGATCTCCATGTATGTCTGGAGAGACATATTGGAACCAGTGTGAGATGCGTGTGGGAGGGGTGCTGGTGGGAGCCCAGACTCCGCTAGACCTCATGTCTGGAGGGAGGGCTGATCAAGAGGGTGACCATCTCTGTCTCCATCCAGAGAGGAGCAAGGCCACAGCCGTAGCTCTGGGCAGTTTTCCAGTAGGCGAGCAGGCAGAGCTGTCACTGAGACTGGGGGAGCCACTGACCATCATCTCTGAGTAAGTCCTTCCACAGGCACTGGGTGGGGTGCTCTGCTCCCTGCTCCTGATACCTGAAGACGCACTGATGGGAGAAGGGGCCCCTCCCTCCAGGAGAAAAGAGCATGGCCTTTGGTGCTGTGCTTCCACCTGGTCCTCAAGGTGGGATTTCAGGCAGCTTGACACACCTGCAGGGAGAAGCAGTGGGTGGACAGCTGATGGCCCCTGAGTATGCCATCTACCACCCAAGAGGTACCTGCCTGTCTGGTGCAAGGATGTCTGGGAAATTCAGGTGGGATCCAGTATGGAGGGTCCCTGTAAATCCTACAAGAGCCGTTTCTGGGCCTTGAACCTTCTGAGAGGAGTCCCCTCCTTTCTTTTTGCAGGGATGGAGACTGGTGGACAGTGCTGTCGGAGGTCTCAGGCAGAGAGTACAGCATCCCCAGCGTCCATGTGGCCAAAATCTCCCATGGGTGAGTTCCCACCCCAGGTCCTGCCTTAGGGGACTTGGCTGTGTAGTCCTTTATGCCCAGTCCTGTGTTGATCAAAGCTGGGGACAGATGAGAATCAGGCCCAGGCCCTGCCCTCAGGTGGAACAGACAGCTAACATTCTCACATCTTCCCGTGAGACTTGGGAGACCAGAGGACAGACTCCGGCAGGAAAGTGGTGGTGGAGAATCCTGGAAGGGACTTGCCGATGGGAGCAGCCTGCATAAATGTCCTGAGGCAAGAAAACGAGGGGCTGGCTCCCCACATGATGGGCCTGCCTTTCCGAGAGGTGCCTCCCAGGGAGGGCCAGGCATGGGACACAGGGTCTCTTACCAAGCACGAGCCATCTCTCACCAAGAGTGAGTGACCAAAGAAACTGACTCCAGAGCGAATTCTATGCCAGGAGAGAGATAGGAAGTGCACTGCCTTTCCGTGGGATCCACCTGAATCAGGAATGTGTCCCTGTGTATATACACTGCTGTGATAGCTGCTTTTCAGTTCTTAGAGAAAGTGTGGCTCCAGAACTGGATGACATCCCTGTTCTGAGGCTTGCTGTGTGTCTGGCTGGTGAAAATGACACGTGTCCTCACACAGAGGTTGTCTGCAAGCCGGCTGAAGCCCACCTTGCCACGTGTTTCCTGGTGCCCTGGGCCTCCTGGCTGGAGGTTTTACATCCACAGCGTGGCACTAAGTTTAAGCCAAGGAAACACTGACTACCTCCCGTAGCGCCTTCCCTGCCACTCCTTCATTTACGTCCTCAGTTTTCACAGACATATGATAATTTCCATAAGTCAACCAGAATGACTTATTTACTATACAACTAGGCTAAGTTTGCTGCTGGCACCAAGCAAATCGCAGCTTCTCTAATTTATTTACTTGGAATCAACTCAACCCTGACGCTGGCTTTGACTGTGGAATTTCACAAAATGACAGGGAGGCAGCCATTTCCATCCAATCAGCTTCTGTAGGCTTTGCTGGGACCACAGGGCATGACCCTGGGGACTTAGGAGGCTGATGACTAGTGAACTGAAAAATTCCTGCCAGACTACCCTGAACTGCCCGTTGCCGTTAAGTCCTTCTCGGGCATGTATAGGTGAGAGATTAAGTGAAAAGAGGAAAGAAAACATGGAATCCGAGGAATCAAAATTCCAGCATGGAAAGAGGCACTGAGGGGTAGGATTGTGGAAGAGCTGTGCTTTGGGGGGCATGGATGGTGATTGAAGGGCTGCATGTTTTCTTCCAAAATTTTAGAAGGTCGTCAACATTTAAGCTCCAACCTTTCTGTCCACAAATAAACTTTAATAATAGTTAGATTTCAGTGATAATGAATAAAGGCTCACCTGCATACCTTTGGCTACAAAGTTAAACTTTAAAATGCTCAAATAAAATATTTACTAAAATTCAAACAAAAAAAACAAAAAGAAAAACTGGGCAATTCTTGGAAAGGTGAAGGCTTGGAAAAGTGAGAGGATAGCATAGGGGTGCTGGGGGACCTGGGCAGTGAGAGGAGGCCAGGGTCACCCAGTTTGCCCCCAGCTCCCTGGACCCTTGGGAATGAGGTCTCCAGGCAGAAAAGCCTGGGACTGACCCCATGAGGTTGTCCTCCTGGAACCAGGACCAGAAGGGCAAACCTGGGAGCCCTTTGAGACTTGAGGCCAGTTCTTCATGGTACACGTGGAACTCTGAGCCCCAGAGAGGGAAGACGGGTTCCTTTAGAGTCTTGGCCCATCCACCCCCAGGGTGACTCCTGTTCCCCTCTCTGCTTCTCCTCCAGGTGGCTGTATGAGGGTCTGAGCCGGGAGAAAGCTGAGGAACTGCTGCTGCTGCCTGGGAACTGTGGAGGGGCCTTTCTCATCCGGGAGAGCCAGACCAGGAGAGGTGGGTAAGCTCAGCCCCGCCCCAGGCTTGTCCCTTAAATGCCACGAGCCAATGTGTGATGTGACTTGGGGATAGAGGTCGGAGGCCAGGTGCAAAGGGCTGGAGTACCTGGACTTAGAGTCGGCCAGTCTGGCTGACAGATCACCATGTTGCTGCCATGAACACCATCAGCAACGGAGCAATAACCTGCATTTATTTCTAACAGTGGGTATGAATGGCCCACAGTAGGGATCCAGGCTCAGCCAACACTTCACAACTAGGACTTGTAATAGAGCATAGTCGCAGGATTTCCCTGCCCTGACAGCAATGATTCCTCCTTCCCCAAGACACATGATCCTGATCTCCTGGCAAAAAGTTGCCAAGGCCTCTGACAAGGCAGTAAGAGCCAAAAACAATAACCCATTAGAAGTCACCTTGTGACCTCTCTGCTGTTCAGATGGGGAAACAGGCCTGAAAAGGTGTAGGGACGTGTTACATTGCACATTCATAGGGGACTTCTCCCACCTCAGGTGCAGGGCTTTTGCAAACAAAACACAAAGTTAATGTAGTCTGTCTCTGATTCCCCCGCCTCCCTCTGAGCTGCCATCTTAAGTCCCTTACAGCAGGGACAGCGAGTGGCAGCACCCACATTTGTTAGGCCCTTTCCGTGTCTTCAAACAACCCTGTGGGGGTTGTTCTTCCATTGTCCCCATTTTACAGATGAGGAAATTGAGGCTTAGAGAAGAAAAACAGTTTGCTTGGGGAGACACAGCTAAGAAGTGCAGAGCTGGCATTCAAACCCAGCCAAGGTTCACTTCACTTCCAACACCCGAGAAAGGCCCACATGTGACAATAATGGTGGAACTGTAAGCACAGTAGTGGACTGGGGGGAGATATTTAGGAGTGAAGACCAGCCTTCTGTGCTCACCCTAACTTAACCAACTGTGATGGGTTCTCCAGGTCCTTTGCTCTCTCCTCAGCCTCCCACCTGAGACCCTCTAGCAAGTCCTTACCTTTCCTCCCCTCCTTTGAAGAGCTCCCTGAGCTGACTTCTCCCAGCCCCTCCTGCTATTTTCTAGGCGGCATCAGCATCCCACCTTCATACACACCCAGAGGCTTTCTGGGGTGGGGGCCTGGTCCGAGCGCAGCAGCTGCAAACAGGAAACCACAGCAGTGGTGCTGATTGGGGCAGGGGCACTGCAGACAGGGCCCCGGTGAGCTTTGAAAGCCACAGGAAGTGCTTCGTGCTCAGCTCCCTACCCCCATCTCTGGCCTGGTTCAACCCCAAGAGCACAGTGACCAGCTGTGGGGACAGAGTCCCAGAGAGCAGTTCCCAGGCTCTCGGCCTCATGTGGAAAGGTGCTGGCTCGGGTCGTAGATGGCCGTCAGCTGTAACCAGTTAGCCATTGGCCGCTAAGATAACTGCCATGGCTGAGCTAGCAAGTACGGATTGCAGTTGGCAAGGGGTTGGTTGGTTGGCAGAGAAGCGGACGGCAGATTGCGGCTCCTGCTTCCTGTGTCTCCAACCCAGCCGCCAGCAAGACTATAGTGGTATGAACCCCCTCTCCATGGCTCCGTTGGTGTTCCTTTTTGGCCTCACCCTATCCTGTGTTCTTGTGCGGGGAGCGGGGCCAGAGTCCCCATATGACACCAGCCCTTATCGCCACTCTGCCCCTTTCCTAAAAAGGCACATATACAAGGGGAAATAGCTGAGAAATAAAGGAGACAGCAGATAGGGATTCGCATTGTGACTGGGATTAAGGTTAGATTTGACTCGGAACTCTTCCATGGCCAACACCAAAAGGGGATAGATGAGAATGCAGCTCTCAGGATCAGAAAAGGAAGAGGTTTGCCAATTCTGCAGGAAAAGCGAAGGCTTCCCCGGTACTAACTTCTGATCTCTCATCCGGGCTTCTTTTTGGACAGTTTATCAAACTGCAAACCATGACTCATCCGTGGGCCAAGCAATCAGTTTAGTTCAGTGGGTCTCCAACCTGGGTGGGCATCAGTGTCACCTGGAGGGCTCGTTAGAACAAACGACTGGCCCCAGGCCCGGCAGTTCTGATTTGGTAGGTGTGGGGCAAGGCCCGAGAATTCGCCTCTCCAACAAGTTCACAGGAGATGCTGCTGCTGCTGCTGCTGCTGCTGGCCTGGGGACCCCACTTTAAGAACAGCTGGCTGATCTCTACCTTGGCTACTACGTGTTGGGATCGTGTAGAGGAGCTGGACCCACTCACAAAGTTTCTGGTTTAATGGGTCAGGGGTGTAGCCTGGGCCCTGGAATCTGCAAAAGCCCCAGGTGATTCTGAGGTCGAAACCCAGGGCCCTCTCGTTCGGATTTAGTGGATCTGGACCAGTGAGTGAAGTGAAATACAGCAGAAAACATCAGGGTTCATCACTGGGGTTGGGGAAAATATTGCTTCATCAAACTTTTGTTTGTGTCCTGGGTCATAGTGTAAAGTTTCATACTGTGGTTTATGGTCAAAAAACTGTTTGATACCGCAGCTCTAGGGGCCCGCGTGATGTCCTAGAGCAGGGGTTCTCAGACTCGAGTGTATAGCAATTGTCGGGGGAACTTTTTGACCGGGCAGACACTTGGGCCCCACCTCACACCTATCGAATCGCACTGCTGGGTGCAGAGGTCGAAAATCTGCTTCTTCACAAGCTCTCCAGATGGTTCTTATGTTCTTTGAAGTTTGAAAACACACTTTCAGTCTAGGGAACCCAGAATAAGTAGTAAGAGACAATGTGTTTTATGTTTACACAATGCATCTTGTTATATATAACAGAGGCTAGCTGTTGACTGAGTGAGTGAGTGGTATCAGGACCAGCTTTTCTCTGGCCTAAGGTCCAGATGTATCTCTGTGAAGGGAATTCTGTAGGGACTTCAAGCCAGTGTGTGGAACAAGGATGAAGACCTGGGGCCTGCAAGCTCCCAAGAACCCTACTCAGCGTCTGGAAAAGGGAGGGGAAAGCGCCCCCCACCACCACCATTTCCCTAGAGTCTATATAAAAGGAACAGCACGAGCAAAGGACCAGGGGCCTGATAAGCATTATTGGGTGCTTGCTACGTGCCAGATCCTGCTAAATGGTTTCCCTGCTTCACCACCTGAATCCTTGTGGCCATCTGGTCAATGATTATCTCCTTTACAGATGAAGAAACAGATCTGAGAGGTCAAATAATGTGCTTAGGACACAGCTAGTGAGCATAGGGCATAGGGATGTTATAGTACGTGACCCTGTGTGCAATTTGAACCCAGGAAGTGTGAGTTAAAAAGGAAATGACCTGGATGTAACTGGAAGAGAACAGGAGGTATTTGGGACTGGCCAGAGCATGCAGTGAGAAGGAACAGCAGGACACCAGGCACACAGGCCACTCACAGAGAGCCTTGTGAGCGACCGGTCCTCCCAGTGGGGTTGACAGCCCCACATGGGTTTGACAGAGCTTATTACCCTTGAGCCTACCAGCCCCGTCCTCAGTAGCTACCCCTCCTGGTTCTAGCAACTGTGGTGACAGTGGCCAGGGTGGGTGCCTGAGGAACCATGCAGAGGATGTAGGGACTTGGTCACTTAGGTTAGCTGGGTTGGCTGGCCTCTCGGGCCTGTTCTCAGATATTTAGTCCTTTGCCAACCACAACGCCTTTTCAGGGTCACAGCACAGATCCAGAAGAGACTCTTCTTAAAGGTACAGAGGTCAAGGGGCCTCCAGAATCAGGTAGAGAGCAAGGAAAAGGAAGCAGGGACTCTATTCCACACTTCTCAGAGTATATTGTTTTTGTATCCTATAGCCTTGCTAAACTCACCTATTTGTTCTAGTAGCTTTTTTGTAGATTCCTTAGAATTTTCTACATACATGATCAAATTATTTATAAATACAGTTTATTTTTCAATCCATATACCTTTTGTTTTTCTTGCCTTATTACACTACCTAGGACCTCTAGTACAATGAGTGAAGTGGTGAGAGAACAGTTTTGCTTTATTCTCAGTGTCAAAAAAATTCCCAGAGGTGTGGAAAAAGATTTTATTCAGGTGAAACAGTTTGCAAACCAGGAAAACACAGGCTCCAGTGGAAACTGAAAGTGTGCTCTGCCAAGATAAAGGGGAGGCCACCTTTTATGGAGAAGGTTCCTAATTGGTCCAATTTTATGCAAATGAGTTTTCCAAATTCTACATACCTGATCGGTCAGTATCATGCATTCTGATTGGTTGGTATAAATGCAAATGAGGATATAATTGTGCAGTTCTGACTGGATGGGACAGATCTCAGTACATTGGTCAAAAGAGGAACCTGGGGCTTCCCAGCAGTGATTGACTCGGTATAAACAAGCAGGGCATAGTGTGAAAAGCCAAGAATTCAATCTGAGGTTCTTCCCAGTATACAGAGTATGTGAGGACCCCTGTCGGCAAATGGGCCCTCGGTTGACCATGGGGAGTCCATTTCAACAGATAAATTCCTTCTCAGGGTCCACATCAATCTTAACAGGAAAACTTCAGCATTTCCCATTAAAGTATGATATTACTCTAGATTTTTCAGATGCTCTATGTTGGGTTGAGAGGATGTACCTTTCTGTGGCATGCAGAATAATAGCCCCCCGAAAGATATTCAGGTTCTAATCCCTGGAACCTGTGAAGTAAATTTATAGATGTAATTATTTTGAGATGATATTATCATGGATTATCCAGATAAACCCAATGAAATCACAGGCATCTTTGCAAGAGGGAGGCAGGAGAGTCAGAGTTTGAGAGAGATTGGCATCTGCCATGCTGCTGGCTTTGAAAATGGAGAAAGGGACCATGAGCTAAGGAATGCAGGTAGTTTCTAGGAACTTGAAGGCAAAGAAATTGATTCTCCTGTAGAGCCTGCAGAAGCAACATAGAACTGCTGACACATTGATTTGAGTTCAACAGTTTAGTGGCTTAAAACAACACAGATTTACAGTTCTGGAGATCATAAATCTGAAATGGATTTCACTGAACTTGCAGTAGGAAACATTACACCTTCTATTCATAGTTTTCTGTTTTTTGGAAGGGTTGGTGTTGAATTTTGTCAAATTGATTTTTCTGCGTTTCTCCAGGTGATCATATTTGTCTCCTTTATTCTACGAATACAGTGAATTACACTGCTGTTCAATTTTAGATCAACCTGTATTCCTGGGATAAAGCCAATTTGGTCATAATGTATTATCCTTTTTATTTTGCTGGATTCAGTTTGCTAACAGTTTTTAAAGAATTTTTTAAATCTATGTACATGAGGGATATTGGTCTATTGGTTTTTTTGTAATGTTCTTGTCTGGTTTTTATATCAAGGTAATGCTAGCCTCATAACCTGGGAGGGGAAGTGTTCCCTCCTCTTATATTTAAGAGTTTGTGTAAAATTGGTATTATTTCTTTTTTTTTAATTAAAGTTTATTGGAGTGAAAATTGTTAGTAAAGTTGCATAGATTTCAGCTGTACACTTCTGTATTACATCATCTATAAATCCCACTGTGTGTTCACCACCCAGAGTCAGTTCTCCCATCACCATATATTTGGGTATTATTTCTTTTGTAAATGTTTGATAGAACTCACTAGTGAAGCCATCTGGACTGCTTTTTTTGTGGAAAGTTTGAAAATTATGAAACTAATTTCTGTAACAGATATAAGGCTATTCAAAATTTCTATTTCTTGTGTCAGTTTTGGTAATTTGTCTTGTAAGGAATTGTCTCTCATCCAAGTTGTAGAATTTACATATTCTTAATAAAGTTGCTGGTAATGTGCTCTTATTACTCTTTTTAATGTGGGTAGGATCTATAGTGATGTCCCCCTTTCATTCCTGGTATTGGTAATTTGTGTGTTCTTTTTTTTTCTTTCTTTCTTGATCAATCTAGTTTGAGGTTTATCAATGTTATCAATCTCTTCAAAGAACAAGCATTTGGTTTGATTTTTCTCCATTGTTTTCCATTTTATTTTTGCTTTGTCTTTGTTTCTTTCTACTTAATTCTTTTTCTAGCTTCTTAAGGTGGAAGCTTAATTTATTTTATACCTTTCTTCAATTGTAAGCATTTAAAGCTACAACTGTAGCTTAGCTGTACTGACTTAGCTGATTTAGCTGAACTCACAAATTTTTGTTTTATTTAAAAATATTTTCTAATTTTGCTTGTGATTTCTTCTTCGATCCCTGTTATTTCCAAGTATTTGGGGATTGTGCAGGTATCTTTTTGTTATTATAATTTATAATTTCATTCTGTTGTGGTCAGAGAACATACCTTTAATGATCTCAGTCTTTTTTAAATTTGTTTTTATGGCCCAGTCTATAGTCTATCTCGAATATTTCATGTGTTCTTAAAAGAAAATTTGTATTGTTGATGGTTGCAGTATTCTGTTTATTAACTCAAGTTGGTTGATTGTATTGTACAAGTCTTGTATATCTTTCTTGATTTTCTGTCCTATCTCAAGCACTGAGAGAGGAATGTTGAAATCTCCAGTTATAATTATGGATGGCTATTTTTTCTGTTAATATTGTCCGTTTTGCTTCATATACTTTGAATTTCTGTAGTTGGGTGCATACAAATTCAGGATTTTTATGTCTTGATATGTCCCTCATATCTCTGGTAATATTCATGGTCTTGAATTCTACTTGGATACCATTATAACCATTCCAGTTTTCCTGTGATTAATGTTTGCGTAATACATTCTTATTTACTTTTAGCCTGCATTTTAATATTCAAAGTGTGTTTATCATATAGTTGGGTCTTACTTTTTAAAATCCAATTTGAAAATCTCTGCCTTTTAATTGGAGTGTTTAGATCACATCAAAATAAATGCTTCCTAAAACTGAGCAATGCCTGTGGTTTGGGATTCACTCCTGCCTTTTTGTTGGCATTCCACAGGGAAAGGTTAAGTGACAGGGTCAGTGCCTTTTCCTTCTTCCAGGTTCTCTGACACAGTTTTCTCATTTGTAAAGTGGGCATAATTGTACCTACCTCATAAGGTGGTTATGAGAATTAGATGAGATAATCCATATAGAGCACATAGTAAGCACTCAATAAATGAAAGCCACAGATAGCTTTAGATCATTAAATTATAGCAATAACAGAATATTATTTCACTAAGCACCCTCTTCCCATTTGGCTTTGATGAAGTATTGACTTAAGAAATGAATCCCACTTTAGAGTTACCAAGTGCTCCCAGATGTATCCTTATCTGCTGGAAACTCTTAGAGGCCTGTATATTATGATTTTACATTGTCTTTTTTCTCTGTTCATTTTTCAACTATGTGCTTTCCTTGTCTAGTCAAGTCTTTTTGTAAAAATTAAAATTTTTGTTGAAAGCTGTCAAACTGTATACTTTAAACGTGTGCATTTTATTATAGCAAAACTGGAAAAATTCTGTCACATACATCAATGTATATAAATATATAGGTTAAAGATTAATAAGCAAACCAATATCCAGGGGCCCACTTACCAGCTTAAGACATTGTACAACAATCCTTTTGAAGCCCCTTCCATGATTCAGTTAGTCATTCAGTTATTTTCTTCATAGCTCTGCCATACATGTATCTCTATGCAATAGTCACGACTGCCTTTGACCTTTATGTAAGTAAATCACATTGAATGTATGCTTCAGTGACTTGCTGCTTCTGCTTGTTATTTTTAAGGTTTATTTGTGCTTATATGTGTAGTGGTTATTAACTTTTATTGCTGTGTAGTATTACATTCTATAATGCACCATTCTATTGCGTGCATATGGGCTATTTGCAGCTTTGGGCTTTTCCAAACAATGCTGCTATGAATATTCTTGTTCGTGCATTTCCAAGGTAACATGCTGGGGTGGCACTGCTGGGCTCTGAGGTATGTGCACATTCCACTGTTTAATGCCACCTGTTTCCCAAGTGGCTTGTACTAATTCATCTTTCCACCAGCAGGATAAGAGAGTTCCTATTTTCCACATCCTTACTGACATCTATTGACACATTTTCCACATTCTAACACTTCTGCCCACTTGAGTCTTTATAATAACAGCCAACATTTAATAGTCACTTAAATTGTGCTAGACTCTGTACTGAGGGCCGTGTGCATCATCTCATTTCATCCTCACGAGAGCCCTATCTATGATGAATGTGGGGTCATTTATGACCCAGACAGCAAGTCTTTGTCCGTCCCCTGCCCACTTCCCTTCCGTCTGGGCCCATGGCCATTCTCTGTGGCCACCTCATCTCTTCTTCCTCCCAACCTGGGTGGGGCTGGGTCCCAGCAGGGCCCCAGTCTCACCTTGGACCCTTTCCTCCTCAGGCTGTTATTCCCTGTCCATCCGCCTCAGCCGCCCTGCATCCTGGGACCGGATCAGACACTACAGGATCCAGCGCCTTGACAATGGCTGGCTGTACATCTCACCACGCCTCACCTTCCCCTCACTCCAGGCCCTGGTGGACCATTACTCTGGTATGGCCTTTCCCCGCCTCTGTGAGAGTAGATGGGACTGTGGGGTCTTGGGGGAGCAGACAGTGTGCCCTTATGATACTTTACCTGCTCAAGAACATCCAGACAGATGGAAGAGGGGCCACCCCTATCTTCATGCCAGTCCCCGTGCCAAGAAACACAGGCTGGGAGCCGTCTTCACCCCATGCCCTGACAGCACAGACCTCCTGTGTGAGCGCAGTGAGCGCAGTCACTCACCCACCGCTGTGGTTCTGAGGCAAAGCCCCCAGTGGCAGGCACAGTTCTCTCCCAAGAAACCAGGCCCAGAGCTATTGCTGTTGTGGAATTCAGTTGATTCTCAGAATTTTCTGGTGCTTGTCCTCCAGTAACAGGCACTGGAGGATGTAGTCACTAGGGCACAGTGTCAAGGAGCAGAGAGGAAAACGGGGGAAACTGATCAGGGCTTTTCTGAAGGGTTGCTCACGCAGTAGATACTGACAGTACAAGTAGAGATTGAACATTCCTTAGCTTTCTTCTTTTTTTTTTAAATTGGAGAACAGTGTGTTTCTCCAGGGCCCATCCGCTCCAAGTCGTCATCCTTCAATCTAGTTGTGGAGGGCGCAGCTCAGCTCCAAGTCCAGTTGCCGTTTTCAATGGTAGTTGCAGGGGGCACAGCCCACCATCCTATACAGAAATTGAACCGGTAATCTTGTTTTTAAGAGCTCGCGCTCTAACCATCTGAGCCATCCGGCCGCCCCAGCTTTCTTCTTCTTGAAGCACTTTCCTAGCCAGAAACGGGGCTCAGAAAGGCCCATCAACTTACCCCAAATCATAGTAAATTAAGTCTCCCAAAACCTAGCCCAGAATGACCTGACTGCATCTCAGCCTCCAGGAGACCAACAGCTTGGGGCTCTTGCCCTGTCACTTTTTAGACCATGCCCCCACGTGCCAAGTGTGTAAAGCTGTCGGGGTAAGGGTGGGGGCTGTGATCAGCCAGGTTAGTGTTCTGGGTGTCCCCCGCAGAGCTGGCAGATGACATCTGCTGCACCCTCAAGGAGCCCTGTGCCATGCGGAGAGCGGTCCTAGTCCCTGGCAAGGACATCCCCCTACCTGTGACTGTGCAGAGGACACCCCTCAACTGGGAAAAGCTAGACAGGTAAGAGAACCCCTGGAACATGAAGGCAGGACTGAGGTGGAAGGCCTCCGCCGGGGAACCCAGAATGAGCCTGTCACCTTCAGGGACACTGGGGGGCCAGTGAGCATTGGTTGAGCTCACAGAGGCCAGCCCCGGTCAGCAGGTGTGTAGGGGGGCTGGCAGGGAGGAAAGCGGCCATGGACACGGGGCCTGCGTGGACACCACGGCGGCCAGCATGGAAGGGAGGTCAGGCAACGTGGGACAGAAGAGACAGCCCCAGTCCTGAGTGGAGAAGTCAAGCTGGGATTTGATATGACAGGGAACAAGGAGCCATGAGTTTTCCAGCACGAGTGACGTGAAAAACGGGGAACCGTGTGGTGGGTGCAGGGAGAATGAGGCTCTTTGACCCGGCTCTTTTCCCCCTGCACAGCTCCCTCTTGTTCTCTGAAGCGTCTGCCACAGGGGAGGCATCTCTCCTCAGCGAGGGGCTCCGGGAAGCCCTCAGCTCCTACATCAGCCTGACCGACGATATCTCCTTGGACGATGCCAAAGCCCCAAGCAGAGGCCGAAAGGGGAACCAAGGCTGCAGCACCTAGAATCCAACTCAGCTCAGCCTGACTGAACACCCCACAGGCGAGACTGTGCACTGAGTGAGGGGAGGGCAGGGACAGAGGCACATTCAGGGTCCCCCCGTATCCTCTGCTTCCTCTCAGCCCTAAGAAGTCACTAACGTCTTCCATAAGCAAACAGCCATGTAGAGTGATTGAATGGAAAGTTGCTTCTTAAAAAAAAGTCACTAAGCTCTTCCCAGTGCCATGACCCCACCTGCAACCTCTAGTTCAAGTACAGACCAGCTGAGAGTGGGGCCAGAGCTCCCAAGAGGTTAACCTTCCTCTGGGGTCGGATGTCGTGCCTGATTTTGGGATTTCCAGTACCACCTTTCGCCCCTGCCAGCCAAGTCCCATTCAAACCCCTCCTCCCACTGCTAACCAGCCTCACCCACAAGGTAGAAACCACCACCAGCATCAAAGAAGAAAAAATCATTTAAAGAATAGTTACACGTCTCACTTGGACGACTACTATACCTTAGAAGGTAGGGCTGTGGCCTAGAAGGGACTGGAAAGCAGAGGGGTGGATGGTTCACCACAGCAACAGAACCTGGGCTGTCCTGCCTCCCCCTGACACCAGAGCAAAGAGAAGGACGTCTGACAGTCCAGGTTCTCAAATGTCCCCATCTAACCCCTTCTTTGGACAGTTGTAGCTCTCAGATCTGTTTCATTTTGTGGCCTATCATCATTCAGACCTGGCCAAGCCTTAACCAGCTGCAGTGCCTTGCCATCTTGTGGCCAAATACAACATGACATCTTCTGAGCCTAGCGCACTGCGATGGGGTCAGTGAGGTGTGGTTCTCAGTGCTGGGCAGGGCACAGGGCAGCAGAAATGGCAAGCCCTCTCTCCACAAAACCAGAAAAGGAACGAGGCCTGGCTGGAGCTGCTGGGAGCAGGGAGAGGAAGAGGGAAGAGGGCTGGGGGTGGGAGGGCACCACCTCTGGTGTTTCCACTAGGTTCTCAGGCTAGAGGTGAGGTGGGAAAGGCTTTACCAGGTATATCAACAGGTTGTCCATTAAAGATCTGATTTATTCAAGTATCTGAAAACATTCTACAATGGAAACTGATGTTAGATGCTGCTTGTACTGTGCTATGAACCATGCACATACTGCCAGACTGTTTCAGAAGACTTGAAATGCCACTGAGAGTTTAAAAACTGTACGCCTGATGGAGAAGTGAGGAAGACAATTTAATGTTTCATCCGGATCCAGAGGTGCATCAAATTAAACAACAGCTCCAGCCGGCAAACAGGTTTCTTGATGGTATCCAAGAAGGAATGGCTGTGATAGACAATTGAGAAATACTTCCCCAAAGGTGGATGGTTCTTTAAAAAGTTTCAGGTCACAACCCTTGCCGAAAACACTTGACGCCCAACACACTGATTCTTGGTCCAGGAAACATGGGTCTTCCAGGTTCCACGTGGCTGGGGCGGCCCGATAATCATGTTTCTGTGCTATAACTAGGAGGCTCCTTTGGGCCGGACGAGGAGCAGTGTGACTCCGCCATCAGTCATAGTGGATGGCTGTGTAGAAAATGATCCAGATGACCTAGAAAGGAGAAAAATCAATGTGCATAGGTCACCTGGTCAGGGCAGGCCCCGCCCCTATACCACAAAACACGACTGTCAGATAAGAACGTGTGCACAGTGGGTTTCCCAGGGGCTATCCAATGAATCATCTACTTAGGGACTTAAATAACGTCACTGAAACCAAGCTGTCTCTAACAGAGCCCAGGACCACCCACCTGTGCTCCCAAAGGGACCCCAATAAGCCTCTCCTCCCACCAAACAGCAACCCGAGCGCCAGGGAGTGGAGTTAGAGATGTGGAAACGATACAGTAAAGCAGACTGTACTGCTGGTACGGGGTGGGATTAGCAACAAGTGTGAACACAGAAGCATCATCATGGCCTGTCAGCGCCATATCAAATAAAAGCAGATTCTCAAAACTGGCTGTCCACTGCATCTCCGGGGACCTTTAAAAATACATGTATATACATGCCCAGGTGCCGCCACCTCGCAGAGGTTTTTATTTTATTGGTTTCGGCTAAGGTCTATAAATTTTAAAAAATGACAGATATAATTTATGTTCCATAAAGTATACAATTCAGAGGCTTTTATTATATTCACAGAGGTGTGCAAATACCACCATTAACTGATTCTGGAATATTTTCATCACCCTCAAAAGAAACTACGTTCCCTTTATCAGTTCTTTCTCCTTTCCCCTCCCCCACAGCTACTGGCAACCACTAATCAAACTTTTTGTATGTATGAATTTGCCCATTCTGGATATTTCACATACATGGAATCGTTCAACGTATTTTGTCTGGATTCTTTCACTTAGCATGATGTTTTCAAGGTTCATCTATATTGCACCCCACCTGTCAGCACTTCTTCATTCCTTTTTATGGCCAAATAATAACTCTGTATGGGTATACAACATTTTATTTATTCACTCATCAGGTGATGACTGTACTTTTTGGCTATTATAAATAATGCTATGAATATATTTTACAATGTTTCCCGGGTGTTTCTAGTAGGCAGCCAGAGTTGAGAATCAGCTGTAGAGCTGACAATGGGCCCTGGAGTTGCCCTCCACAGGGAGACTGTACAGTGTATCACCCACACCTTTTGGGACAATATGACTCAAGAGTGGACCTGTCCTCCAGCCTCAGGAGCCTTTTGAAAAATGGTACCCCAATCACACAGTGTAACTCAATCAGTAGGCTCCCCCTGTGTGACTCATGAAATGCTACTTGCTGTAAAACTCAGCTACACATACCATGAACAAGGCAAAAGATGTCATAAACCCTTCTTTCGTGAGCTCCCACGTGCCGCCATATTCTTCCTCGTCTATCTGTAGGTAGTTGCTGAAGTAGAGGTACAGGACTCCTGCATTGATGAGGCAGAATCTGGAGAGAGGAGGACAAGCACCAAACAAGACTCAGGACTCCTGCCACCAGAGTCCAGCTCTACCAAGGTACTCACTGTCGCAATTAACCAGTTCTGTTACAAGGCAAGTGAAATAATACATGGAAACACCTAGGCCCTCAAGCGAGCAGCCCATTGGCTGAGCTAGAGACTTAAAGAAGGAACAACTAACTCTTTCTAGATGGCCAGCCAAAGCAAAAAAGAAAATAAAAAGCAGACATAAATTCTCCAAGCCCCCTTGAAGTAAGAGAATGGCTGCTGAGCCATCCCAAATAGGACAGTATCTGACATGGGTCTCCAAGTAGCTCCAGCCGGGGTGGGGGTGGCTGTGGGACAAGCACATGTTAAGCTGCTGCTTCATGGCCTAGGTGAGCCAGCAAGGGCACGCTAAAGCAGCCCCTGCACAATTCCCAATGGAGACGATTTCCGAATGTCCACTGTCTGCTACGGCACATGAAGCAGCGCTGAACATGACAGTTCCTGCCCTCAGCTGGCCATCTAACGGGGCTAAGAACAGCAGTGAGAGTGGAACTGAAACCAGAGGCTTGCAGGCAACTCCAGGAAGGTCCTTGATCCCCATCATGGATCACTTCGCTGCTGCAGGCATTAGAATGCGGCGGGCAGTACATCACCCTGCTCTACTGATCTCTTGGTACCGTCATTAGATAGAAACAACTTTCACAAAGCGATCAAGACTTTAGATCTTTCCCGTTATAATCGCTAATCTAATGGGGGACTGTATGTCTTAGGCCATATCCCTTCTGAAGGCTGAGATGGAAAAATGCAAAGAGGACAGGTTCCTCCCAATGGACGAAGTGTGGGCTGGTGTACGGCAGGGCAGTTCAATGAGGCTGTGGAGTGTACGTCAGTGTGTAAGGGCGGAGGGGGACCCCGAGGCTGTCTGAGCGAGGTGGGGGTGAGGGAGGGGGTGTACACTTCAGGAAGTCTAGTTTGTAAGCAGGGAGAGCGCTGGCGTTCTCCTGAGTGGAAGGAACTGGAGCGTGGAGACTGGTTTAGACCTGGACCGTGTTTCAGGACAGGAGCCCAGATCAAGTTTGAGACCAGGGACTAGAACAATGGCTGAAGGGGAGGGAAGAGGCCCCAGAGGCTGCAAGCCTAAGGGAGTACAATGGGTCCAGGAACATAAGCAGGGGGTCAGGAAAACAAGGTTTTTCTTGGATTTCACATAAAACAGAGCCCTTGGCTTGGCCACCTCCTTATCTTCTGCCAGAAATTGTGGAACCTGGCCAATCTGGCCACCTCTCTGATAAGTGTCGTTTTGGACAGGCTGAGGTAGTGGCTCTAGACAGACTACTAATGGGACTTGGAAATGTCACTCTGGGACTCAGCTAAGAAGCCAGGGCTGGAGAATGGCGACTCATTGAGAGTTTCCAGCCGTAAGACTGACTGCTTAGGAGATGAGATGGAGAAATACAAGGGAAAGATGAGATTAGGAATGGTGGGGTGAAAGAAAAGGGCTGACACAAGCCCTGCCTTCTAAGGCACTGAGCAAAAAGTAAAACCACAGAAACGGGCATTTCAATGTTTGGTGGCCAAGCAGGAAGGGTCTGGAGAGGACGGGAAGGGTTCAAACTGAGCTTGAAGGACAGGCCTAATTTCTAGATTGTAAACGAGAAGAACCACAGCAAACAAGCACGATTGTGCTGGCCAGGGTCTGGAGAAGACGCACAAATGGGTTTTTAAAAATTCTATCATACAAACTCCTGTCAGAATTTTAATAAAAGAATGAATTTAACAAATATGTTGACTTCAGGGCTGGAAGGTCCAACAGTAATGTATGGCTCTTCTTTCAAGCGTCCATGGGAAATCATTTCATTTTTTAAAAAAATTTAACAAGCATCCACCAAGAACCTATTAATCATGTGCCAAGCTCTGTGCGAGACAGGCAGGGAGGGATGGACAGGGCCGCTCTTGGATAACGCAAAACCTCAGCAGACAGCAGAACCATCACTCAGTCGCAGGAAATTATAGATGAGACCCAAGGAAATGGTTTTACCGTAATGGGCCCTAACTGGTGGCCACACCAGAAATGAAGAGAAGCCAAGCTGGGGTGGAGGCAGCGGGCAGCTTAAGGCAGGAAGTGGGGAGAGGGTCACAGAACCGGGCACCAGAGTAGTTCTGCTCTTAGGTCCAGGCAGATGGGTTAGACAGATGGAAGAGCGGAGATGTGTGTGGAAAAAGCAATGTCCTTGGACCCTTTCCAAGAGCAGGGGGAAAGGTGCCAACCAAAAGAGGGAAGGGATTCGAGTTTTGGCTGTGGCAGCACAGTGTGGGACTGAATCCCAGAAAGCAGCCCTGAGAAAGCAGCGCTATGCCCCATGGGTGAGCCATGGTAAGGTGAATTCACTCCCGAACACTTCGCTTCCTGTCTTAACAGCCGTATGCGACCACTCTTTGTGAAGCTAAGCATATAACTGTAATCACCCATTTATGGAGCGTCTATGATGTACTCAGCATGACATACAGCAACTTACTTGCATTATCTTATTTAATTCACACATCAGTCTTATGAGGAAGACACTTATTGAAGCGAGCCCAAAATTATGTAGCCTGAAAGTGGTAGAGTTGGAACTTGAATCCAGAACTTTCTATAAAGATTTTTTTTTTTTAAAGGTCTGTTTGGGCAGCTTAACTCCTCTGCCACAGTGGGAAGGATACTAGACTAGCTCTAGTCCCCGCTATATTATTCCAGATGGGATGGCTTCAGAGAAATCCCTTAGGAAGCCTGTAAGACATGACAGGTGCAGGAGGCCCGGAAGTAGTAGTATTCTCTCCTAGACAAGTGGCCTTGGGAAGATGAGAAACTCTCTCTTGCCCTTAGATTGCCTTCTTCCTTTCTCTGGCATTTTCCTCGCCTGCCTTTTCTCTCATAGAAAGCTCAAAGGGGTGACCAGCATGCTAAAAATATTACCTATAGACCACCTCCAACCTGGGGAGACCTCTGTTAACCTGGGGTCGTGTCTCATCACCCTCAGTCAGCCCTCAGCCAGTGCCCACTATGTCAGCATCAGGCAGAGGATAAACTCTTACTGGTTTCCTTGTAGAAATGCTTTGTTCAGTACGGTAAATCAAAAACCTTTTTAGTTAGCAAAGATACATTCCTTTTGGGTTATCTTCTAAGGAAACAAGCAACTCAAATGAGTTTGATACCTAGTTCAGCCTTTTTACCCTAGGGAAATGGAATAATAAGAGATGTGATTACTCCTCAAAAAAAAAAAAAAGAAGTGATTTTTCCATTGTAAGTGTGAGTTTGTATTCTAAGGATGAAAAGAGAAAAGGTTACAGACTTCTTGCCTGTCCATTTCCACCAAAGCTTGCCCACAATCCCTACTTTGAGACAACTCCCACACACCCTTTTCTTTCAATCTGGTGGCACATGGACTGACTTTCAGGCTTCAGAAGACGATGAACCATGACCAGGGGCTCGTGTAATCTGTTTCCACTGGCCACCGGAGCACAGTAGAAAGTAAAGGGCCCAACCTATTTTCTCACTGACTCTAAAATGTTGGAACCTGAAACAACTTCTGCAAAAGCCAAGATTCAGCACATTCAGCCCAGTGCCAGGCACAAGCGGTCATCAAGTACAGAAGCTCCTCCACTTTCCAAACTTCCATACAAATAGAGGTCACGCTAGAACTCGATGATACCTGCCAACAGGCACGTGGTAGCTTCTTGCATGAGCTCACTTTGGATCCAGGAATGAATGGGCTGGCCCAGCCTTCAGGAAGGCAACATGCTCCTGGGCTTGTTGAACTGAGGAGTGCCACCCCAGACCCAGGAGTGCCATCAAGAGGCCACCTTTTTGCTTTAGTCATTATACACACACACACACACACACACACACAATCCTCCAGTATAGCAATGGCCTTTTCCATAAAAGGAAAACACAATCTCTATTTGAAAAGAAATTATATCATGAAAATGCAAGACACCCAAGACTTACCCTGCTATTCCCAAGAAACCCCGCAATGGTAACACTCCCCAAATGACGCCTAGGACCACAGCAATGATCTGTCGGAACCAGTAGATCACATCTAAAAATTCATCCTGTGGAGAAAAGAGACGGCACGCATTATCTGGAGTGGGGGCCAGAGAACAGCCTCCTGTAATAGGAAATAAACAGGAAAGCTTCCTGCTAAACACATCTTCCAGGGAACTTCCCCCAAAGCAACAGTGTGTGGCTCTCACATCGCCACCTCTTCTTATACTAAAACGTGGTTATTTTGAGTGGTGACTTGCAGGAGCTGTGCTCTAAAGAAAAATTTGAGAAAAGTCATTTCCCTCTTTTGAGAAGCTGCAAAAATGAAATGGCTTATGGTGAAATGGCTGTGATAGTAACTGCTACAGGCCACTGAGAACTCTTGTCTGACCTGGGGAGACCTAGACAGACTAACTGTCAGGTGGAAGGGCTGACCTCAACCTACTCAGCACCATCTTCCTGCAACCTGAATTTTGAGCAAGTCATAAACGAGAGAATTAGAAACGAAAGTGCTGGAGGCAGGTGCCAGCTTATCTATTTTACATACAAGAACACGGAAGACTCAGGTTTCTGACCTGCCCCAGATTGCAGAAATCAGTCCTTAGGAGGAAAGACCGAAATGACACAGCAGATCAGAAAAGTTTTATAAGAGCTGGGCAGGGCTGAGGCACTTTCAGGAAGTACCTACCAGCCCCCATTACTGGAACTCCAGTAAGGAAAACTTCCTTTACTAGTCGAAAAAAACAAAAGACTACAACTATAACATTCTTTTCAAACCAACTGGAATCAAGCTGTTGGTGATGGTCCTTTCCATATCACGAAGCAGAGTTGGGGAGTGCCCACACTCAGATCTTCTGAATGTGAGTCACCAGTAAGGTAATCTTGAAGCCTCAACCATTCCTCACACGTACTTGGTAGTGTGTCTTGTCTGTCTGTCTGTCTCTGTCTCTCTCTGTCTCTCTCTCTCTCACACTCACACACACACACACACACACACACGCTAATCTCAGTCTACCCTCTCAAGGCTCACCCTTAACGTATGCGGTCTTTCTCATTCAACAAGCACTGCCAGCTCATCTTTAGTGAGCCTCACTACGTGCGAAACTCTGTAACGCACCCACTACCCCACTTCAGAGTTGTTCTGAAAACTGATAATGCACGGAGAGCACCTGACACAGAAAGTATTCAGTAGGTATCTGTTACCATAACTGTTCGTGCTAACGAACTGCGTTAGTTAACGACCGTGTTAGTGGTTAATTCGGAGAAAGTCCCTTACTCACGATCCTACTGGGAGTAAAAGGTGGACGTCGAATCGAATTCAGCTCACTCTGGCTGTTCAGGCACACCCTCCACGCTGCTCCCCACGTGACCCAAGTGGCTGACCCTTAGGCAACCCCGCGGTGAGCCCCCAGCCCGTCTGTCAGGCCCGAGCCCCACCGAATTCGCCCTGACCCTTGGGCCACCCACCCCACCATCCCAAACGCTCGGCTGAACCCGGACGAGGGCAGGTTCGGGCCTGTCCATTAGTCCCCGAATCCCAGCCGGTTCCTCGAATCTAAGCCCTCGCCAAATGCCACCGCACCTTGTCCTCCCAGGCCGCGTCGCTTCGCAGCACCTTGCTCCAGACAGAGACTTTCAGGGCCCCGTTGGCCAGCTGCGGCTGCGGCGGCTCCTCCTTCCGCCGCCCGCCGCTCATCCTCCCGTCGCGCCGCCCGGGCCGGGCCTGGGGCGCGCGGGCCGAGGCTAAAGGGGTCGGGCCTGGGGTCGCGGGTCACGGCTCTGGGGATGGCGGCGACAGGCTCAGCAGTCTGGATCGGTGACGTGCTGCAACTGCCCGCACTCAGCCGAGCAGCCAGGCTCAGCTCGCTCGACCGAGACCAGGCACCGCGGAGGGAGGAGCAACGCAGTACCGTGCGTCCCCCCGCCGACGTGCCCACGCAGCCAATCGGCGGCCGCATAGCCACCCGAATAGAATAGCAGTCGTCCCCTTGGCGCAAGCGCTCTACGCGTGGCGGACATGACGGCAAGCTTCTGCCAGGCGCGCGGTAGGGTGAGAGGGAAGGGACAATCTTGGGCGGGACGGGAACACGAGCGTGAGGGGGCGCTATGGAGACTGAAGAACGGCGTCTGAAGCCGAAGCGGCCGGGCCGAACGCTACCCTGCCTTCCTCGAGGCGTCCTTTCGATCCCAAGCCTTGCTCCCCGGGAGCCCCAGGCTGCCTCTCAGGATTTAGGCTGTGCTTGTTTACTTCCCTGTCTCTGCAAGTTCCGTAGGACGTTAACTCTTTTTTGTAATAACTTAGTGTCCCATCTTGCCTAGCACCCTCTTTTGGCAAATGAGCCCTGAGACCCAAAGAGGGGAAATGATTTCTAAGGCTACATAGGAAGTTGGAACCAGCTGAGGACTCCTCACAGGGGAAAACTGGAGAAAGGATTTTATTAGGTATCAGAATATCTGAGTGTGCATCTGTTGTATCCTCACTATGTGCTAAGTCAGTGGTTCACAGGTTGTTTCTGGGCCAGCAGCAGCCACATCACCTAGGAACTTGATTAGAGATGCAAATTCTTGGACCCCATCAGATATTCAGGGAGCGGGGACTGTAATTAGCGTTTTAATAAGCCTTCCAGTTGGTGTCATTGGCACTGTGCAATGTAATAAGTTGAGACCCAGGTACCTCACTTCTGTGCAATGGGTTTATAGAGGCAAAGTAATTTGCCCAGAATCACTCAACTAGCACCTGGGTTTATCTGACTACAACATCTGTACTTTTAACCTTAAGCTTTAAGCCTTAAAGAATAGCAATGAGGTCGTTCGTCCTTTCCATACCTGT
Organism: Rhinolophus sinicus; assembly: GCF_036562045.2. Classification (NCBI taxonomy): domain Eukaryota; kingdom Metazoa; phylum Chordata; class Mammalia; order Chiroptera; family Rhinolophidae; genus Rhinolophus; species Rhinolophus sinicus. Next base: position 35,367,883 of record NC_133762.1, read on the forward strand.
CAACATTCACCTATAGTTCTCCACCTTAGGTGAGCAACAGAATCTCCTAGAAAGCTTTCTCAGAATATCATAGTGGTGTTTTCCACCACACTCCAACCCCAAGATCCTGTTTCAGTAGGTTGAACAGGGCTGCACCCCAGAGATGATACACACTGCCACAGACATTCTTCTGTCTGGACCTGGTGGGAGGGCCACATGGTGCACTTTTAGTTTTTACTTTCACATGGATCTTTTTCTTTTTGGCCCTGCCTCTTCTGAACCAGTTTCCCTCCTATATGCAAACTATGGTGATGCCTAACCAGCACACTCCAGTTTGGAAGTGTACCATCAATATAAAACTTCTTTTACAAGTTCCCTGGTGGCGTGAAGCACTGGAGACAAACTGATCACTCTGTCAGAGAATGCCCATGGTCAAAGACAGGAAAGATAAGTCAGCTGGCTTTGGTGGTAAAGGTTTGTGATGGGGAACCTGATCCAGGAGGTTAGGGAAGCCGGCTCTGAAGGAGTGAAGGGGAGTATGAGTTAAGGGGTAAAGGAGAGGAAGGGAAGAGAGCTTTTCAGGAGATGAAACCAGCTAAAGATAAGGAATAAAGCCACAAGTTGGGGAAGGAAGGGGAGGGTCATGGTGAGGAATTTGTTTTTATCCCAAGGGTGGAGGAGGAAGCCACAGAAAAGATTTCAGCAGGGGATTTCACTTTGCAGGTTTGCATCTTAAGCAAGATCACTCTGGCTGCTATTTGGAGGACTGGATCAGAGTGGGAGACTAAAGGCTGTTGAAGTTTTTCAGGTGAGATTTGGTGGAAATGATGGAGAAAATTAGAATAAAATGGAGTTCTTTTTTTAAAACTTTATAAAAAAAATTTTTAAGTTGCTGTAAAATATACATAACAAAATTTTCCATTTTTAAGTGTATAGTTCAGTGGCACAGTGAAATACATTCACTTTGTTTTATAGCCTTTCCCACCATCCATTTTCAGAACCTTTTATCTTGCAAAAGTGAAACTCTGTACCCATTAAACTATTAACTCCCCATCTGCAGCCCCTGGAAACTACCATTCTACTTTCTGTTTCTGAATTTGACTAAGTACCTCACATAGTATGTGTCGTTTTCTGATTGGCTTATTTCATTTAGCGTACTCTCTTCAGTGTTCATCCATGTTGTAGCATGTGTCAGAATTTCCTTCCTTCTTAAGGTTGAATAATTACTTTGTTAAATGTTTGTTAAATGTCCATTGTATGTATATACCATATTTTGTTTATCCATTCATCTCCTGAGGGACACTTGGGCTGCTTCCACCTTTTTGCTATTGTGAATAATGCATCTGTGTACATTAGTATACAAATATCTGTTCATGTCTCTGCTTTCAGTTCTTTTGGTATATACCCAGAGTGGGATTGCAGGATCATATGGTAATTCTATTTTTAATGTTATGAGGAACGGCCATACTGCTTTGTATAGCTGCTGCACCACTGAAATTCCCACTAACAGTACACAAGAGTTCCAATTTCTCCACATTTTTGCCAACACTTGTTTTGTTTTTTTCATTGTTGTTGTTTTTGCTTTTTTTTTTTTTTCGTTTTTGTTTGTTTGTTTGTTTTTGTAAGAAGTGCTATAAGGGTGTATCTTATTGTGGCTTTGATTTGCATTTCCCCACTGGTTAGTGATGTTGAGCATCTTTTCATATGCTTGTTGCCCGTTTGTATATCTTTGGAGAAATGTCTGTTCCAGACTTTTGCCCATTTTTGAGTCCGGTCATTTGGTTTTATGTTGTTGAGTTTTAGGAGTTCTGTATATATTTTGGATATTAATCCCTTATCATATGTGTAATTTGCAAATATTTTCTCCCATTCTATGGGTTGCCTTTTTACTCTGTTGATGTCTTTTGATGCACAAAAGTTTTTTAATTTTGATGAAGTCCAATTTGTGTAATTTTTTTGTTGTTGCCTATACCTTTGGTGTCATATCCAAGAAATCATTACACTTTTCCTGTTTTCTTCTCAGAGTTTTATAATTTTAGCTGTTATGTTTAAGTCTTTGATCCATTTTGAGTTAATTTTCAAAAATTTATTTTTTTTCAGTTATAGTTGATTATACAATATTATATTTGTTTCAGGTGTACAACATAGTAATTAGACATTTATATACCTTATGAAGTGATCACCCCAATAAGTCTAGTACCCATCTGGTACCATATATAGTTATTACAATATTATTGACTATATTCTCTATGCTGTACTTTACATCCCTGTGACTATTTTTACAACTGGCAATTTGTACTTCTTAACTCCTTTCAGAGTTACTTTTTTATATGGTGTTAGGTAAGGGTCCAACTTTATTCTTTTGTATGTGGATATCTAGTTTTCCCACCACCACTTGTTAAACTTTCCTTTCCCCACTGGTCTTGGCATCCTTGTTGAAAATCATCTGTTACTGAACAGAGTTGGTGGGTCTGTTGCCCATGGCACACAGAAAAGCCAGAGTCTGAGGCAACAGGTGTTTTGCAAAGAGAAGGGATTATTTGTCAGGCAGCCAGACAAGGAGACTGGAGAAAAGGCTCACATCAGTCGCCCTGATCCAGGTTTTGGGGCAGGTTTTTAAGGGGTTAGGGGAAACGTTTTAATTGGAGGATCTTGGAACTTGGCCATTTATGGTAAGGGGCTTCAGCACTGATCTTCCTGGAAAATGGGCCCTTCATTACTGAAAGGGTTAGACGCTGAAGTTCCTGTCATGTCCCGATCTTTCAGTTCCATGGGGAGGGCCGAGACTTTGGTTCCGGGAGCAGCTGGTGGACAGGGGTGGCACATGCGCAGTGCTCTCTCTGTAAAATAGCTCAAAGACTGTATTAATCACAGATCTGCTTTAAGGGAGCAGAACCAGTTTTAAGCTGGTCATTGTGATTTGTGTGCTGTTTCAATTTGACCATATGAGGTCAGATAATTAAGTTCACAAACTTGTTGCAACGATGTTGTTAACCTTTTTTGATATCAGAGGGATTATCCATTATGAATTTGTACCAACTGGACAAACAGTTAACCAAGTTTATCATTTGGAAGTGCTGAAACAGCTGCATGAAAAAGTTAGACAACCTGAACTTTTCACCAACAATTCATGGCTCTTGCATCATGACAATGCACCAGCTCACACGGCACTGTCTGTGAGGGAGTTTTTAGCCACGAAACAAATAACTATATTGGAACACCCTCCCTACTCACCTGACCTGGCCCCCAATGACTTCTATCTTTACCTGAAGATAAAGGAAATATTGAAAGGAAGACATTTTAATGACATTCAGGACATCAAGGGTAATACGATGACAGCTCTGATGGCCATTCCAGAAAAAGAGTTCCAACATTGCTTTGAAGGGTGGACTAGGTGCTGATGTCGGGGCATAGCTTCCCAAGGGAGTACTTCGAAGGTGACCATAGTGATAGTCAGCAATGAGTATGCAGCACTTTTTCTAGGATGAGTTCGCGAACTTAATTATCACACCTTGTATGTGGAAGGGCTCGCTATTCTAGTCCATTGGTCTATTTGTCTGTCTTTATGCCAGTACCACATGGTTTTGATTATTGTAGCTTTGTAGTATATTTTGAAATCAAGAAGTGTACCTCATCCAACTTTGTTCTTTTTCTATATTTTTTTGATTGGGGGTCCCTTACGATTCCATACAATTTTTAGGATGGGTTTTTCAATTTCTGCAAAAAAAAAAAAAAAAAGTCATTAGGATTTTACTAGAGATTACAGTGAACCAACAGATGACTTTGGGTAGTATTGACATCTTACCAATATCAAGTCTTCCAATCTGTGAACACAAGATGTTTTTCCATTTAGTTGTATCTTCTTTAATTTCATTCAGTGATGTTTTGTGTTTTTCGGTATATGTCTTTCATCTCCTTCATTAATTCTTAAGTATTTTATTCTTTTTGATGCTATTGTAAATGGAATTATTTTCTTAATTTCCTTTTTGACTTTTCATTGTTATTGTATAGAAACACAACTGATTTGGGCACTGATTTTGTATCCTGCAACTTTGCTGAATCCATTTTATTAGTTCAATAGTTTTTTGTGGAATCTTTAAGGTTTTCTACATCTATAATCATATCATCTGCAGAGATAACTTTATTTCCCCCACAAAAAAAAGAGTTAATTCTTTATATGTCAGATTGTATTATATTGTGACACTTTGACCTTAACTCAGATTTATTAAGTTTGTGTTTATATGGGAGGAGAAGAGGGTATCACAGAAAGTCATATTTGGAAGGGTCCTCAAGTCCTGCATTCCAACCCAAGGTCAGACAGCAAATTAGAAACCTGATCTATGTTCCCCTCTTAGCTCTCTCTCTAGGAGCAGAAAAAGCCAAGCTGGGGAGAGATGGTGGAATGTCCTTGCCTAGGAGGTATCTATGGGACTGAGCCTTGGTCCCTTTCTGCTTTCACCCAAGACTTTCCTTACCTTAGGAAGTGGGGAATCTGGCTGAATCTCAGTGCGTCCATCTGATTAAAATAAACATCCTGGGTGTTCTAATATGGAAAAGAACTTGAAGTCAGATTTGGAAGTGGGAAAGACAGATTTGGAATGAGGACAAGTCTGCCTTTGTGAGGTTGGGGCTTTTTAGCACCACTTAAACACATGATCTCAGCCTTGGGGTGAGTACAGACATACCTCTGAGATCTTGTGGGTTCGATTGCAGACCACCACAATAAAGTGAATCGTAATCTTTTTGCTGGTGGTGGGTCTTGCCTTCAACTTGTGAAAAACGCAACACCTGTGAAACGCAATAAAGCAAAGCACAATAAAACGAGGTGTGTCTGTATGTGCTCCCAGCTGAACGCCTCTATGCTACTGCCAGATGCTTGTACCGTGTTTCCCCGAAAATAAGACCTAACCAGAAAATCAGCTCTAATGCATCTTTTGGAGCAAAAATTAATATAAGACCCGGTCTTATTTTACTATAAGACCCGGTCTTATCTAACATAATATAATACCAGGTCTTATATTAATTTTTGCTCCAAAAGACCCAGTAGAGCTGATTGTCTGGCTAGGTCTTATTCTCGGGGAAACAGGGTAGTAGGGTTTGCAGAATAAGGTGTGCTCTGAGAGGTAAGATTGCAGCACCAGATAGACATCGATGGAATCACAGAAGTCAGGAGTCCTGGTGGGAAAACCATGAGTCACGGAAAGAGCACCTGTTGTGAAGTAGCGGTCTGAGTTTGTATCCTGGTCCGCTTTTTTTCTTTTTGCTAAAATAAATGTTTTACTAGCACTGTTGAGCCCTTACTAGGTGCTAATTTTGCTAAATGTTTTACATACATTTATTTTTCCCCAAAAGTTGGCTGGGCTCTTAACCACTATACTGAACTCCTCTCTTTGACCTTTATTGTACATTTTTCTATAGTGAATGTGGATTGCTTATGTAATTAAAATGACAATCTCAGGAAGCTGCACTTGACCTTTAAGCCACCATAGATTCCTGGGGGCTAAGAAAGTCAAATGATTTGGGGGGACTACTTGGTGGTACCCTTCTTCCTTTCATCTTGCAACTTTGAAAGATGAGGTGTTGTCTTCCCACCCCAGCAGTTTCCTGGGGATAAATGATTGGGAGTAAATCAGTATCCTGATTATAAATGAGTGGATCCCTGGAGCAACAGCATGAAAACCTGTGCCATCAGTGAAGAGTGCAGATTCCTGGACAATCTAGGAGTGAGGTCTGGAAATCTGCATTTTCCTAAGCTCTCCTGAAGACCTTGCATATTAAGGCTGGACAACCACTTCTCTGGGTAATTAGTCCCAGTTCTGCCACTTAACGGCTGTGTGGTATGGGGCCAGTTATTTTAACTTGTTTTACTCTCAGCCCTGTGCTGAGAGGCCAGATAATAACAGTAAAATGCATTATCCCGTTTCATCCTCCTAAGAGGTGAATATTCCCATTTTATTGCTGAGGAAGCTGAAGTTTGCAGTGAACTGACTTGCCTATGGTCACAGCACCTAGTGAAGTGACAGCCAGAATTTGAACCCCGGCTTGGATCACAGAAAAGTGCTTTGGAAACCAGTAACACTGAGAGCAGTGATGGTTATTTCCACACTCCCACTGAGGTGCAGACCTTACTCTCTATGGCTCCGGTGGCTAACAGTGAGGTTACAGCCACACTGTAGCTGTTGAAAGTAAACTGACATCTTAAGACACTTAACCATAGAGCTGGGAGGACTGTGGGTGGGGTTAATTCTCTCATCTTGACTTCCTGTTGAACTCTATGGTAACCTCCAGGAGAGGGATGCAAATAAATGGGGGAGCCATGGGTGGGTGGCCAGTGGGCAAGACCGGCTGGCAAGTGTGCACACACTCCTTGGTTGTTTCTTTTTTTTCCGAATAAACCATTTCCTTTTGGTGGATTATCTGGAGGATTATTTGGACAGATGACAAAGCAGATCTGGCCCCTGCCTTCTGGGAGCCTTCACATCATCAGCTTCCAAACTAGAGTGTACTTTTCAAATCCAGAGTCCTGATTCCCGCCCTAGAGATTCTTATTCCTGGGTCTGGGTTGGGGGAAAATTTTCCCAATGGAATCCATGGAGAAGTGACCCCACTTTCAAAAACAGAGGGAAGGAAAAGGCCTTCCTTGACCAGCAGTCCAAAGGCACACCCCACCCAACAACCCTCCATCACTACCATTTTTTCCCCCTTTTTTACTGTTGGACACAGGGTCGAAGTTTACACTGATACCCAAGGTCTTAAAGCACCTTCACGGCCCCCTTGTTAAGAGTAGGGGCATTAGAGAGGGGGTTTGGTAATGGCCAACCCTACACCAGGTACTCAAGACCAGGGAGCATAAACACATTTCAAAGTTATTTCCTCAATGAGATTGTTACTGGAAAGGCAGATGTCCTTAGATGACATTCTTCGCTTCAGAAAGGGGCCTTACCCACATTATCCGTCAGCTCTTACTATCTAGAGTGTTTACTCACCCCAGGGCTCATAAGTTTGAAGCTTGATGCAGAAGGCTTTTGGTTTCAGTTCTTTGAATTTGTACGAAGCCATCACTCCTGAAGCAGTGGAACCACTCAAATCACTTTCCCCTTTGGGGAGTTTTCTAGATGTAAAATGAATATTAAACTGATCTTGAAGAGCTCTTCCAGCATGTTCCTATTCTGCGGAGCCCCAGGGACAAGAAAGTGTCCAGTCCAGTTTGAGGGATACTGAGAGAGGGAAGTAGGAAAACCAAGACCTCGGGTGAGTGGCTAAGTTGGGGCTCTTTTATCTGAGGAACTTGAGCAGGGAGGCTATCTCCAAATGCCTAAAGGAGAGTGACTGGTGGAGACTGGATATCCTCCATCCAGGTGTACTGGGGAGAAACCAGGAAGAAGCCAATTTGGTTTAGAAGAAACTTCTAGTGCTTAGCCCAAACCACGTTAAGTAGCTGGATGCCAGTAGGCTGTGAACTGCCTATGTTAGGTTCAAACAAAGTCCAGGTCGACCTCAGGATGACCCTCAAGCAAGAGAGACTTCATATATTAGCTCCACTTAATACTGGCTGTGTAAGTTCAGTTAATAAATCTTGTTTCTTTACCTATGGGAAGGGCATCTCACTTGTGTATAAAAATTAAGATAATGAACATTGCACAGGCCCAGGCACGTAGCAAGACTTTACTATTGCAAACCTTGATTTTGTACCATTTGGGCTGCAATTACAATGTATAGTCAGTTTCATGACAGAAATGCAACCCACAGCTAACTTAAAGAAAAGGGGTAATTTGCTAAGCTAGTTTACATATTAAGTCCAGAGGTGGTACTGCTTTCAGACATGACTAGGGCACCCATCCCATCTCTGCTTCCGTGCTGGCTTCATACTGCAGCCATGTGCTTTCTTCATTGGGAAGGGGTCGGGGAGCTGCCAGCACCCTGAGTTCCCTACCGCTTAGCAACCCCCAAGCTTGACTGTTGACCCCATGAAGACTGGTCCAGCTTGGGATGCATATGCCTCCTGCACACTGTGATGAATGAACGGGATATGCAACAGGGTTGAGGCCAAGGAAGTAAGGATCCGAGTGTACAACCCCTACAGGTGTCCACCAGAGGGAGGGTGAAAGAGGCAAGGACTCGGCAATAGCCTCAGCTCTGGGCTGGGCCCAGGGTCACAGTGCATCCATCAATCTGTTCGTTTTAAAAACAAAACACAACTCAACAACCCAAACAACTTTATTTGACAAAAGACAAAAACAAAAGTTATTTACAGTAGTTTTTTGTTCAAATTATTCAACGGGATAACTGTGCTTCTCCTCCAGGTTTATTTCACAACCAAACCAAGCAGAGGCTGCCGGACCCCCAGCCTCCATATCTTGCACAAGGGGGGAATGCCAACCAGAATTCAGCAGCACGGCGCCCACACCCCTCACCACCTCCACTGCTCAGTGCACTGTGGCAAGAAAACGTCCCACCCCAGCCCAATACACTTCCAGAGTCCCCTGCTACAAGTGTCTTGCAGCAGTCACGTCAGACCTGGGCTCACAGACATGGGTGGGGTGGAAAAGGCTGGGCAAACAGCAACTTCAATTAATCTTGAAGCTGCCATGTTCATTCTTCCCTAGCTGGGCCCCAGGAGGGTGAGGGTCCCTGATCCCCTCCCCCCACTCCAGGGCATGCAAGGAGGGGTGGGGGAGGCAAAAGAGGGTCTAGGAAACTTGCCTAGTCACAAAGCAAAGCTCTCTCTCCTTAAATAACTAATCCCTACTCCAACAGCAATGGGTAGGCCAGACCACTCAGAAGTGAGGGCGCCTCCCTGAAGGCTTCAGGGATCATCCAGAAGGGACAGAACACACGCTGCTGCCTTTTCTCCTGGCCAAGCCCATCCAGGTCAGTCAACACCCAGTAACTCTCCCCTGCCCTTGAGGCGGACCTGGCAAGTTCAGGAAACTACAGGCTGGGGTTCCTGACCTGTCTTTTGACCCAGTAACAATGTTACGCTGAACAAAAATATTTTAACTAATAAAAACCTAGGATTAGTGTTTCTTAGGATATATAAAGATGGGGTATGTTGCTGTTGAACACTGTCAGCAATGAAACAGCAAAATAAAAAATGGGGCGGGGGGAGGAGAATAAGACCAACTGTGATCTGTTTCACTGTGAAGTTCAGGGCAGGGGCCTCTGCAATTCCAATTTAAAGAAAGGTGCAACACAAAGACACGGTGAACAGGCTTCCTCATTTCCAGCCCCAGCCTCCCAGGAAGGCAGTTCCTCAGGCAGCTGGGGGCACTATTCCCTGCTTACTACAGGAACAGTTTCCTGCTACTAGTGTGGGAAAAGCTTCCAGCAGATGGCTCACTTCTCTCCAAGCAGGAGCTACTCGGAGCTTCTGACATTCTGGCCCCACTGATCCAAGTTCCTAAAGGAATCCAAAAGTCGGGATGCAGGGCAAAGCTTTCAAGGATAAAGAAGAGGAAAACATTAAAGAGGAAAAAAAAACCCCACTGCCTCAGTCTAGCTTACTTCCCCCACCCCCCAAAAAAATACAGTAAAAACAAAAATAGAAAAAAACACCTCTCTGGTTTTATCATCCTTCTCTGCTCTGCGCCTAGAAGGTTTGGTCAGATTCTCTGTTGGACCCTCTCTCTGGCTGTGGCTTAATCTCCTCCTGTGCCCGATGCAGAAAAGCCAAAGCCCATAAAAGTATTTCCTTCTTTTTTTTGGTAAACCAAACCAATAAACAACCATTTGGAATTTTGCACAGATTTAGCTGGTCCCCAAATAAAAATACTCCTTCTTGTAAAACGATCACCAGCTGCAGTGGCGGATCATTCCCAATCCATCAGCCTGCATCACACAACGCACTCCCGTTCCCCACACCTGGGCTCACCATTCCCATCAACGCAAACCACAGCAAAAGGGGAAAAACAAACGCAAAGTTTAGCAAAATCCTCAACATTCAACTGGAGTTGGTTCTGTTACATCTGCTGGGTTCCTCTTTTCTCTTGTACACACTTAGGAACTTGGAATGTCCGCAGTTGGCTTAACAAAAAGAGGTCGGCTCAGGGGCAAGGTGGACCCAGCATAGGTGTGAACTTGGCAGGTGTCCCGTGCCCAGCACAGGGAAGCAGGCAGGCACACGGGTCCTGCAGATTCTCCAGAGAGGTAGCAGCACCATGCGTCTCCACTCGCTCGGTCTCATCGCTGAGGCCTGGAGAAACGGTAGAGGCAGCAGAGGAGAGGTCCCCATCACAGCACAGTGACCCCAGGGGTCTTCCTGCTGAAGACCTCTGGACAGAGGAGATAATCCTGATGTTTGGCAGTGATCCAAAGAAAACCCTCTGTATGAAACGGAAGCGAGACAGAAACCCAGGACAGCTGGCTCGAGCCTTGAGCACCCCTGACGGCAGAGGCCTACTTGGGGTTTTCAGAGACTAAGGGGATGGCAGTGTGCAGTAATGGGGGCGACGGGGCCTGCTGCTTCTGAAGCTCCATCTCAGCAGCCCTCTGTAGCGCCACCTCCACCAGCAGCCGGAAGCTGCTGAAATCCTCCTTGTCCTGCTCCGGGGGTGTGGGTGGTGGTGTGTTGAAAAGTCCACCTGTGGGGCTCCCGGCTTCAGCCCTGGTCAGCAGGCTGAGTGTGCTCCCAGGGGGCACCAGGGGCTTGGGGGCTTCCAGCTCCCCCTGTGGGAAGGGGGCTGCTGGCTTTTCCGCCTGGCCTGAGTGGAGTGGCATGGAGCACACAGACAGGGACAGCACGCTGGTGGGCGCTGGGACAGACACAGCCAGCACCGAGGGGCTGCCACCGCGGGGGAGGGCCACCTCTGAGGCCTTCCCCCCACGGCGGGAAATGGTGTACTGGTTGGGGTCCTGGCCGTCCTTCCGGAGCATGTCTGGGAGCAGCCGCCGCCGGGCGTTGATAAACCAGTTACATATCTGGAACGAGGGGAGGAGACTGGTCAGTTCACTCCATCCAGACCAGCTACAGGGCACCTGTGTTCCAGGCCCCAGGCTCCAGCAGCCGACAACACACACACAATCCCATTCCTCAGAGAGGTTCCATGTGGGGAGGAGAGAGTGCAAGAAATCACACGAATGAATGTAACATTGCAGCTGTGATGCAGCCAATGAAGGGAAGGCACCGTGGGCCCCTGGAGACAACAATGGGAAGGCCCAATCTAGTCTTTGTGGACTCACGATGGTACTCTGAGGAAACGGCTCGTAAATTGAGATCTGAAGGGTGAGCAGTAGTTTAGGTGGGAGACGGGCAGGGAAGAGGAAGGTTCGATTTAGGGGGATCAACCTCTGAAAAGGCCCTGTGGTGGGTGGAAGCCGAGTGCCTATGAGGAACTCGGAGAAGGAAGGCCCGTATGGCTGGAGCTCGGAGGTAACTGGAGGTTACTTCTATGGTGGGCATTTGGTCCTTTACTGTAAGTGCAATGGGGAGCTACAGGACGTTTTAAGCAAAGGAGCAACCTGCTTCGTGGAAAAGAGTGGAAGCAGTGAGAAAGGTTAGTATTTCGAGTTACACTAAAGGAGGTGACAAGATGACAAATGTTTGATCTATTTGGGAAATTGGAAATGAGAGGACTTGGTGCCCAGTTGGATATGGGTGTATAAACGGGGGAGAAGGGATGGTGCCAAGGGTGAGTCACTCCTAAGTTTCTAGAGCAGTCTTGCTGCAGGCCACAAAGACACCAAGGGATTGGCAGGGACAAGAAAATTCTCGTTCCCAAGCAAAACCAGCATTAGTGGATCCAGTGGAACGTGCATTCAACCAATATCCTTAATTCTTCTTTCCTAATGCTGCTGGGAAAGTTACCATTTAACTTTGACCCCCAACCCTGTCTAATTGATTGTTTAGGTCAATCTTTTTGGATCTATGCATGAGGCTTGAAATTTCTCACTGGCAAGTATTCTGCTGCACCCTGACCCATGTCTGTCTGGTTCTTTTGAACAGCCCCAGCTTCATGGCTCTCCAATCCTGCCTCTCCAGTGGTTGTCACTTCTCTACCTAAAATGCAATGACTGTTATTCCTGCTCTGGAAAACTGCTATGTCTCCTACTGCCTACAGGATCAAATCCAGACACCCGAGCCTGGGGGTGTCTATTTCCCTGTCATGGCCTCTATTTCCAACCTTTGTGTTCCTCAGCATGTGAAACTGCTCACCAGCCCTCCATCAGGCCCTGTGCTTAAAAATACATACATACATATATACATACAGCTTCTTTTGCACATTACCTTCCTTCTTTCTGGAAAGCCCTCTTCTCGACCTGGAGAATGCCTACTCCTCTAAGTCTTGGCTCATCTAAGATATTAGAGACAAGGCCAGAGCAGAGGAACTGGATTCAAAACATCTCTCTGTTCACCTACGGCTGGTGTAGGGCCTGACAGTTTCTTTTCATACAGGAGTGAACAACACCCTGAGGGCAGACAACTGCTCAGAAAGACTGCGTGGTTCCCGCACACCCGAGGGCAGCGGGCTCCTGACCATGGCGCCCTTCGTGACCACTGGAAAGATCAACCCCTCATTCCCTCTTGTCTCTCATTGACTCCTAATGGCCTGGAGATGTGGCAAGATGATCCTACAGCACCTCAGCCGGGTATTAATTAAGCACAGTTATGGATTAGACGAGAAAACAGTTTCTTAGCTGCATGGCTGGTGTAAGCTGATAAATATAACACCTGTTTTAAAACATTAACTCTTTCCCTAAACAGGCAAATACAACCCCCTATCATTTTTTCAAGTCCTTCTTCCTCTTGGCTCCACTGGAGGGTCCACCAAAGGGGGAAAGCTGCCTAATAGCTATCTGGCCAACTCAGAAGCAGCAGGAGAGAAGAAACATGAAAACTGTGGGTTTGTGTGTGGGGGCATCTAGGGTGTGGCCTACATGGGTGCCACACATCCGGTCACCTTTCTAGAAGACTTTGCTGAGAAGAGTCTACCAATGGCTACCATTTACCGAGTACTACACAATCTTCTTTTAATAGTTACATCAGCTCTATGAGTTTGATCAAATCCCATTTTACTGATGAACATACTTAAAGCTCAGCCTGGAGAAGTCAGGCAGGATTCCACCTCCAGCCAGGGATCCCCAAGCCTGGGCCTTTGGATATAGAGGAGCGGGAGCCCCTCTTCTCAGAATCTTTCTCTCAGGCTGTCACAGGGCCTCAGAGCCCAGCTTATTTTATTTACCAGAACAGTCAAGTTAGAACTTCTCACTTTCCTGTTGTTCTCTCCCTTTTCAAGGCTTCGTGCTTACGCAAATAGTATTTACTGAGCGATCACTATGTGCCTGGCTCAGTTCTTGGTGCTGGTGATGCCTTTGTGAATTAAAGACATGCACTCTGCCCAGTGGAGCTTACAGTCCAGCTAGTTGCGGAGACGGACAATGAACAAACACGGTGAGTAGCCACCAGTAAGTGCCCAGAAGGAAACAGGAATAAAAGGGCATCACTTAAAGGTAAGAGAGACTTCTGTGAACAAGGGAGCTGGGAAGGCTGAGACCTAAAGGATAAGAAAAAGCTGAGGGAAGAATGTTCTAGACAGAGGGAACAGCAAATGTCAAGGTCCTGAGGCAGGGAAGGGTTTGATTTAAGGACCTGACAGGAGCAGGCAGGGCTAATCCCACTAGGCCAGAACCAGGGTCAAGCACTAAAGGGCCTAAACGGCGGCTTGGCCTAAATCCCACACACTAGGTCCTCCTGGTCCTGTCTCTTCTCAGTTTATCAACAGATACTTACAGAGCCTGTACCAGCTGCTGTAGGCGGAAGAAAGGAACCCCTCCCCCCACCCCTCCCATGTGCAGTAACATTGGGAACTACATGGGCTGCATCTGTGCGCAGTGTTGCTCAAAACATCCCTCTGATGTTTGCTGAATGGATCAAAGGCCAGGTCTTATATTAAGTTTTGCTCCAAAAGACGCATTAGAGCTGACTGTCCGGCTAGGTCTTATTTTTGGGGGAACACAGTCTCCTTGGGTGACGTCACCTGTGGAATGGATGCAACTACAGTCTGATGGGCAAAGACCCATGTCCCTTATTTTACTGTAAGACCGGGTCTCATATTAAGTTTTGCTCCAAAAGACATATTAGAGCTGATTGTCCAGCTAGGTCTTACTTTTGGGGAAACATGGTGGCACCATGTTTTCCTGTCGGGCTGGGAAAGCTTCTGGGCAGCGCAGAGCCAGCCTTCTTATGGCCCTTCTCCCCCTTCTGCAGTCCAACCTGGAAGGACCCTGTCCCTGGGATTCTCATTTATCCCTTTTCACCTCTGTGGTCCCCCCAGTACAACCGAGCACACACACAACAGCACACATCAGCAGACACTGGCTGAGCTGCATCCTGGCTAGAGTTGCAGGGGATCCCCAAGGAGAAATAAGGCTGAACAGCTGGGTGCAATGAAGGAAGGAAACTAAGCACCCTGGATAGCAGGTTATGATGCCAGCCATCTCACATGCATTATGCTTCATCTGCATACAAGCCTGGAAGGGGAGTGAGCAGTGTCCCCAAAGTACCAAAGAGGGAACTGAAACTCAAACAGATGAAAGAACTTGTCCAAAGTCACACGGCCTCTGAGAACAAAGCTGAGATTCAAACTCAGGACTCCAGGCTTTAGAGCCCCTACGGCGGTTCTTCCTCTGCTTTGCCATGTCTTACCAAACAGAGGAACAGAACAGACAATCATCATAATCCTAAAAATAAACACTTGTTGAACACAAAACAGTATGAGGTGACGTTCTGAACATTCCCATCTATTATAATTACTCATTTAATCTTCAACAGCCTATGAGACAGGTTCTGCGATGATCTCCATTTGATCTGAACCATTGAATAGAGGCCCTGATCAGAGAGGTTTAGTAACTTGCTCACGGTCACCGTGCAAAGGCTGGGATCTGGTCCAGACAGACTGGTTTCCAGCAACCAGCAGTGCCAGGTGAAAGAACTAAAGGGTCAGCCTGAGGCCTTTTCTCCTTGCTCAGATGCTTCATCGCTCCATCCTGCAGCTGCCCCCTCAGCTACCTGTGCTACGGGAGAGCCCTGCACCTCTCCACCTCACCCCTGTATGCTGGGGAAAAGGTCAGATCACAGTGACCTGGGTCAAGTGAGGTAGGGATGAGTGGTTTTGATGAGAAAGCGGTGTTGGGCATTTACTAGCAGCTGTGTGGGCATCTATCCTCTAGCTGCAGCTCCCATTTTGGCTTCTAATTCTGAGAACAGCAGAAAAACATCCCCCCTCCAATATACTCCCCCACACACTCACCCTGGTCTGCAGAAAACTTGGCAGCCTACTGTCTGTTTTGTCTTCTCATCCGATAGAAATGCACAGCTGAGGGGGGCCGGGCAAGGACAGGGGCCTGAGTGCACACCAGTGCCAGCTGTGATAACGGGCTATCGGGATTTTCTGTAGCCCCTTCCAGCTGCCCAACTCACGCCTAAGTCAGGAAAAGAGCATGTGACTTGCCCCCACTCAAGGTCTTTGGGGAGGTGGTAGGGAGAATGCCAAGGTGAATTCTGTGATTGATACGGCAAAACACACAGGGTGCCCGAAAGACTGTCTCTACCAGAAAACAGGGCCCTGTTGGTATTTTTATCAGTGGCTGAGATGAAGGACACAGGAGGGACCACTGTGGCAAGTGGGAGTGGGAGAGGCACCTGGAAGTGGATGGAAGCTGTGAGGACCAGCGCCAGGCGCTGGAAGAAGGCAACACAAGGGTTTTAATTCTCGTCTTTTCAGCTGTGAAAAACAGAAGCAAAGGAGGGGAGAGAAGTGAAGGCACGGAGAGCCCTTTCCCACACTTCCCAATACCTCCATTTGGGTGCTCTCAAAGGCTGCTGGCTGTATTTGAGTCACCTTGAGGGGGATGTTTAGAAATAACTATTTCTCATTTGCTTTATAGACCTGGTGGGGGTGGGGGCAGAGTCAGGAATGTGTTTTTTAAATAAGCTCCCCCGAGTCCTGCCACCTACACTTAGAAACCAGTGGTTTAATCCTGGTTTAACTCTTGTGAGCCAAGGCCTTTAAGCAAAGAAAGCTCACACAGAAGGTCAAAAAATATACAGACAGATGAAAGGCCTTGAGGTGAGGAGACCAGCGGGCCAGGAGGAAGAATCAGGAGGAAGAATCGGGAGGCAGCTAGCTCTGGAGCCAGAGTAAGGAGAGCTGCTGCGGCACGATACGGGGTCACTGTGGGCCAGGCCAGAACACCCTCTCCACACAGCAGCCACGACTTTCGGCTCCAGGCCCCTTCCTCGACCTCTTCCCCATACCTGAGGCCTCATTCCTTCAAGTCTGTCAGGAAGCCTCTCCTGCAGATACTGCATTGGTAATTAATTACACTGAATTCTTAATCTTTTAAGTAACAGTCTTAGGCTTCCCTCCTCGCCAGGAGGCTACCCAGGGGCAGGGGTAGTGCCCGTTCCTACCGCTGTTTCCAGCACACAGACTGGGCCTGGCACAGAGCACACAGTCCAGTCAGAATTAGAGCGAAGGAATGGGGCCTGAAGCTCCCTGCCACGCTAATCTCACCCCCCCCCAAACAGGCAGCCCCTTAGAGCGGTCAGAAACCACAGCAATAAAGGGGGCTTAGAGGGGGACACAGGGACCTGTGAAAATCCATCACAAATGACTTCTTTTTTTTTTGGTTTCACCCTCCCAACTGCTTAGCCTTGGGCAAGTACCTGCAAACCAGTTAGTTAAATGACTCATTGACTTGCTAATGAGATTGCTCCTGGGCGGTTAAAGGAGACAATCAAAAGAGATGTCCCCAGGGAGAGAGGAAAACAAGCTGGCAAAATGTTGATGCTTGTTGAAGCCAGTTGATGGGGGGTGGGGTGTGTGTGTGGTGTTTGCATTAGAATATTCACTTTTGTGAATATTTACAAAGGTTTTTAATAAACAATGAAACTTTAAAAATTTAATACAGGAAAAAGAGATGCCTCCAGGGACTTAAGCCAATTTTTCCAGGTTGAGGAGCCACATTTTCTTCTTGCTGAGGTCCTGCCTGTTGGCATTTCCAATACTTGATCTTCATTTTCTGTCACGTCAACAATTATTTACAGAGGGCCTACTGGCTTTTACAGAGAGACCAGGCTAAACACTTGGGATACAGTGATAACTACGACTAGGCCTCTGAGTCTAGTGTGTTCTAAAAAGCAATTCCAGTCAAGGGTCTCAATGTTGAGCCAGTCCGGGGGCGCCAGGGGAACACAGCTCCTCTAAGCGTCAGGGGTCTCCTGGTCAGGGGAGGGAGCAGTGGTCTGGGGTACTACTACTGAGTGCGGCAGGAATATGGGGAGCCAGGAATGAAGCCTCCTATGCAGATAGGGACTGCTGATGATGTCATGAGGTTCGCAGGAGCCATCGAAGGGTTTTGGGGGGGGGGGCGCCAAGTGATCAGACAATGATAAAGCTGGACCAGGGTAGAAAAAAAATCGTATTTCAGAAATATCTAAGGGGTAAATGTATAGGAATTGGTGACTGACTAAATGAGCTGAGAAAAGGGCTATCAAGGGGAACTCTTAGCCAGGGAAAGAGCCAGCCTGGAGACGTTATCAGTTATCAATCAGGAAACCTGAGGTGCCTGTGAGACCTCCAAGCAGAGGTGTACGGCTGGGGATTCATGGTACAGTTTCCATCAAGGAATGCCAGATGGTCCCCACTGCTTCTTAACTCTCAGCATGATTCTAGAGCAGGGTGGCCACCACTGGAACCCCTCCCACCAGGGGAGGTGGCATCCAGCCCATCGTTCCTCAGAAGTCTCCAGCACCTAATCCTTGCCTCAGACCTACCTTCCTCTAAGTAGGCTCTGGGGTTATGTTGTCCTAGGGGTCCACTAGTTTGCCACAGAAGACTGTGGCTTTGGGTTTCCATCCTGATGATGAGTAGAAGCACCATGGCCTCTGGCAACCCAGACTTGCTCAACTCCAAAGTCAGTGCCTCCGTCCCACTACAAACCACAGCTCGGCCAGCAAAACACTGCCCGCCATTTTACAGTAATGCAGTTAGATGGAATCTCACTGGTTTCACATTAATGTATTTGCAAAACTGTTTTCCAGTTGTGTAGAAGAGCAAAAGCAAGGCATTTTCACCCAGTTTTATGTTTGTACATACTATTAAGCGCTGTCATAATAAATATGGTTCAAGTGAACACGTTGAGGGGAGGTGGGTCCATAAAAAAATATTTTCTTTAAAAGGAGCTGGCACATTACTCAGATTTGAGAAAGTGTCCTTGACAAAAAGCAGTTTCAATACAGCGTGACAAGTGCTTTGACAGCACAGGTATGAGGCACAGCAGGAATACACAGACAGCAGAGGACTCAAAGAGTCAGAGAATGCTTTCAAGAGAAATGCTGACATGGAGTGAGCCAGGTTCAGAAAGGTCAGGAAGAAGCCAAGGGAGAAAGCTTGGAGGCTCCAGGGTTCAAGAGCCCCAGGGGCAGGAAGAACTGAGAGATGAGGCTAGTAAGTTCCTAGGGAATTTGGACTCTGTCCTGAGGACGATGGGGTCCGTGGAGTGTGTGAAACAATCAGATTTGCACTTTTCTGTGCAAGAGACTGGACTGAAGGAACAGGCAGGAGGACGAAGACCAGCAAAAACACTGGCTACTCAAAAATACCTGCTCTCAGGCTCCAGACTTTGGCCTGTGCTGTTCTACATCCTGTGAGTTCAAGCCCACCCCTTCTAGGGGGCCTTCTGAAACTCCCGGCTGCCTCGGGAGCCCTGCCCTGGGTCTCTGCTGCCTTCTGTCCCAACAGGGATCACTTTTCACAAGCATCAGTGGCCAGGTCTTTCCTGCTACCTCATCCCGGACTAGATACTCCTTGAGGGTAGGAATGAGTCTGGTTCCTCTGTGGGATCCCAACTCTGCCCAGCATAGAGCTGGGCACAGTGGGGTGCTCGGCAGTACACTGTGAGAAGCTAGGTCCTGCTAGGCACCTGGGCTCAGTCCAAGACCTATGATGGAGGACAGATGAGGATGAAAAGGAGTAGACACACCCGTTCTGTGTCCGACACCTCACAGTACGCCTTGAATAATTCCTGTCAGTCCGTCTCCCTTACAAGCTGCAAAAGTGCCACAATCACCTCAGGTTTTCAGATGGGGAAACACGAGGCTCAGTGAGGAGGCAATGAGTTGGCCGAGGTCCAGGCTTCCTCTTGTGGAGGAGATGGGATCGGAGTCAGGGTCTGTAACTCTAGAGCCTTTCTTGTAGACTCCGATTATCGGCTGCCCAGCAAGTATAAGTCAGGTGACAGGAGTTCTGAGGGCTAAATACTCACTGCGAAGCTTCCTGGAGCACGGACAGGAGCTGGGAAGACCTGGGAGATTCAGAGTGGGGTGAGGGAAGGTGGGAGAGCCCAGACCCTAGGGAAGGACAGAGGTGGAAAGGGAGGCAGGGGCTGGGCCTTTGCTAGGCTGAGGGCCAGGCTCTGGGTCTCCAGTAGGTGAGAGCCAAAGGGGAGGGAGGCAAGGCAGTCGTTGTCCAGGGCGTCCTGCCTCCTGCCTCCTGCCTCAGCACCGTGAAAACAACAGAAACACCTGCAGGTCAGCAATTGGGGCAATTCAAAGGAGAAAATGTCTTGCCCTGCCAACAAGTGGATAACACGATCTTTTGAATGTGCTCAAAGCAATTTCACAACCAGTTCTGAATCTTTTCCTCACAATAGTTCAGTCAGGCAGGGGAGGGCTGTAACCCCCACCATATAGATGGGGAAATCAAGATGGGGTTCACAGCGCCTATGTGGCAGAACTGGGTTTTAAACCCAGAATCTCTGGCTTTTTCCTTTTCCTTGACCGTGATTCCAACTCATTTTTTTTTTTTTTTAATTAAGGAGGGCGCAGCTCACAGTGGCCCATGTGGGGATTGAACCAGCAACCTTGGTGCTACCAGTACCACGCTCTAACCAACTGAGCTTACCGGCTAACCCTCCAACTCAATTTTTAACCCCGCTGCAGATCACCACCAGCCAACTGCCCCTGCAACCAAGTTGCTATTCAAGCACCACTCTGGGGCTGTGGGCCAAGACCCAGACACTCACTGCCTTCTCACCTTCCTACAGCTTCCAGTGTTAATGCTGACACCTAGACGTTAATAACCACTCCTTGCCTCTTCAGAACATCCAAAATCTCACTGCAGTCACCTTATGTTGCGGTCTTCCCTTGCGGCAGGGAGAATGGGTGCTCTCCTTTGACCCAAGGAGAAACCGACAGCCCAAGGGCACACAGTGCGTCAGTGACAGGGGCTGGGACAGGATGAGAACCCAGGTCTCCTGCTACCCTTCCCTTACCTGCAGCACTGATAGGTTGGTTTGTCCAGAAAGGCTCAGCTTCTCCTGCTCCGAGGGGTAGGCGTTATAGCGGTGCAAGTACAGCCAGTCCCGGAGGATCTTCACAGACTCCTTGGGCAGATTCCCTCTGCGCTTCCTCTTGCCTGCCAGGGATAGGAGGCCTTCGTCCTCGCCCAGATCACTGTCTGACATGGTGTCTGGCGGCTGGGCTGGGCCTCGGGCACACCTGGAACAACTGACAAAGGAGATGGGGACGTTACTACTATACACGCTCATCCTTTTGCTAGTCTCCAAACGCCATTACTAGAGTCTGAGATACCACAACTATGCGGGAATTGGAATTCAGAGTCTTAGGCCATACCGCAGGCTGGGCAAGCTAGAAGGGATGAGTCAGTCCAAAATGCCTCCATTTCATGGGGCCAGTAGGTGACTACTGAAACAATTGCAGTTAATTAAGCAGTACCAGACTAGAAATAATTACAGCTACCACTGAGGTCTGTTTTCCTTGTGCTCCATACTAAGCACTTTACATTTATTATCTCATTCAATAACCCTTACACAGCCCTTGTAAGGGAGACGCTACTATTACTACCATTTTATAGATGAGCAAGCAAACAAGGCGCAGAGAGATTAAGAAAGCCGCCCAAGCTACTAAGGCCGTTAAACAGTTACCGCGTGACCCAGTAATTTCATTCCTAGCTGTCTACCCAAAAGAAACGAAAACCTATGTCCACACGAAAGCTTGTACACAAATGTTTATAGCAACAATATTCATCATAGCATAACGTGGAAATAACCCATGTGTCTATCAACAAATGAATGAACAAATGAGGTCTAGCCATTGAGTGGAATATTATTTGGCCATAAAAGGACTGAAGTCCTGATCCATGCTACAGGTGGATGAACCTTGAAAATATGCTAAGTGCAAGAAACACGTCATAAAGGACACATATTATATGATTCTATTTTCATGAAATGTCCAGAACAGGCTGGAGGGGGAATAGAAGGGTGATAGCTAAAGGGTATGGCAGTTTTTTTTTGAGGTGATGAAAAGAAAATGTTCTAAAATTGTGGTGATAGTTGCATAGCTGTGAACATACAGTTGACCCTTTAATGTCATGGGGTTAGAGGCCCCAAGCCTCATACAGTCAAAAAACTGTGAAAAACTTTTGACTCCCCCAAAACTTAGTTGTCCCTCAGTATCCGCAGAGGGGTGGGTCTAGGAACTCTTGATGCTCAGAAGTCCACTTTATAAAATGGCAGAGAACAATGCATACAGTTGGCACTGCATTCGAGGTCTCCAAACTACAGATGGAAAACAGTACAGGTATTTATTGAAAAAAAAAAATCCATGCATACGTGGACCTGCACAGTTCAAAACCACATTGTTCAAGTTTCAACTGTACTAAAAACCACTGATTTGTTTGCTTTAAATTGGTAAGTTCTATGGTATGTGAATTATATCTCAATAAAGCTTCTATGGGGAAAAAACCTCACATCCAGGATATACCGTGTTTCCCCAAAAATAAGACCTAGCCGGACAATCAGCTCTAAATGCATCTTTTGGAGCAAATATTAATATAAGGGATAATATTGTATTATATTAATATAAGGGATAATATATTATATTATATCATATCATATCATACCCTGTCTTATATTAAAATAAGACCGGGTCTTATTATATTAATTTTAGCTTCAAAATATATATAAAATATATATTAATTTATATATTTAGCTTCAAAACATATATATTATATTAATATAAGGGATAATATTGTATTATATCACATCATACCCTGTCTTACATTAATATAAGACCGGGTCTTATATTAATTTTAGCTTCAAAAGACGCATTAGAGCTGATGGTCCGGATAGGCCTTATTTTGGGGGAAACACGGTAGTATATATAGAGAGCACAGTAGGGCTTGGACCAAGGTAGTTTGCTGCCCCCACCCCAACTCCATACTGTCTTGCCTCCCAGGTCTCACTAGATTCTGTGAGGAGTCAGGAGACTATCAATCACCATGGTCCTACACGTAATATTTACTGTGCACCTACTGTGTAGCCTGCAGAGTGTTGAGTCATCCCTACTGGTTGTCTCTCAGACATTCTCCTTTGTCATCTAGCTCCTGGCCTGGTCCCAGGATCAACTCCTCAAAAATCCAGATAAATGAGCAAGGCAGGGCTCTGGTCCCTCGAAGTTGGCTGTGTGACCTTGGGCAAGCATCCTCCCCCCTCTTCAGGCTTGAGCCCCCTCTTCAAATGAAAGGTGTTTCCCTAGACAACCCAACTCAGTTGCTCAGCCCCCTGACAAACTTCTTGTTCACACATGCAAAAGAGATTTACATTTTAAAACCAAAAGTTGAAGCCAGAATCTCCAGGCTCCTCCCTCCTCAGCCTTTTAACAGCTCTCCAGCAGTCTGGGCCAACAGAGTCTGGCATTTCCCAGGTTTTGTTTCATTGACTTGGGCCTGAGCCCAGATATCTGGGCTGGCTAGGCCAGGCTTTCGAGGGAAGGGTCTACCCTCCCAGCCAGGCCACCTGGAGGTGAGACAGGCATTGGTTAGAGATGCCACTGCCCAGAGAACACGAACAGCCCACTACGGCTTTCTGAAGTTTTGGGGGCCAGAGCAATTGGGATCTGGGCTCAGGGGTACAGCCCTGGCTGGTTATCTATACAAATTCCACCCTGGCTGCCAGCCAAGGTCCAGTCTGCAGGGTTCCTGGGGTAACTCGTGGAGAAGACTCTCGGTCTCCACAGACGTCTCCACCATTGTGTCCTGTAGCCAACTTGCTTATAACCCGGGAGGTTTCCCATATATACAACCCACACTCACTCCAGGCAACTCTTTAACAGCACTCAGGTAACTGGCAGCAACCCCATCGCTCAGCCGCTGGAGCCCCCATGAATTTCACCAACTAATACAGCACACACGCAGTTTACAAATCTCTTTTAGCACGAACAACTGGTACCCACGCAACCAGCCCAATTCTTGGATATATGCCCACCCACGAACTCCAACCGACCCGCCCACCCACGATCTCTCAGACGGGGAAAACTCCAGACGTCATCACACCAGCCATCAGTTCTTACCCTAACTGGCTTGAGGCAGCAACACTCTGTCCACACTACAGTCGGTGCACTCTCCTACACACTCCACGACTTCGACCTGCAGCCACTCCCGCACAAACTTTCTGACAACTCCCCCAGGTCGGCCCGACACTCCCCCGGGCCGCGCACTCGCGCTGCATTCCCAGCAGATCACACAAAGCGCGCAGCCTCCCCCGCGGCCCAGGCCGAGTCGGACCGAGCACATGGCTCCCGGGGCGGCAGGGAATCGGCCTGAGTTCGGGGCGCCTGCACCCCTCAGCCCCCCACCCCGCATCAGACTCGGCGCTCCAGCTCCCCCTCAGGCCCGCAAACCCGGTGGGGCGGGGGCTCTGGAAGAAAGAAAACTCACGTGTCTGTCCCAGAGCAGAAAAAAAGTTTGGTTCCCACCCCCTTCCCCCGCGGCTCGGCGCTGGCTGACTCTTCGGGGCGCGGGGCTGGCCGAGCCTGCGCGCTCGGCTTTGTGCTCCGAACTCGGCCCGGAGGGGGAGGGGAGGGGGCTGGGCTCCCACCTCCGCGCCGCCCCCCCCACCCCTAGCCCTGCGCCCAGACTCCATGTTGGCCGCCCCCTGCCCCGGAGACTGCGCGCTTCCCCCGCGGGAGGCTCGCCTCACGCTCGGCCTGCCGGAGGGTCCCGGCGCGCACAAACTTTCTTCGGGTCGCCAGCCCCACGCGCCCCGCTTCCTTGGCCCGCCTGGGAGTGACAGATGCCTCAGAGACAGACTTTCCTTTGTTCCAAAGGAAAGGGGAACTCGCGCGGGCTCCCCAGCCCTCCCAGCTCCGGGCCCTTCCCGCTGCCCCCACCCGCAGCTGTCACTCTGAGGGGCCCCCTTCCCGGCTCGACCGCGGCGCGGGGGTGGGGGGGCTGCCGGCGGTTAGCAACGTGCACTTTTGAAACCAAACAAACCCGCCCCCCGCGCGCTAACCCCGGCCCGGGGCAGGGGCGGCTCTTCTCCCGTTGTAGGATCCTAGGGAGTTGTGTCCCCCAAAAGGGCCCCGAGCGAGCTTCCTCCTGGGGGTGGGACACCCCCCACCGGCCCCCGCCAGCACCGCGGTCGGGACTCACAAACACACCCGAGGTCACACACCCACAATCGCACGCGCCAGGACGACGCCCCCTCCCCCGCCTGGCCCAGAAAAAGAAACTTTCCAAGTTGTCCGCGCGCCCCCCGCCCCCATCTTCCCCGCTCCGACGCCCCGCACTGACTTTTCTGAGCGGCTTTTCCGTCCACGCGGCCTTGGGCTGGGTCCGGGGCGTCCTGGCAGGGGGCAGGGGGCGCTGAGGGAACGCGCCGCGTACCTGCCGGGCCTGACACTCGGCCTGACAGCTCGCGGCTGGAAAGCACCTCGCGGCCTGACGTCAGATCCCCTCTCCTCCCCTCGGCGCTCTCCTCGCCCTCCCCCACCCGCCCTGAGGGAGAAAACAAACTTTGTGCGGAGCCCGGCGTGCTACGCCCACCCCCCGCGGGGCGGACCGACGGCGGCGAGGGGCTTCGCCCCGCCCACCGCGCCCGGAGGGGGCGGGGCCAGGAGGGCACCTTCTTCCTGCGCCCACCCCCACCCTCAGGAATGCCACATGGCCTCTAAAGAGGAGTGGTGGGAACTCAATCTCGGGATAGTGAGCTGGGGGCAGGAAGTGGAGAGCATTTCCGGAGCGCCTACTGTGTGCTTCATGCTGGGGGTGGAGGCCATTGCCTGGAGGAGAAATAATGCAAAGCCTGACGTTTGATTGTTCCCTTTGCACCGAGAGGAAACTGAGGCCCAGTTTGTCCCGGGATTTACCCCCAGCTGGTGAGGACTGGACTCTGAATGGGACGCCTGTTCGGCCCTCAAGGGCCTGTAGAGTGGGGTAGAAGGCTACCTCTGACACCACCCCAAAGCATGTAGCCCCCAGAGTCTAGCACACAAGTGGTGACCAGAAGTAAAAACAGCTAACCCTGAAGGAGTGTTTGTAACACAAGACGCTGAGTGAGGCACTTAAGGTGTGTCATCTCGTCTAATCCCGGTAGGTGCTGTTACTGGTATGTATCAGTCCCTGGTTTGCCCACGAGCTGCAGAGATGCCCTTGTCACACAGTCAACCAGTGTCATCCAACCCAGGTGGATCTGACAGCAGAGGTGTTACCTTTACCCCATTGAGACAGGCCCTTAAAGGAGGCAGACCACAGATCTAGAAGGGGTCCTGGCTGGTTTGTTCTCACTACCCACAACACCCACCTCCAGGACATTTTCCTTGGTCTTCCCCAATCCTGCCAGCACTTTCTTCCTTGCTCTTGGCGCCTTGTACCACTTGAAATACCTGTTGACCAACGCTTCCCCCTCCCTCAAGGGCCTCGGACTGGGGGTACTTTGTGGCCCCCACCCTCCCAGCACAGAGTCAGCCTACAACTTTGGCAAGGCCTTTTATGGGCCTCTGGTTCCTCATCTGGTACCAGATATCTAGGATCCTTGACCTTGGAAATCAGCAGCCTTGAAATGACTTTTGGTCTTACTTGCACTTAAGCAATGGAGAACTCTGAGAACAAAAGCTGAATTTTCTTCAAACAGGCCTTAAGCCAGTCAAAAAGCTGATTAAATGACTGTGAAGGTGCATCTGGACTCCCCATTGAAGTCAGATTTCCCTGAAAACACTTAGAACTTAGTTGTCCACGCTGCTCTCCTTACAACGGCACCCAGAGTGTCAGTGCCATCGCCCAATGCTCCATTTCACAGATGGGGAAACTGAGGCCCAGAGTGGCGGCCCCAAATAATTTCTTGGGGAAGTAGTGCTTGGTCCACAGTCTTCCAAGAGGAAAAGAGAGGCTTGGGGAGTCTTAGTTAAGAAGAGTAAAACCACTGGGTCCTAGTCTCTAAGATCATAGAGCATGTGTGAGGCAGCGACCTTTAGAAAGGGGTGGGGGACTGGAAGAGAAAATGGGTGCAGCCAGGTGTTCCTGGAGATGTGACTGTCCCTTGGCACTTGGTAGGAGAGCCAGACTCTGTCCTTTTTGGGGAAGCCACTGGGACCTGGACTGGAGCCCAGAGACCTCCCGGTAAATTCAACCACCAGCAGCAGCCCCCTAGGCCAGTGCTTCCCTAGTCTTGTGCTAGATGAGGTGCACTGGGGCAAATGCAAGGGAGCAGCTCCTTCCTCCCCTTAGCCCTAAGCAGAGCCACCTGGGAGCTGGATAACCTGGAAGCAGCTTCAGGTGTCCCTCATCAGACTTCCTGGAGGGGGAGGGGGAGAGTTGGGAGGTAGAGTCAGGCTGGTGGTGTGTTACGACTGTGCATGATAAATTCCTCAGGTAAAGCCTAAATACATAAAGTTTGAGAATTACCATGTAAAGTTTCTCAGCTAGCAAGTATCAGAATTTAACATGTGTGCATCCTTTAAGCCAGTAAATCCACTTCTTGGAATCTCATGAAAAATCTCAGAACAAAGATAAATGCTAATCCAAGATTATTTTTTGCAACACTCTTCAATCTACAGGAAAAACTGCAAACAACTCACACTGGGAGCTCCCATCACCGGATGATGACTGCTTACAGCAACTCTGGGACCTCCATACAGAGAATGTTGTAATGAGGTAAGTCTGTGCACACTTAACCTGCGGGGTGGCCAAGGTATATTTAATAGGACAGTTTGCAGTGTCCCAGCAAGAAGGGGCTTTGGATATACTCGGTGAGGACTTTCATGGGAAAACCTCCAACTGGGAAGTTATTTTTATTGTCATTTTCCTCCATCCAATTTTGCCACCCCCTCCCCCCTTTTCACATAGAACAATAAATGGGTCTTGAGAGAAGAAGGGACTTGCTTGATAATGAACCTGGGGTTTCATTGGTCTTCGCCAACCCTACAACTCCTGGGACAGAACTGAGGTGGGGCTAGAAGGGGGCAGGAAAGGTGGGCATGCATCAGAGCCCAGGCTTACCCCGGTTGGTTGCCCCCAGGGGGCCCTTTGAGGACGAGTCCCAGGAACTCACAGCCCTTCAGGCCAGAAAAGGGACTGGATGGGGTGCATGGGCAGTTCCTGCCTCTATACTGTGAAGCCCAAAATGGAGGCCCTGATGATTGTGCCTGTTTCTAGTGAACTTGTTATCACAAAGGTTCAAATGAATGTCATGTAAATCCACTGTAATTAAAAAAAAAAAAAAGCTACCGCTGCCCTTTTTACCTAGGAAGTGGGAAAAGGGACCATTACTATTCAGCAGGAGCCAACATGAGCCAAAGCTCGATCTAGCAGCATAAAGGAGATGGGATTCTGTGGGGCATGGGGACGGCCCAGCCAAGGCCAGGGTCAGCAAGTAATTCAGGAAATAGCCACTCAGTGGGCTGGTAGGGCCTCAAAGGCCAGGGTGAAGAATTTATGTTTGGAAGTGTGAGCAGTAGGCAGTGTGTTTGTGTGGGGTGCAGTGTCCGGCTGGGGAAACTTTCCCCTCACCCCTTTAGTTCTTCTCTAGTATTGCAAATGACATACAGTAGATTCACTGGAAAACCTCAGATTCAAATTTTAATAAACGCATGGGGCACTCAGAAGCACTAACGTTCCAAAGACAGTGAGGCCAAATGAGGTATATATGTCATCTTGGACCAAGGAGGGGGAGGTAGGCAATTCATAAGCAGATGAGAAAGAGCAAAAAGCTGGCCAATTCCTGCAGGGTCACCCAGAAACAATGGGACAGGGGCACAGATTTTTGCTTGGCTCCTCCCTGTCTGTCACACTTCATTCATATGTGCTAAGGTGAATATGCCAAGGTGAATAAACATGTCAAAGTTCCCTTCCTGAAGCCGGTTTTTCTATCTGAATGTCTTTAGGCAGGAAAGGGGGAGGTACCAAACTCTGCCTGAGCTTGTTAGGCTTTAATTGTTTTCAGCTCAGAATAATCTGCAGGGCAGGCTCGCACATTCCGGGGAGACTCCGGACCCACACAGGAGCCCTTGCAGGCTCCTGAGATGGCACCTGAGGAGAGGTGGGAAGAGACTGGAGGTCGAGGGATCAGCTGATGCAGCTCTGGGAAACTGAGGCCAGACAGGTGGAGACCTGTCTCTGAGGTCTTGAAACTCTGTGTGGCTTTCTCACATGAGGTTCTGCGTTTTCATCTAATGTGGCTTTTGGCTTATCAGCATCTTAAAAGCCTGTAGTATCTTGTTGGTCAACCACAATTTGTTTGGCTTTCTCCTCGTTGTTGGGTATCCACTCATTCATTTGGTTTTTGAGTTTCTGGTGCACGTCAGGCTGTGTGCTGAGGATGGGGAACCCACCGCTGAGGCCATCACAAAGGGTTTGGGCAACAGCATGGGGTGGTGGAAAGGGTATGTCTGGGTTTTGGCATTTGGAGCTACTCGCCAGGTAAGGTAGGCAAGTCATCCAGACCCTTCTGAGCCTCCGTTTTCTCATCTGTGGAAACTTCGGCTTTGATGAGAGTCAAAGAAAATAATGGCTGTGGAAGCCCGTTTTGAGTGACGTTCAGTGCTTAGAGAAAAGCTGACACCAATATCAGGGTGTCTTCGCTCTGCTTCTAATAGCTGTGTGGCATTTGACAATCTGAGTTCCAGTGTCTTTAGCTGAGAAATTAGAGGGTTGGGCATGACAGTCCTCAGGGTCCCTGTCATGCAGGGAGTCACGTGGAGTGGCATGCGGGGCCTCTGGTCCCGCTCCCCGCATAAAAATGCAGGATATGGCGAGGCCAAAAAGGGACACCCACGGAGCCATAAATAGGGGAGTCATACCACTGTAGTCTCACTGGCGACTGGGTTGGAGACACAGGAAGCAGGAGCCACAGAATCCGCATTCCACACTCCGCCACATTCCGCCGCTTGCTAGCTCAGCCACCATCTTCTTGCCAGCCCCCATTTTCCTAGCGTAGCCACGGCAGTTATATTAGTGGCCAATGGCTCACTGGTTACAGCTGACGGCCAACTAGCCACAGCTGATGGCCATTCAATCACCGTTGATGGCCATTTACTACCTGAGCCAGCACCTTTCCACATGAGGGCAAGAGCCTGGAAACTGCACTCCTGGCTCTGTCCCCACAGTGCCTCTCTTGACATTCTGCCATCTTAGGTTGACATTTTTTGAAAGTAACACATATGTAAATGTAAATGCCTGTTTGCCCACAGCTTAGGGGTTTATCTTTATTTTATCGTTTTGCTGGTGTAAGGGGTGAGGAATATTACCTAAAAGTTGTATATATCTGCATGGCTTTCTTAAACAGCCAGACTAAGCTGTGTTCTAGTTATGCTTAATTATCTGATTTTCTTCCTGTGCAAACAGTTGGCATGACAAGGATATTTCAGATGGGCCCGAGTTATAGCATATTAACTTGGGGGTGTCAGTGTGGCCCAGATGTGGTGGTGATCTGCAGGTAGGGGTGCCACAGTCTTTTCTATTGATGCCTTCTGGCTTCTGGACACAGATTAAATCGTTGAGTGCTGTGCTTTTAACTAGGGGATTTAAAAAGATCCCTTTTGAGTTTCTGGTAGTCTGCCCTCCTCTCTGTAAGCCACTGGGTCCTGGCACCTGTAAACCATGGCTGTAGAAATCAGCTGGCTATCGAAATCAGCCCATAAGAGTTGGCTGTTGTGGGATTGGGGAGACTTAATGACCGTATTTTAAGTCATTCTTTTTATTAGGGTCCTGGTGATAGGATAGATGGGGATCAGATTCCATTTGGCATGGTTTTATCTTTTTTTATATGTGGGAATTTTTTTCTTATCTCCTGGACTATCTTTTAATTACAAAAGCAAACACACCATGTTAATTATGGCAATTTAAACGCTGCAGAGGCATATAAAGAAAAAGTAAATAACCTTTCTTTTCATTCCCACCTTCCAGCATTAGCAGTCATAACAGGTGGGTATTCTTCCTCACCTTTCTCCATGTTCTTGTAAACACGTAAATATACACACATCCTGAGAGGTGTTTTCTCCCCTCCCTCTTATTTACATTTTCTCCAATTTTCAAAAGGGTTGCAATTAACATTTGCTACATAAATATCATTGCAATTCTGAGAATTTCCTGAAATAGATTATCTGAAATGCAATTACTGGGCCAGAGTGAGTATTTTTAAGGCATATTATGGAAATGCTTTCCATGATAGCATTTATAGAGTTCGAGTGTTTGTCTCACTCAGTCCTTAGCCATATCAAGTGTTGGCAATTTTGAGTTAATCGTTGCTCATTTGGTGGCCGAAGAATAGCCTTTGGTTCTTTTACTCTGCATATTTTATTATTACTATGGGTGATAATTTTAAAATTTCATAATTATTGGATATTTGTCACCTGTGAATTATCTCCACATCTTTTGGGGTCTGCATGAGTTTCTGATGTTGGCCTGGGGAAACTTTCCCCTTCCTCCTTTAGTTTTTCTGGTCAAATAATTCAAATGACATGTAGCAGATTAACAGGAGGAAATCAAATTTTAATACATGCCCACGGAGAATTCACAGAAGCATGAATGTTCCAAAGACAGTGAGGCCAAATGAGATATTTCTGTCATCTTGGACCAAGGAGGGGGAGGTAGGCAATTCATAGGCAGATGAGAAAGCAAACATTTGGCAGACAAATTCCTGCAGGGTCACCCAGAAACAATGGGATAGGGGAACAGATTTTTGCTTGGCTCCTCCCTGTCTGTCACACTTCATTCATATGTGCTAAGGTGAATATGCTAAGGTTCCTTTCTATTTGAATGTCTTTAGGCAGGAAAGAGGGTGGTACTCAACTCTGCCTGTGTTTGTTGGGCTTTAATTGTTTTCAGCTTGAAATAGTCTACTTGGCAGGGTAGCAGGTTCTGGGGAGACTGGCTCCCATCCTGCCCCTGACTTGCAAAGCTGCTTAACCCTTGTTTGTCATAGTTGTTGCAGGTAGGTTCTTCCCGCCCCCCCTCCCCAAGATTATTGTTTGCCTTACTTTTTACTAAGCGGATTTTTTTTTTTTTTTAAACATTTAAGCTTTTTGCTTGGTCAAATGTCAATCTGCGATGTCCATTGTTTTTAGGTTCAGAAAGAATACCGGTGATCAAAGTGTATTCATCTACACTTTCTTTTTTACTTTGTTTTTTAATGGCTTAATTTTTAACATTTAAGCCTTTACTGTGTCTGGAATTTATTTTGGTTTACAGTATGTGATAAGAATCCCGATAATTTGTTTTCTGAATGGCATACCACTTCTTATCATCTTTCCCGTCTTCATGGATGTGTGGTGCCACCTTTTCCAAGGCAGTGAGTTCTTACACTATTTTTCATGGACTGTTTTTCATGTTCTATCCCAAGGAGGGGGTATCTTGAGACTCCTACTTTAGAGGATGAAAGGACAGATTTTGGTCAGGGAAGGAAAGACTTTGAACTTCTGTAGTGGAGATAGATTGCCTTCCATGCAGCTAATGACACTTGTGCATTAAGGACCCTTACTTGCCCTTGTCTCTTCCATGACCCTGGAAGAGGTATATATTTTTCTGAAATGTACAAAATTAAGACATTTTCATTATAATCAGTTAAGACCACTGTCTTATTCCACTGTGACTTCCCTCATTGTTCCCCTCCTATTGAGTGGCCTTGTATTGGCCTGGATCTTTTTTTCTCTCTCTTTTTTCTTTTTTTTGGATCTGGCTAAAGGTTGAGTTAGAATACATTTAGTTTGTGTTTTCTATTTGTGCTTTGCAATCACTTCCATGGATAGTTCAAATACTGACAACTGTCCTGGTATAGGAAAGGCTACCGTGACACAAAGTTGCAGGAACAGGGTAGTATCACCATGTGAAGGTGTCATAGCATCTGTGCTGGAAATACATAAGGAAGGGAAACAAGATTTGAAACATTTGGAGTCAGAAGTTGGTCTATGGAAAATTCTTGTAATCATAAAGACTGTAAAAATGGAAGCAGAGCATTCAGTTCTTCCCACCATTTTTTTTATATAGTTTTTATTGGGGAATAGTGGGGAACAGTGTGTTTTTCCAGGACCCATCAGCTCCATGTTAAGTCGTTGTTTTCAGTCTAGCTGGGGGTGGGGGGCACAGCTCAGCTCCAGGTCAAATTGTTTTCAATCTAGTTGTGGAGGGCGCAGCTCACTGGCCCATGTGGGAATCGAACCGGCGACCTTGGTGTTATGAACACAGCACTCTAACCACTGAGCCTACCGGCTGCCCACCGGCAGCTCAGCTCCAAGCCCAAGCTATTGTTTCTCACTGGTCCATATGAGAATCCAACCGGCGACCTTGGTGTTATGAGCACTGCGCTCTAACCATTGAGCAAACAGGCCACTCATCCCACCAATTTTTAAAGATGAAAGTTTTCTTTTGCCAAGAATGTACTTGATAATGCAGTGCATACTAGTATAAATGTACCTATTAGATGAAAGACTGGGACGTATTTAGTTTTTCTCTATGAAATGATATTACAAAACCCTTGTCATATGAAGGACAAAGAACATGCCCCCAAAAGTAGGACAAAAGACTTATAAGGATGTTTCAGGCAGTTATGAAGAATGCTATGGTATTTTTTTTTTTTTACGCAAAGTACATTTTAAATTACCATTTAATACATTTGCTTTATATTACATTTGAAAATTGAAGTTACACTGTCTTGAAAAGCATAAAAAGCAAAACTCTATCACTTAGCTGGAATTCCAGAATACGTGCCTTGTCTAGGATCTACTGAATTGCATTCACCCATCACCCTGAAATCTGTTAGCCTGTGCATAAATGGTAATACCCGCAGTGCTGCATGCAACTGTTTCTTCTTTTAAAAATTTTTAAAAATTTTTCAATTGCAGATGACATTATTAGTTTCAGGTGTACAACATAGTGATAAGACATTTATATAACTTACGATGTGATCACCCCTATTAGTCTAGTACCCAAATGCTATGTTTTTCCCCCCTGAA
Source organism: Rhinolophus sinicus (assembly GCF_036562045.2). NCBI lineage: Eukaryota > Metazoa > Chordata > Mammalia > Chiroptera > Rhinolophidae > Rhinolophus > Rhinolophus sinicus. Next base: position 35,401,103 of record NC_133762.1, read on the forward strand.
TTTGTGATATTCATATTTGTTAGTTTTTTTAAAATTAAAGTTTATTGGGGTGACAATTGTTAGTAAAGTTACATAGATTCAGGTGTACAATTCTGTATTACATCATCTATAAATCCCATTGTGTGTTCACCACCGAGTCAGTTCTCCTTCCATCACCATATATTTGATGTTAGTTTTTTAAACAACTGGTTTGTCATAATTTTTTTCTCATTTTGAATAAATATTCACATTGTGCCAAATTTTGGATATTTAATTTTATATTCTTAATGAAGGCTTCCCAAATTATATAAATTTCATGTTCCATAAAACCTGGGTCTGCCTTCAACCCTTAGGGTGAGTACCTTGGCAAAGATTAAACCCCACCCATTTAGAAGATGTGGTTGTAATTTGTCCCCTCTGGCCCTTTGCAAAATGAAGTTTCTTGCCCTTTACTCTGATTTTGATACTGAAATAAAACTTTTATTTACAAAGACAATACCATGTTAATAAAGTATTCAATTTGCAACCCTTAAAACATTGTTTTGAAAGGGGTCATTAAATGAATGCTACTTGAGGCCCTGTTTTTCATCTTGCCTTTTTCACTTATCAGTATATCTTAAAGACCTTTTCTCTCTTCATGCATGAAAAGCTTCCGCTTCCTCATTCTTCTCAGCAATTACCTCGTATTCCTTTGTATGAATATACCACATATATCTTACTGCTGTCCTTGGATTGTCATTTGAGTTGCTGGTGTAAGTAACCTTACACATATATCATTCACATGACTACAACCATAGGATAAATTCTCAGTTGTACTCCCATGTGTGTATGAGAAAAGTTTAGGTTGGAAATAAACAATTTTTTTCATATTTTTTTTTATAGTGGAAAAATATACATAACATAAAATTGACCATTTTAAGCATTTTTAGGTGTTAAGTCCTTTGACGTTGTGCCACCATCACCACCGTTTATCTCCAGAACTTTTCCATCTTCTCAAACTGAAAATCTCCCCATAAGCAATAACTCCCCATTCCTCCCTCTCTCCCATCCCCTGGCAGCCACCATTTTCCTTTTGGTAAGTATCAATCTGACAACTCTAGGTACCTCATATAAGTGGAATCAGACAGTATTTGCCCTTTTGTGTCTGGCTTATTTCACTTCACATAATACCTTCCGGGTTCATCCATGTTGTGTAGCCCGTATCAGAATGGCCTTCCTTTTTAAGGCTGAATAATAATAATTGTGTGTATATATATCACATTTTGTTTATTTATTGTTTATCCATTTATTCATCAATAGACACTTGTGTTGTTTCCACCTTTTGGCTATTGTGAATAATGCTGCTATGAACATGGGTTTTCGAGCCCCCGTTTTCAGTTCTTTTGGGTAAATAGACAGAAGTTTCATCAGCTTTTGAAGGCATTTCTCTGTTGTTCCTCAGCTTTCAGTAGTGCCGTTAGGAAGTCCCGAGTTCTTTCTGAATACTGATACTTTGTGTATTACCTAATTTTTCTTCTCTAGGAATCTCCTCATCCTTAGTGAACTGGAATTTCTTGATAATATGCCCTGACAGGCGTCTGTTTTTCCCATTGTTCTAGGAGTTCTTGGAGTTAAGTGAGGGATGAAAGCCTGGGTTGGGAGGGTCTCACCATAGAGTATTATGAGCTTTGTGCCTTGCTGGCCGTGTTCCCAGAGCTGAGTGGAGGGAGAGGGCTGAGGGCCTGGACAGCGTCAACAGTTAGTACATGAACTTTCGTATAATCCCTCTGTGGTTGATATCTTCTCTGTCTCCTGCATCTAGTATCCACCTGTCCAGGGATCTTCTTCTACCCTCTCCAAAAAATAAAGTTCTGATCTGCCAAGTTCTGGGTTGCAGCCATGGGGACATAGGGGTAGTGTAGGGAGGGGATCTAGGAGTCTGCTGTTTCATTTTTTAAGCTGCTTTAAAAACCCTCTTCTATCAATCTTCCTATAGCAGCTCACCCCCGACCTCACCTTCATGCCTCCTTCTAGTAGTACCACTCATTTCTGAGCCTCTTAAGGATTCTGTGGTATAAATCAGGTTAAGTTTTCACCTTTTTTTACTGCCTGCTTGGCTTTGCTGTCAGATAGCACTTGTCCATTTACTTTCTATCCTCAAAAATTTTGTCCTTTCTCCCATTCTCTTCTTTCTTGTGGATTTATGCATTTTGAAAGTGGAGTTTCAGGAGGGAGCCAGGTTACATGCCTGTGATAAATCCACCATCTTCAACTTAATTTGCCCCCCCACATGGCTTCCCAGTGGTCCCAATACCCTACATAGACTAGTCTGCCTTTCTCCCTATAGTTTGAGATGCCACCTTTATCCTACACCAAACACAAAGTCCCATTTGTCTGTGGGTGGGTCCTATTGCTGAGCTTTTGTTTCTGTTTCAACCGATATTGAATGCATTCTCTATGCCAGGCTCTGATCTGGGCTCTGGAGGTAAAAGCAGTTTGTAAAGCAAAGCCCCCGCCTCATGAAGAGTACATTCTAGTGAAGGGTGACAGGTAATAAACAGATGATGTCAGATAGAGTTAAGTACCAGGGAGAGAAGTCAAGCAGAGTACAGCATAGAGAGTCAGAGGTTGAGCTACTGTAGATAAGTTGGTCAGAAGAGCGCCGTCTCAGGAGGGGACATTGAGTATACTCCTTAATGAACCGTAAACTCCAGACATGCATGGGTCTTTAGAGGAGGGTGTTGCAGGCAGAGGAAATATGAAGAGGAAAGACCCTGAGACAGAAACAAGCTGGACGAGTTTGAGGAATGACAAGAACAGGGTGGTGCTGGAGCCCTGCAGGCAGACCAAGGGGAGCGTGGTGCATGGGGCCAGGGTGTGCAGCGCCTGGGAGGCCGTGGAAGAGAGTGTGTATTTTACGCCACATGCAATGGGAAGTCATTGGAGAGTTGAGAGCCGGAGAATGGAGACACAAGCATCATTACATTGGAAAAGCATGGCTGTGGTTGTCGTGTGGAGAACAATGGGTGGAGGCAAGTGTAGTAACAGGAGGCTGTGACGTAATCCAGGCAAAGAGAATGGTAAGTTGGACTTACTAGGGCTGGGGTGGATGAGGTGAAGAAGCAGTTGGTTCTGGAATAAATTTTGAAGGTAGAGGCAACAAGGCAGATCGGCTGAAGGACTGGATGGTGAGGGGAGGAAAAGAGGGCATGGCAGTGATTAATTGAGCTTGACTAGGTGCTTGACAGAAATTCTTTTATTTATTCTTCATAATTATTGGAGAAAAATGATGTCTTTTTGAAGAGGAGGGGAAATGGAGGCAGGTTATATAAACTGTTATGTAACCTGCCTGCAATTACACACTGGTCTTTGGAGAAGATAAGATTTTATTTCTCTAAGGTCAGTAGTAATGTCCCCTCTTCCATTTCTAATTCTGGTGATTTTGAGTCTTCTCCCTTTTTTTTGGTCGGTCTAGCTAAGGGTTTGTCAATTTTGAAAAAATCAAAGAACAAAATTTTGGTTTTGTTCATTTTTTTCCGTTGTTTTTCTGTTCTCTTTTTCATTAATTTCTGCTCTGATCTTTATTATTTGATTGATTTGATTTAGGTTTTGTTTGCTCGACTTTTCTTCTTTTCCAGTATTTTAAGGTGGAAGGTTGGGTTATTGATTTGAGATCTTTTTTTTTTTTTTTAAAGAGGGTGTAGCTTACAGTGGCCCATGTGGGGATCAAACTGGCAACCTTGGTGTTATCAGCACCACAGTCTAACCAACTGAGCTAACTGGCCACCCCCGAAATCTTCATTTTTAAAAAATAAGCATTTACAGCTGTGAATTTCCCTTTAAGCACTGCTTTAGCTACATCTAAAGTTTTGGTATTTTCATTCATTTCGTAGTATTTTCTAATTTCCCTTGTGATTTCTTCTTTGCATCGTTCATTGGTTATTTAGGAGTATGTTGTTTAATTTCCACATATTTTTTTGTTATTGTTTTCAAATTTTATTCCATTGTGCTCAGAGAACATACTTTGTATTATTTCAGTCTTTTAAAATCTATTGAGGTTTGTTTTATGGCCTAGCATATGGTCTCTTCTAGAGAATGGTCCATATGTACTTGAGAAGAATGTGTATTGAGGTTGCTGGGTGGAGAGTTCTATAGATGTCTGTTAGGTAAAGGTGGTTTATAGTGGTGGTCAGGTCTTCTATTTCCTTATTGATCTTCTGCCTAGTTATTCTATCCATTATTGAAAGTAGGGTGTTGAAACGTCCAACTATTTTTATTGAATTGTCTACTTTTCCCTGCATTTCTATCAGTTTTGCTTTATATATTTTGGTGCTCTGTTGTTAGGTGAATATATGTTTAAAATTTTTATATTTTTCTGAAGGATTGACCCTTTTAATCATTGAAAAATGCCCCTCTTCAAATATATGGTGATGGAAGGAGAACTGACTCTGGGTGGTGAACACACAATGGGATTTATAGATGATGTAATACAGAATTGTACACCTGAAATCTATGTAATTTTACTAACAATTGTCACCCCAATAAATTAAAAGAAAAAATGCAAAAAAATAAAAATTAAAAATAAAATGCCCCTCTTTATCTCTGGTAGGGGATAGTATTTTAAGCCCAGGCAGTCTGACCCCTAAGCCCAGGCTCCTCACCCCACACCGTTGCTTTGCCTCTGAAGATGCATCCTCAGGTGTTCCTCCAGCTCCTGTTTTCCAGACCCACCCAGGTATTCTGTGTCAGCTAAATCTTCCTGCCCTTGGACTTGATAAGAACAGCTGAAATTCTATTCTGTATTCCGGGACAGTCCCAAGCCCTGTTCAAAATGCCTGCGGATTGCTAGAAGTTCTCATTCTCCATCGTCTTGGGCCCTGCAGCTTGCTTGCCCACAAGCACATTCCTGGTTCTGCAGTCTTCACGTTTCACTTTCCCTTGTGCTTCTCCCAGAACCCCTCAGTCTCCTCACCGCTCAGCAAACCTTGCTAACACAAGTGTAATAAGCCATTTACCACAGGCGGTGAGAGGAAAGGCATACTTCACAGAAACACAGAAGACTTCCAGGTTCCACATTCCCCATCCATGGGCATCCTTTGGTGTCTCAGCTACTGGAAGATTCGTCATGGTCCACACCAAACCTTCCATCGCCTGCTCCTGGCTCTGGTCTCCTCTCCCCTCCATATCGAGGCCCTCCTTTCCTCTCTGGAGCAAAAATAAATCTTTCTGCTTTCTGCAGAGCCATTTAATGGCTGCTTTTGTTGTCTTTGTTTCTTTGGCTTCTCAAGGGACAGGCTCTAACTGCCCACTTTGGTCAAACCCTCAAGGTATTTCCCTAAACTCAGTCTAACTTAAGAGTAGTGTGAGGCCAGCAGTTAGATAAGAACACTGCCCACCTGATTCTGCTTTGCTGCGTTATTGTCCTGACTTTCTTCTGTGACTGGGTGAAATGTTGGGATTTCCTGGACATTTTGATTATTTGTGAGAACAGAATATTTGAAGCCACGACTTTCCAGAAGAGTCTCAGAGATCTGTGATGCTGAGTAAATCATCAAACTGAGGTCCAGGAAGAGCCTACACCAAGCAAGTGGTGGAGGCAGTCCTCAAGCCCCTGCCCTGGGATGGACCTTGACCCTGGGGGACTCTGATGCTGGGTGTACCTTGGGTCATCCCCTTCCCCTCCCTGAGCCCGACCTCCTATATGGGGAATAACGGCACTATCTCACTCATCCCAGGGCTATTTCAGAGATAAATGACAAAATGCTTATGCCATGCTCTGCCTAGTGCCTGGCAAGTAGTAAGAGAAAATTATACAAAAGAATCTTCATTAGTTTCATTTTATCACTTCCTACAATTTTGTAATGTGTGTTTCACAACTCTGTGTGTGTGTGTGTGTGTGTGTGTGTGTGTTTCATATGGGAAAGACAAGCTTCTGTAATAAATCAATAGCAAGAGAATATATATATTTTTTGCATGGAGTAGCAGGAAGCACCACAGAGAAATCTGTCATTTTGGGTAGAGAACAAAGTGTATGTCCACACAAAAACGTGTGCATGACTGTTCATAGCAACTTTAGTCATAGTAGCCCCAAACTGTAAGCAACCCAAATATTCATCAGCTGGTAAAAATATAAATTGTGTTATATCCTTACAGTGGAATACTACTCAGCAGTGAAAACAAACTACAGATACATGAATGAGCATAAATGAATCTCAAAAATATGCCAAGTGAAAGAAGCCAGGCACAGAAGAGTAAATATTATATTCATATAAAATTCTAGAAAAGGCAAAGGAATCTATAAACACATCACTGGTTGCCTGGACTGAGAGGAGGGGAGAAGGACTCGACCAAAAATGGGAATGAGAGAACATTTGCCAAAATTAATTTCATTTTGCACTTTAAAGTGGGTAAATTTTATTAACAACTATGGGCCATGGACAAAGCAATAATGAAGAGAAACAAATGCAACAACAATCAATGGTTAAATATAACCACACATTAAATTTAAGTTGATCTTCAGCTTACATACACAACTAAACTATGCTCTCTGTGCAGTGGGTTGTAAATTTACTTTCTCATCATCCCAGATGGAGACATTTTGCAGCTCAGCATCTGGATAAACAGAATCCTTGAAGGTCCAGTACCGTGTGCCTAGCAGCTGCCTTTTAACTGAAACGAATTCCTTTCTTAAGGGTGGATTTCTATCTGACTGTATTTTTCTGTCTCCATGGCCAAAAGTGCTTATATTCTGTTTCTATAGAAGGGGAAGCTGCTGGAGGGTTTTGTCGGGGGCAGTGACATGACCCTTGAATGACACGTGTTTGAACCACGTGGGTCCACTTTTCCGTGGATTTTGCAATTGACCCGCATGGGTTCAAACCCGTGTTATTCAAGGGTCAACTCTTTTTTTTTTTTCAGGATTTCATGAAGGGGAACAGGACTTTATTGGGGAACAGTGTGTATTTCCAGGAGTTTTTGTTGGGGAACAGTAATGTGTTTTTCCCAAGACTCGTCAGCTCCATCCAAGTCAAGTTGTCCTTTCAATCTTGGTTGTGGAGGGCGCAGCTCAGCTCCAGGTCCAGTTGCTGTTGTTAGTTGCAGGGGGCGCAGCCCACCATCCCTTGTGGGAGTTGAACCGGCAGCCTTGTGGCTGAGAGCCCGCGCTCCAACCAACTGAGCCATCTGGCCACCCGGGAGCTCAGCTGCAGCTCATTGACTTCATTCTAGTTGCAGAGGGCGCAGCTCGCTTGCCCATGGGGGAATCGAACTGGCAGCCCCGTTGCCCAGAGCTCACGTTCTAACCACTGAGCAACCCGTCCGCCCCTATACACAGATTTTTGACTGCAGGAGGTCAGTGCCCTTAACCCCACATTGTGCAAGGGTCAACTGTACTTGAAAGAGCAACCCCTAGCTGCCCCGTGGGGGATGATGGGAGGCGGGTCAGAAAAGAGTCAGGATGCCAGTTAAGAGGCGGGTATAGTTCATGGAGCTGTATGCTTAAAATGTGTGCATTTTTCTCTCTATATAAATTAACTTCAGTTTTAAAATAGAACAAAAGACCGTCAGTGGTCCACATGAAGTCCCAAGACCAGAGAAAGGGGCTCCAGGCCAGGCTGGGAGCAGTGGGACAAGTCTAGGGACTTGAGTGGGATTTTGGTTGTAGAACTGACAGGGTTTGAGGAGAGACTGGGAAACTGAGAGGAGGCCCTGGGGGGAGGAGGGGGACCAGGGCAGGGAGAGAATCAAGTCATGTTTGAGCCCTGAAGATGATGAGCATTTCTGAGTGGGGCACAGGGTCCCTGACTTAGTGAATAAACTGACTCTGGGATTGTGCCCCGATGGGGAGCCCCATCCTGATGTGTCATGGCTCAGTGGGCACAGGGGGCAGCCTTCTTGGTTCAGTTAGGGAGGCATGGAGAGAATTTGGGGGAGGAAGCAGCCATCCCTTCATGAGCCCTCCTACACACGTTCTCCTTACTTGTTTGTCTCTTCTCCCTGACCCATGTGAGGGTGGAGGGTTAGTAACCAAGTGGCAAAGGTCTGACCCACCTGGTGTGTGTGAATTCTGGTTCTGAAGTTCCCTAGGGGTGTGACCCTGGACAGGTTGCTTAAGCTTGTTGAACCTCAATTTCTTCATTTGTAAAAAGGGGATAAATATCCTGTTTGCTGGCATGTGACTTTTGCTCCCTTTCTCCCTTCCTAAAAATGCAATTAGCAATTGTCCTGTTACCTTGTAATGTGCCCATATTGTGGATGGAAGGTGATGGTGCGAAGTGTGGTTCTTGGGTTCCCTGGGCTGAAGAATCCCTTTATTTAAGCTCTAGAGGGCCCCATGGGCCCGGGGCAACCGGTTCCTTGAGCATCTTAGAACTGGAGGCACTTTATAGGTCCTAGAGGCAGCTGGTTTGTAGAAAAAAAGCAGACTGGGCTGGGAATTGAATTCTTTGTCCCCGATTCCCTGGGTGACCTTGAGTGACCCCTTGTGGGGAAGTGTGACAGCACACAACATCCCTACAAGGATGGGTTTGCAGTTTTGTACCAGATTTTTGATATATTTACTTTTGCTGCAGGTACCACATAGAAATTCCTTCAGTGTATTTTGTATTGTATTTTGCATATTTTTGTATTATTCACCTAGATGCAGTCCTAGTACTTTCTTTTCCATCATTGTGTGCATAGAATGAGGCTTCATTACCAGCAAATCCAGTGTATCTTGTTAACTTACAATGTATCACTATTCACTGATATCATTTTTTCTTAGCTTGGGGATTTTTGTTCTTTCCAGAGCTTGTGAATTCCTACTAGAATCCTCTGAATTATATTTACAGAACCAAAGTGTTTCTCTCCTAGAAAACCACTTTTAGATTACATTCAATACATGTATTTTAAAATTCGTTTTATGTAATAATAACTTTTTTAAAAGGGGCACTTTCTGTGTACCAAGCACTGTTCTATATATTTTATAACTATAAACTTATTTAATCCTCATAACTATGAGGTGAATGTTACCGTATTTCGCTGTGTATAATGCACACCTTTTTGCCCAAATTTGTGAAGGAAAAACAAGGATGCTCATTATACATGGATAGTACTAATTCCGTACCTATATAAATGTTTTTAATTCTTTTATTTATGTTTATGAGTTAAAGTGTACCTCTAGAAATCAATAACGATATCTGTATGCAAAATAATACCCTGGAATATGATGATCAGTTTTGTTGAATTTACGACAGCTATCTGTGATATGTAAATATCATAAATTTGTTATCGGTACATAACATTTCTTGTATCTTGTATCTGTTCTTCTGTTTTGTAATTATTTATTACATAAAATTTCCTGTACCATACTTTGTAAAAAAAATAAATGCTAAAATTCCTTTATAATACAAAAAAGTACCTAAATATAAACAAATAAAAATTTGAATTAAAAAATTAAAACGAGGGGCTGGCCGGTTAGCTCAGTTGGTTAGAGTGTGGTGCTAATAACACCAAGGTTGCCGGTTCAATCCCCACATGGGCCAGTGTGAGCTGCACCCTCCTTAAAAAAAAAAATTAAAGATTTTTTTCCCCCTGAAAGTTTGGGCCAAAAACGTGTCTGTGCATTATACACGGGAGTGCATTATACTGGCAAAATATGGTACTTTGCCCATTTGCCTGTTAGATTCTCCAACTTCTTGTAATATTTTAGATATTAATTCTTTGTTTCATTTTTAATACAGTAAAATTTCACCCTTAAAAAATGAGTTTTAACAAACATTTGCTATCATAATCACCACCACAATCAAGATATAGAACAGTTCCATCACCCCATCCCAACCCCAGAATTCCCTCATGCCCCTTTTACAGTCAGTCTCTCTTCCCGCCCCTAGCGCCTGGCAGTAGCTAACCTATTTTTCTGCCCTACGGATTTGCCATATCCAGACTGTCATATAAATGGAATCACAGAATAGTCTTGTGAATCACGTAGCCTTTGGAAGCTGTTTGCTTTTAGTGTAATGCCTTTGAGATTCACTCATGCTGTGTACCAGTAGGGAGTTGGTCCGTTTTTTATTGATGGCTAGCATTCCATTGGATGAATGTACCACAGTTTGTTTATCCACTTACTGTTTGAAGGACATTTGCCTTGTTTCCAAATTTGTCAGTTCGTTTTTGAAGACCCCGACAGTTTTGAGTAGTACAGGTCAGGTATTTTGTAGAATGCCCGAGAGTCATGTCTAACTTCTTGGAAAGTATGCGTTGAGTTTTGGCACACATCCCAAATGTAATGCTCAGTGGACTTACCTGCCAGGGCCAATTAAACTGTTGTCTGTCTGTGAATGGGGTGTCATAGGTTAAGGCACACCTTTTTCTGCCCCAGGAGTGAATTTTAAGCATTAATAAAACCACTTTCACTGACTCTATGTTTACCCCACATACCATCCCCCTCTCTCCCTCCCTCGTTTCTTCCCTCCCTCCCTCCGTCCCTCCTTCTCTCTTTCTCTCTTTTCCTTTCCTCCCTCCCTTTTGAATTTCTGACTGTTTTGGTTTAAGTTCTTGGCCAAGGTATCTTCCATTGTTGGAAGCAATGATTGACAATTGGTTTTATGGTCTATTTGTTGATCTTCATCAGGACAGTGGAGGTCTATTCTCTATCCAATGGGATACAAGAGAGAATCACATATTAGTCTTTTTTTGATAGTTTGCTTGTCTATTTGTGAGCTCAAATCAATTAAGAAACTATTGAGAGAAGTAGAATTAGGAAAGCATTAAAAGGAGAACAGCCCATCGAGATACAGGCCAGTGGGTTTTTGTGTTTCTTGATTTACTTCGGCCCATGGCTGAGGTTGTAGAACTGAAGCTGAAAGTTTTCAGTGTGTATGAGTCTGAAATATTTTCTTACCTCCATCGTATGCTAATTAGTACGTGAAATTGTAACATCTCTAAAATTTAAGGAGGTTTATTTTGAATGGTTTATTGGACATAATGGAGCGTAAATACAAGGAAATATAAACATTTCCAGAAAACAAAGAAATGGAAGTTCTAATAGTTTAAACGTGCTAGTCTTTGAAGAGAAAAAAATACAAACCTTACAAAAACATTAGTTTAGGAGGGATTATTTCTTTTTACTAGTTACTATTTGTTTTAACAGGTTTATTGAAAATGTAATTTACATACCATAAAATGCACCCATTTAAAGTATACAATTCAATTAATTTTAGTATATTTAAAGAATTGTGCAACCATCAGCATAATCTAATCTCATTTGCCACCTATATATTCTCCCTACCCCAGCCATAGGCCAACACTAATCTACCTTATTCTCTATGGATTTGCCGATTTTAGACATTTCATATAGATAGAATCATGCAATATGTGGTCTTTTGTTACATAGTTTTTTCACAGCACGGTGGTGTATTTGAGGTGTATCCATGTAATAGCATGGACCAGCACTTCATTCTTTTTGCTGTTGTTTAGTGCCTCAATCTACCACATTTACTTAACTACTCCTCAGTTGACAGACATTTGGTGGTTGTTCTATTTTTTTGGCTATTTTGAATAATGCTGCTATGAACATTTGTGTGTGTAAGTTTTTGTGAATGTATGTTTTTATTTTCTTGGGCATATACCTAGGAGTAGCAATACTGGGTCATCTGGGAACTCTCTGTCTAACATTTTGAGGAACTGTCAGACTATTTTCCAAAATAGCTACACCAGTTTACATTTCCTCCAACAGTGTGTGAGGGTTCTGATTTCTCCACATCATCCCTAACACTTGTATTATTATTTTATTATTATTGTTGCTATTGCCATCCATTTCCCAGGGCGTAGTTATGTTGCGCGTCTTTCAGTTTGCTGATTGGCTGTTTGCATATCTTCTTTGGAGAAATGTCTCCTCATGTCCTTTGCCCATTTTCAAACTGGGTTATTTCTCTTTGTTGAGTTTGTGAGAGTTCTTTATATATGTCTCGTATCAGATATGATTTGAAAATATTTTGTTTTCACTTTCTTCATGTGGATCAGTCTATTCAAATTTTCTGTTGTTTCTTGTATTTCCACTCATACTGTCAAATTGCTTGTGGTCTCTCTTTTTTTTAAAATTTATTGGGGTGACAATTGTTAGTAAAGTTACATATTCAGGTGTACAATTCTGTATTACATCATCTATAAATCCCATTGTGTGTTCACCACCCAGAGTCAGTTCTCCTTCCATCACCATATATTTGATTTGTGTTCTCTTTTTACCCTTTCAGTTACCTAATTAAAACTTTATACCTAGTTGACAGTTATTTAAATAATCTCTGTTGAAATAATTTGAAATAACCAGTGTGGTTTCTATCCCGCGATTGAATCCTGATACAAATGTGTACTCTTTTGTGTCCGATTTTTTTTTTTTTCATTTTATTGGGGAATATTGGGGAACAGTGTAGTGTGTTTCTCCAGGGCCCATCAGCTCCAAGTCGTTGTCCTTCAATCTAACGGTGGAGGGCGCAGCTCAGCTCCAAGTCCAGTCACCGTTTTCAATCTTTAGTTGTAGGGAGTGCAGCCAACCATCCCATGTGGGAATGGAACTGGCAACCTTGTTGTTGAGAGCTCACGCTGTAAGCAACTGAGCCATCTGGCCGCCCCTCAACCTCAGCGGCAGCTCGTTGTCTTCAATCTAGTTGTGGAGGGTGCAGCTCATTGGCCCATGTGGGAATCGAACAGGCAACCCCTCCCAGCTGCCCTGTCTGGTTTTTATGCTTGAGATATATCCATGTTGATGCATGGAACTGTAGTTCACTGTCATTTCTTTGTTCGTTCTACTGGTGAGATTGGGTTGTTACTGAGATTGGGTTGTTTCTAGTATGGGGCTGTTACAGTGGAGCTCCTGTGAACATTCTTGCACCTGCCTTTTGGGCAACGTGTGTCCACATTTCTGTTGGGTATGTACCTACCTAGGAGAGGAATTGCTGAGTCCTGGGGTAGGCACCTGTTTATCTTTAGTAGATATTGCCGAAGTTTTCCAAACTGGTGGTAGTACCTGGTTGCACTCCCCGTCATGTATGAGAATTCTACATGCTCCCCGTTCTCACCCTCACCATTATGTGGCATTGAGAGTTTTTTGCATTGTAGCCCCTTCAGTGGGTATCAGCTCCATTGATTTAGTCCCTCCTTTCCCCTCTGATCTGATACAGCACCTTTGTCATATAGAAAGTTCCACAAATGTGTGGGTCTGTTTCTGGACTCTTTGTTCCACTGACCAATTTGCCTCTCTCTCCACCAATGTCCCTAACCACGTCCCTGCCTTCTTCCATGAAGGCCTTTGGTGCCACCATGGCTCTGCAGAAAGACCTGTGACCCTGGTGTCGGGCATGCATGGCCAGTGCTCTGGGACTCCCTCAGGGCCAGCTGCAGAGTGGGTGGCCAGGTTCAGCGTTGGGTTGAGCTGAGGGTCGCTCAGGGCCCATAGTCTGGGGCTGGGGTCAAAGGTATGGTTAGGACTGAGTCTGGGGCAGTATTTAGGGTCTGGTTGGAACCTGTTCAAAGCAGCTCTGTCTGGAGTTGATCAGGTACTCGTGGGGCTCAATCTGGAGGCAAGAGGAGGGGTTTCATGGGCCTCTGATCAGGACCTGGTTGGGAAGCCTGGCGCCAAGGTCGGGGCAGGTTAGGGTTGGAGTTGAGGGCCTTCTGGGCCATTGCAGATTCCTAGTGCTCAGTCCTCCCTTTTGGTGCTGCTGTTGGACCTTGGCCATGTGCTGTGGCTGCCTGGTTCTGGGTAACCCTCAGGGAGGGCAGCAGGACCAAGCTGGGCCCAGCACCTGCTCCCTGACCCTCGTTGCAATCAGGTGGAGTGTGTCCAACCACAGCCTGAGCGCTGTGTCCAGTCCAGAGGCCCGGGTCCAGCTCTCCCTCTGCGTGCCCCACACTGGCTGACCTCAGGCTGTCCTTGCCCCTCTTGGCTCACTGTGGAACCAATATTTCTGCTCCTCGTACGCCCTAGGCGCTGTTGTCGGTGTCCCCATCACTCAGATCAACAGGAACCCCAGCCCTGCCTGTCTTGTGTGCATGTGGGATATAAAAAGCTGTGACCTGCTGCATTGCTGGTCGTGCGGCCGAACTGACCCTCCAGCTGTGGAGGGTGCAGCCCAGAGCACCCCTGGCGGCTGCCTGGAGCTGACCTCAGAATCCGTGAAACCTCCACCTCTGAGTTACTGGATGCGCCCTCTTCACTGTTCCTGAAGTCTCCATTTTCCTAGGAGCACTGAGGGGACCCTGGAGATCCAGGCTCTAGTCCTGAAGGTCATGTTACCTTGACCCTTGCCCCTCCAGAGGCTCAGAACCCCTCATCAGGATTTGCTATGGTGATTCCCATGGGCCCTCCCCACTTTGCCCTCTCCCTCCCAGGACGGCCATTTCCCTCAGCACCTCTGTCCACTCCCCACTGCAGGTCTGGTCTCAGCTGAACCTTGGGGTCGGGGAGGATAGGGCAGCCACTAGCGATGGGAAGAGAGGGCGGCAGGGTGTTTGGGGCCTTGGGGTGCCCTTATTTCACTGAACACAGACACACGGACCCAAAGCAGTGCTCAGCCTTCTATTAGAGACTCTGCCTCCCCTGGGACCAGTGCCACCCTGCATCTTCTGGAGCACACACCCAGTGGGGTGGGGGGTGTTCTGGGGGCAGGGCGGGCGGAGGGCAGGGTTCTGGCATCCTGCCTCTGAGAAGGACCGTGGTGAGGTTCGTGTGTTTGTGGCAGTGGCTGGGAAAGGGCTTTCATGCCCTGCAAGGGGTGGATGTGAAGTGGTGTCCCAGAGCGGGACACGGGCTCTTTCTGTGGGGCCAGCCCTGGACTGGGCACGCAGCAGCCGCGGCCTGGGCTCTCTGCTGGGGACTCCCCTTGGTGCCTCCAGGCCCCGCCCTCTGGCCCAGCTCCCTAGAGCCTTTCTTGGAGGGTCACAGTGGGCACACCTGCCTCACGTTGGCTGTGACCCCTGCCTGGCACTGTGCCCTCTTGGCCCATTTCCTCTACTGGGAGCTGGGTCCCTAACCCCTCAGAGGGAGGATCCCGTGAGAGGGTCCTGTGGGCATGGGAGCTGGTGCAGACAGTGTGTGTGGGGAGCAGGTGACTGGGACAGGGGCTTGGGCATGGGAGGGTGGGGACGGGGTGCTAGTCGTCTTTCTCCTTGGCTCCATGTTTGAGGATGCGGGTAAACTCCACGTAGTTGAAGTTGCCTTTCTTATCAATGGGTGCCTCGCGGTACATCTCGTCCACTTCCTCATCTGTGAAGCGGTCGCCCATGGTGGTGAGCAGCTCCCGGAGATGGTCCTCATGGATGAAACCTGGGCCAGGGCCAAGGTGCATGAGGCAGGGACTCAGGCGGGGACATCCCAACGTCCCCTACCCCTCGGCCCCCCCACTGGTCTTTGCAGAACTTGTAGTGAGGGGATGGGGCCAGGAAAAGACACAGCCTTAGTCTCTGGTCGGTTTGAACTCACCAGAGCCCCAGAAGGAAGAGTTCTGCAGGGGGACTCTCTGGAGGTGTCTCTGTGGGGAACCTGGGGCTGTCAGTGCTGGGGGGCTGCGTATGTCTTGCTTTAAGAGCAGGAGCCCGAGTTCTACTGCCTGGATTTGAATACTGATCACCCTTCTTCCTAGCTGTGTGACGTTGGGCAAGTTACTTGCACTCTCTGTGCCTGTCTGAACTGGAAAATGGGGATGAAAATAATGCCAACCTGGTAGGGGACCGTGAAAGTCATCAGGAAAATGTTCTCAGGGAACATACTAGGCCTGTGGCCCCTGAGAAACTACTGAAACGACTACTGCCAGCGTCACTTTGGCCTGGGCCTGGGCAAAACTAGCTATGGGACTGGAAGACTTGAGGATGGTGGCTGGTTTCTGTACCTGTTGGCCATGAAGGCCTGAAATGGTTTGGTTTCTGGAAAGGTCTAATGCAGAGGTAGAGTGTGTTGGAGCAACAGGTGAAGTCAAGAAGGGAGCCTTGGCAGATATGGACAGTTTGGGTCTAGCATTTGGGGGAGAGAACAAGGAAACAGCGTATCTTTTACAGTTCTGGCACCAGAAACCAGCAGGTGGGTGGGTGACTTATGTTCTGGCCGGTGCAGACAGGGGCCCCGACGTCCCAGTGTGGCCTGGCGCACACGGGGGCACCCGGCCGAGATGCTCAGCCCCAGCCCTGACCAGGCCACGGGAGGCTGCTGACCTGAGGCCTCCTCATCGAAGCAGGCGAAAGCGTTGCGGATCACGTCCTCGGGGTCCGTGCCATTCAGCTTCTCCCCAAACATGGTGAGGAACATGGTGAAGTTGATGGGCCCCGGGGCCTCGCTCATCATGCCTTCCAGGTACTCATCAGTGGGGTTCTTTCCTGCGGTGGGTGGGGCATTCGTGCCTATTGTCATCACCTGTCCCCTCCTGCCTCCCTTACCCTTCCCTTCATAGTCTGGTGTGAGAGGCTACAGATAGGAGATAGGAAGTTCTGCAAACTGTTGAGCATCTTGCTGGGCAGCCAGCTGTCTGCCTGCTCCCTCCCTCCAGTTCCCCTGGCTGCCTGGACCAGTTTCCTCCTCTGGGCTGGGTACCTGAGATCTGTTGTGCTCTCTGGAGTGTAAGAGCCACCGCCCACTGACTGCTCACTGCGTCTGGGGCTCCATGTGCCTTACTGCATGTAACTTGCCCCACCTGTGAGGTCAGCATTCCTGCACCCATTTCACAGGTTTGGACCCTGAGGCGCAGAGGTGAGGTGACTTGTCAGAGGTTACATGGCGAGTAAGGAGTGGAGCTGGCGTTTGAACTCAGGCAGGCAGGCCCCAGATTCCAGGCAGAGTTTTGAAAGTGGTTAAATCAGTGAGCTTTGGTGTCACAGAGGCCGGGATTTAAATCCCAGCTCTGTGCTTTGGTTTCCCCTGCCTCTTAGGAAGGAGAATTATGAAGATGAAGAAGGCAATGGTTGTAAAACACACATAATGATTAGCACAGCCCTGTGGACTTGAGTCAACTGCTGGGTTCAAATCCCAGCTCTACCACTTAGTAGCTGTGTGACATTGGGCAAATTACTTAACCTCTCTGAGCCTTTGTTTCCTCATTTGTAAAGTGGGAATGATAATCACATCTACCCAATAGGATTGCTTTGAGATTTAAGATTTAAAACCTGCAGAGCTGCTTCTTATTTTATTTGCTGTTCTTGTTTTTAACTTGAGGATTATGTTCTTAACCAAAAAGACCATGACTGATCAGTGGATCAACTAACATGAGCTACAAACAGGAGTGTGGGTTTTTCTGGGTAGACGCCCATCAAGTCTCTGGGCTTTAGGGTCCTGGGTGCAGGGCGCTGCCTCATAAATGGGACGGAGTCTTCGTGTTCCTGTCTCCTCCGACCTGCACTCACCCTGCTGAGGCCTGAGAGGAGCTGTGACCTCAGGACCCACAGCCCCTCCTCCCCCACCAGGCCTCAGTCCTCCTTCCTGCTGGGTGACCTCTTGAGGGGGTGCCCACAAGGGCCTCAGTCACCATTGCACAGGAAGGGAAACGGGCACTAAGTGGGGCCACCCGGCTGGGAGGGGTAGTGCCAGGGACGGCCTTGGGCATATCTGGGCCCCAGCGCTCGGGGCTTGACCACAGGCTGCCTTCTCTGCTGCCAGAAGCTCACCCGCTTCCAGTGTCTGGCCTGGATGAAGGGGGTGCCAGGAACTGGGGCTGAGGGTGGTTGTCCGGCCAGCACATGGGGAGGGCTGTGGAGGCAGGGCCACAGGCCGGGTGGTGGTGTCTGGAGGCCTGGCCTTTGGGCCTCAGTTTCCCCATCTGAGCAATGGTGAATTGTACTAGATTCCTGAGCCCTTTCAGCTCTAAGATTCTGATTCTGGGGAAGGCACTGGAGTCAGAGAGGCTCTGAGAGCCTGGCACAGGTGACCTCTGAAGGACAGGAGGTGCTCTGGCTTCCGCTCTAGGCCTCAGTTTCCCCATCTGTACAATGGAAAGCCTATGCAGTTCAAACTTTAGTCATTGATCCCTGTCTTTAAATGACAGAACTGGGCAGCCCAATCCACACCTCTGCCTGAGGCAGTCCTGCCCTGGTTCATATCCAGTGCCAAACTGCTCTGTGCCTCAGTTTCCCTATTTGTTAAATGGGGAAAGTAATGGCACCTCCTACCCAGGGTGGGTACCGCATGTCACTCCACAGGAAGTGCCCCCTAAGTGGTGAGTGGCCCCACAGCCTGCTCCAGTTGCAGCCCTTCCCAGACCCACTCAGACCCCACCCAGCCCTGCCCTGCTCACCCAGTGAGGCCAGCATGTCGTGCAGGTCCTCCTTGTCGATGAAGCCGTCCCGGTTCTGGTCGATCATGTTGAAGGCCTCCTTAAACTCCTGGATCTGGGACTGGTCAAACATGGCGAAGACATTGGATGTGGCCCGCTGCGGGCGCTTCTTGGTGGTCTTGGCCTTGGCTCGCTTACTGGACATCTTGGCTTCTGGTGGGTGGGGCTTCCCTGCAGGAAGTGGGTGTGGGGGGAGAGAGAGCCTGTGACACTGGGCAGGGGCATCCTGCCCACCCCAGACCGGCTGTCAGTGCCTGGGCCTGGCATTGAAGGCCTCCCACAGGCTTGGGACTCCTGCCACCCAGCTCATGCAGAGCCGCAAGGCTTTAACTTCCTCTGCCTCTCTGAGTGAGTTTCCTCAGCTGGGAATGGGCACGTGAGGAGGGCCCAGCGGTAGAGATTGACTGACTTAGTGCCCAAAAAAGGCCCTGGAATAGGGTCGGGCACGGAGGAAGCTATTTTCACTGTTTGGGTAAAACGCTTAGGATTGTGTCCCATGCCCGTCATTTCCGTGCTTATCTCCTTTAATCCTTAATAGCATTTACACACTGTCCATCTCTCTCTGCACGTGACAAGATGGGTCGACATGTGGGAGGCTCTGAGGCTCCCTGTCTCCCTCCCACAGTAGGAAGGCGCTGGATCAGTGGCCCTGCATTCCTGACATTCCTCTTCCTCCCCATCCCTCTGAGCTCCCTGCTGGGGTTCTGGAAGGTTCTAGAAGGCCCTGCTCTGGCCAGTCTCCCCTCCCCCCAGCTGCCCACACTTGACCAGCCCCTAAGTGGGTGATAGACCTGATTTGGTCCCTACTCCTGGTTCTCACTCCTCAGTGCTTATTGGGGTATGAGGCTCCCCCAGGCTGAGAACCTCAACTTCTTGTCACCCTTGTTTAGACCTGGCCTCCGAGCCTCCAGCCGGTCTCTCTCATCCCATACAGATCCAGACCTGCACCTGTCACTCTGCCTTGAAGCCCTCGAAGATTCCTGCCACCACCTGGAGCAAGTCTGGGCCCATCAGCCTAGCATTCCAGGCCCTTCTCTCTGGCTGACCCTGGCACCCCATACTGTCCTTCCTGCCGTCCGTGATTTTGCCAAGCTGGACTGTTAGCTGTTCCCTAGACACCCCCAGACTTTCCTCCTTGGCCTCTCCCCCTGGGATGCCCTTCCTTCTCCAGCCCAGTCCTCGAGGAACAGTTTTCCCACCTTTGCTTTGACAATAAACACTTAAAGGTCTCTCACAGTCAATGCCCCCACTGTTCGGATGGAGAAACTGAGGCCCAGCAAGGGGCTCTTTCCCTGAACCCTTGCCGTGGCTTGTGGGGACTGTGCCCCTGAACACCTTGCGCTGTGTGTTCCTTGGCTGGGGAAGTTGTGGGCCTGGCTGAGTCCTGAATCCCTTGGTCCAGGGCCTTCAGAAAGCCTTCTCTGTCCATTTTTCCCCCCAAATTGTGTGGTTGTAAGTGTTCCTTGAATTGTCTCCAGGCCTCTATCCCATGTGTATTTAAGTCATTTTCGGGCTTTGGCCTTTGAGTCTTAAACCCTCAGCTGGGATCCTGGCCAGCCCCCCCCCTCCCAGGGCTACAGCTGCCTGTAGTCATGAAGACACTGGCTGCTCAGATACCCTCCTGGCCCTCGGTGTTTCTCACATGACCTACAGTAGGTGGACAAAAGCCCCTCTCTATGGTCTGGGTGCGATGGTGCCGTGGGCAGGGAGTGCCAATATCTCCTGTGGTTTAGGCTTCATGGGGCCCAGTCCTGCTCTGAGCCCGATGTTCTCTAGGAACTTGGACTCACAGCACCCACAGAAGGCAGCTGAGGAGAAGTCCACTGTACCCAGCAGAGGCCATGATGGTCATCCTCACTGATGTCTGCAAAACTCTAGGGCAGACATGGCGAGGAGGAAACCAGGACCAGAGGCAGGAAGGGCTGGGAGCTCACCCACTGCTCTGACACTGGCTGGGCCGCTCGGGGGCCCGCTGCCTCCCTATCCCTGTTCTCTCTATTGGGGTGGGGGAGGTGGTGTGTGACATGGCTGAGAGCGCTGAACTTTACAGTTCGTCCATCCCAGCAATCTTGGGAAACGGTGGGGATGGTGGGGTGCCCCGCACCATGCAGGTAAAAGAGGCCCAAGAAGAGAAATGGAGTGCCCATGACAGGGGCAGAGTCCAGTCAGAAGCCAGGGCCCCTGGACTCGGCTTGGGTCACTGGGTAGCAGTGTTCAGGCCTTCGTGCCTTCAAGGCGTAAACACAGAAGGAAGCATCTACCGTAAGAGGCTCGTGGTGGGCCTGCGGCAGCTGAGGGCTCTATGAGCAGGGGCAGTTGTTAGGCTTGGTTGAGGCACTGGGGTCAGAAACAGACTGGGCCCTTACCCCTGCAGCCAGCGCCTCCCCCTCCTGGGGGTTCTAGACAGCAGGGGTCAGATATGGCTGGTATTTGGCCTGGCTGCAACCAGGTGACTGAAAACCCATCGTAAGGGCAAAGATAAGGCCTGTGTCCCGAATTACCTTACGGTCCTTGTGGCTGACAGAGCCAGGTGCCTGGCTCGTGAACTTCCCTCGTCTGAGGCTGAGTTATCTCTTTCCTGAGAGCAGCCAGCACAGCTAGAGGGCTGGGGAGGAGCTGGCGGGAGTTTCCCCCCAGCCCAGGTTCTTGTCTGGCCCCCAGGGCTGAGCTCCCAGGGCCCTTGGCAGACCTTCCCCACCCATCAGGCACTGATGGGCAGATGGCCCAGCGTGGGGAAGCCCCGGTGCATGGCACATAGCCTTGGTGTGTGTGCAAGGTTACCCCATCCATCCCTCTCCTGCCCCAGGAAGTGTGTGTGTGTGGGGGGCACGGATACTCAGGAGGAGTTTTGAGCCTGACAGGGCTCAGTTTCCAGTCTGTGACACACAGGGATCTACTGGGGCAGGGAACACCTGCGACTACAACCCCCTTTTCTCCTCTTGGGCATCCCAGAGCTCTGAGCTTGGCTCTCTAACTCCACAGCAGAGGGGCAGGGCCTGGACACTCTTACATTGCCAAACGACCACTGGTTCCTAGACCCGGGAACAGTCATTCTGCTGCCCGCCCCGGCCAGAATCCCTGTGGGACCCGTGCCACCTCACAGCCCCGGCCCCACGACCGCTGTCCCTGCCCAGACACCCTCCGACATCCTCCTCCGTGAGACCTGTCCCAAGTTCCAGCCCCAGCCGTCACACAGCCTACTCTATACCACCGGGGCCAGCCGGCGGCTCCCACCTGGTACGAAGAAGACGCTCTTTCCGGGTGCGGAGCCGGGTGCGGTGCGGTGCGGTGCGGGGTGCGGAGCGCGCTGTCTGTGGGGCAGGAGCTGGACTGGGCGGGGGCGGGGCGCAGCGCCCGGCCTTACAAGGCAGAAGAATGTGCGCGCGGCGGGGCGGGGCCTCGGCAGCTAGCCCGGCCTTATTTGGCCTCCACCCACTGGCTGGGAGGTCGGGGCGCTCCTGGTGATTCCCCCAATCCCGGCGAAGGCCTCCCCCATTGCAGGCAGGGGGAGGTGATGGGGTGAGTGGGGGCTTCGGACAGCCTGGCGAGGGGGATTTTATCTGGGCCGTCCCCTCCTCTCCAGCGACGCAGGCAGAACATCCAGTTCTCAGATCCTACCCCCAGCTTTCCACCCAAGGGCCCCCTGCCTGGCGCCGGTTCCCAGGGGAAGCCTTCCTTCCACCAGGCCAAGTATGGCTTTTTTTTCCAGTCCAGAGAGAAGAGGCACGTCAGAGAGGACACTCTGTCCTCATGCAAAGGGCCACCAGTCAGGCCCCTGCCAGTGTGGTGCGCACATAGCATTTGGATAGGACCACAGTGGGTATGGTCCACCTCAGCCAAGTCATTCTCCTCTCCACCTGTCCTCAGTTTCCTCACCTGTAAAATGGGAGGGTGGTGGTGAGGGTTCAGTGAAAGAATAGCCAGAAAGAGCCACGTAGCAACGCCGCACCAGCGGGAGCGGCAGGGGGACATGGGTGCATTCTCAAAGTGGCAACTCCCCCTACCCACCTCTTGTTGGCCTTTGTGAAAGGATGGAGTCTGGGAGGACAGACCCCTCCCCTCCCCTCCACTCCACTCCCCTCCACTCCCCAATCAGGCATCAGATCCTGTCCATCGCTTTGAACCCGGAAGGAACACCTTACCCATCAACCCCCACCTGGACTCCACCCCAACTTTCTTTCCCCAGTCCCCTTTGGTCCAACACAGACGTTCCCAAGGGAACTTTCCAACACCCAATTATGTTATAAATATTAACTAACATCTACTACCTGCCAGGCACTGTGCTGTTTGATGGGGTAACAGCAATGAACTGAGGCATCGCACTCAGAAAGCAACTTGTGGAGGGAAGTACCATGAACAAGTAGCTACATGGCTTGGGGAGTAGAAATAAGTGCCTCGAAGGAGAATAAAGCAGGGTGAGGGGAGAGAGCATAACGAGTGTGTGTGTGGGGGTGCCTCCCGTGCACGTGGCATTTGGGCAGACCTGAAGGAAAGCCATGCCCAGTGAGCGGGCATGGCTTTGTAGCCCTGTAGGGGGCGCTTGTACAGCTCCTGGTTAAGGGGCAGTCAGAGGTCAGTGTGATTGTGGGGAGGGAGTGAGGGGAGAGGGGTGGGAGATGAGGGTGGGGAAGCTGCAGGGACCAAGCCTCTGGCTCCTTGTAGACCACCATAAGACATCCGAGTTCTGAGCAGAAGGGTGACACGATGAGGCTTAGGTTTCTACTGAATCCCTCTGGGTGTGATGTTAAAAATGGACGGAAGGGGCCAAGGGCGGAAGCGGGGAGACCAGTGAGCAGCTCCTCAGCAAGATGATATGTTTAGACTAGTGTGGGAGCAGTGGAGGGGGGCGATTCTGGTAGTATTTTGAAGTTGCATCCAATAGGATTTGCACATGGGGTGGAATGTGTGTGAGAGAGCCGCACGGATGACTCCGAAGGCTTTGGTCTGAGCAAGGGGAGAAGTAGGGCTGCCACTTTCTAGGACGGGTCAGCTATGGAAGGAGCAGGTTTGTGGAGAGATCAAAAGTTCTGTTTGGGACATATTAATTTTTTAAAACTTTATTTTGAAATAATTTCAAACTTACAATGAAGTTATAAAAACTGTACAAAGAGCTCCTGTATACCTTCATCCAGATTCTCCCGTTGTTAACATTTGGCTTTGTTATGTTCTCCCCTCCATGCGTGTATGGTAAAATAACATAAAATTTACCATTTTAACCCTCTTTAAGTGTACAGCTCAGTGGCATTAAGTACATTCACATTATTGTACAACCATCACCGCCATCCTTCTCCAGAACCTTTCCATCTTCCCCAGCTGAAATTCTGTCCCCATTACACAGTAACTCCCTCTTCTCTTCCCTGTACCCCTGGGCAGCCACTGCTCTACTTTCCCAGTATGAATTTGACTGCTCTGGCTGCCTCGTGTAAGTGGAGTCACACAGTATGTGTCCTATTGTGTCTGGCTTATTTCATTTGGCATAGTGTCCTCAGGTTCATGCATGTTGGAGCTTGTGTCAGAATTTCCTTCCTTCTTAAGGCTGAATAATAATATTCCATTGTATGGAAGGACCACAGTTACTTATCCATTCACCTGCTGGTGGACTCTGGGTTGTTTCCACCTGTTGGCTACTGTGTGACTAATGCTGATGCGAACATGGGTGTACAAGTATCTTTCGAGTACCTGCTTTTGATTCTTTGGGGAATATACCTGGAAGTGAAATTGCCTGATCATTTGGCAATTCTGTTTTTAATTTTTTGGAGGAACTGCCATACTGTTTTCCACAGAAGCTGCACCATTTTCCGTTCCCACCAGTAGTGCACAAGGGTTCCGATTTCTCTACATCCTCTCCAACACTTATTTTCTGTTTTGTTTGTTTGTTTCTTTTTTAGAAATAGCTTTCCTAATGGGTGTGGTCTCTCGTTGTGGCTTTGATCTGCTTTCTCCTAGTAACTAATGTTAAACATCTTTTCATGTGCTTAGTGACCATCTGTCTATCTTCTTTGGAGAAATGTCTGTTCAAATTCTTTGCTTACTTAAAAAATCAGGTTATGTTTTTGTTGTTGAGTTGTAAGAGTTCTTTATATATTCTGGATATGAATCCCTTACCACGTGTGTGATTTGTAAAAATTTTCTCCCATTCTGTGGGCTTCTCTGTTTACATTTTTAAAACAAATTTATGACTTACATACCATAAAATTTACCCTTTTCAAGTATACAATTTAGTGGTTTTAGAATATGCACAGTTATACAACCATCAGCATGACGTCTTTCCAGAACATTTTCATCACCCCCAGAAGAAACTCTGAACTCATTAACAGTCACTCCTCACCCCCTTTTCTTCCCATCCCCGGCAAACAGTGATCTACCTTCTGTCTCTGGATTTGTTTACTCTGGAAATGGAATGTAAATGGAGGCATACAATATGTAGCCTTGTGTCTGGCTTGTGTCACTTAGCATAATGGTGTCCAGGTTCATCCGTGTAGCATGTAACAATTCTTTATTCTTTTCATTGCTGAATAGTATTCCCTTCTATTGATACACCACATTGTGTTTATTTATTCATCAGTTGGTGGACCCTTGGGTTGTTTCTACTTTGTGGCTATTATGAATGCTGCAGCTCTGAACAGTGGGGTCCAAGTTTATGTGTGGATGTGTTTTCATTTTTTTTTGATGTATTATCTAGGAGTGGAATTGCTGGGTCCTTTGGTAACTCTATTTTTGAACTTTTGAGGGACTCCCAAAGTGTTTGTCACCATGCTGCTCCATTTTACATTCTCACCAGCAATGTATGAGGGTTCCCGTTTCTCCACATCCTCACTAGCGCTTGTTTCTAGCCAGCCTATTGGGTGTGAAGTGGTGTCTCATTGTGGTTTTAATGAGCATTTCCCTAATGACTAGTTATGTTGAATATCTTTTCATGTGCTTGTTGGACATTTATATATCTTCTTTGCAGAAATGATTCTTCAGATGTTTTTCCCATTACAAAAATTTTGTTGTTGGGTTGCAAAAGTGCTTTGTATTTTCTAGCTATGACACCAGTACCAGATATGTGATTTGCAAATATTTGCTCCCATTCTGTGGATTATCGTTTCATTTTTTTGATATTTTCAAGAAGTACAAGTATTTCTAACTTTGATGAAGTTTCTTATGCTCTTGGTACCATATTCAAGACACTTGTGCCTCAGCCAAGGTCATGAAGATTTACACTTACCGTATGTTTTACTCTAAGAGTTTTATAGTTTTAGCTCTTAAATTTGGGTCTCTAATATTAGGGAACTCCGTAAGGCTTGGGGACCCACAACCCTGGGGGAGCAGGGGTCTAGAAGGGGAACCTCCCTCCTGACTGACCCACAGCCCTGTGGATGGTTCTCAGGGACCCAGTGACAGTGAAGTCTCCTGCTCCCTCTCTCTGCCTCCTCCCAGCACCCTGCAGCCTTCAGGGGGCTGCTTCCTGTCTCTCTATCCTGGTCCTTTCTGTTCCCCCAAGGGCTGGGTTTTGGAACTGCACACACCGAGGACTCATTCCCAGCTTCTCTGGGAAACTGCTGTCAACCTTTCCCTGAAGTGACAAATATCTCCTTGATAGAACAAAGTATAGGAGATGGGACATCATCTAGTCATATTCTTGTTCAAATTGTTCAATCTGAATCTGGTCATGAGGAAACATAAATCCAAATTTTACAATATTCAACGAGATGCTTGGACACTTAAAAAATGTCCGTGTCATGAAATACAAAAAAAGGTGGGGAAACAGTTTTTGATTCGGTGACTACAGAGACATGATAAAGCAATGAAAGGTCTTGGATCCTGGATGGATACAACGGAAAAGCCATAGAGGACTTTACTGGGCGTTTGGAGTGTGGCTGTGCTTTAGCTGGTGTTCACGTCTGGGCCCCGAGTACCCTCCTAAGTGAGGTGCTCGAGTCCACTGGTTTGTTAAGTTAGCGGGTGATAATGGTATTGTTATACAGGCATGTACGTACTTATTCTTAGGAGTTGTGTGGTGTATATGGGAGTGAAGGAGCATGGCATATGCAGCTTACTTGCAGATGGCTCCAAAAAAAAAAAAGTGTATGTACCTGAGAGGGATAATGCAAATATGACGAAATGTTGACAATTGGTGATTCTGGGTAAAGGACAGGGTGTGGTGTTCATTGTACTAGTCTCTCAACTCAGGACAGGGGGTCCCTCCACTGCTATGCCAGTGGGGCTGGGAATGAGGCCCAGATTCTGCACATCAGATGCTTCCATCCCCGCTGTGCTGATACGGGGAGTACAGGTTCCCTCCAGGAGGCCCTGATCTAACCAAGGCCCCTCATGAAGATTTACACCTACCATATGTTTTACTCTAAGAGTTTTATAGTTTTAGCTCTTAAATTTGGGTCTCCCCTGCTGTACACCTCCCCTGCTGTAGCAGAAACACTCAGGCTCAGAAGGGGTAACAGACAACCCACTACTGGTCCATGGCCCGTCAGGAGGAGAGCTGGGCTGCTAGCTGGGTGGTGGCCCTTAAGTCCAGCCTGGCCGCCTCCTGCATTCACTCACACCTCTGAGTATCTGGTTCAGTGCCCCAGGCAACCAGAAACTTCTTCACTTACCCTTCACGTCAACCCCACCCCGTCACAGGGAAGTGGTAGGACCAGGAGTTAATCAGAGCCACCCATGGTCCCTGAACACTCAGCTGTCACTAACAGGGTCCAGAGATGAAAGCAGGCGGCCCTGAGGGCAGGGGGTGCGGCCCGCAGGGTTGGGCTGAGTTCTGAGGGGCTCCACTGAACAAAGTTCCTGGGAAGGTGGTTCTGTGCATCCCCTGGGCCTGCGGTCACTGGGAGACCAGGGCCCAAGAACTTTCTAAGGGGCACGTTCTTACCACTGGGCATTGGAGTCTACTGTTCCTGCCTAGAATGCACTTTCCCCAGGCTCTCCCGTGCATGCCACTCCCACTCACCAAAGCTGGTTACCACCCACTGTCCTTCTGGGCTTGCCCAGCACGTTCCTACCCTGCCCAGTTAGGAGGTGCTGTCAGTTGCCACAGCCACACTGCGTGACGCCACCTTTTCTCCACCTACTGTGGACTTGAAGTCATCTGTGGCATGTTCGGTGTCTGTCTGCCCCACCGGAGCGTGAGCTCTGAGCGACCTGCAGGCACTGGGCCTGGGAGAGCCGCTGCTCAGGAAGTGCACACGTGGCTGTCAGGGTGGAGGCAGCTCCTGGGGAGGGGTACTAAGTACCCCGTCAGAAGATGTGCAAAGACTCGGTGTGTGTTGTCAGCAAGGGCAGCCCGTCTTGGCTCCCACATAGCAGCTATTAAGCATTTAATTCTCAGAGGAAGCTGGTAAGGTATTGGATTGTTGAAAAACTAATTGTGGTTTTTCCAAATTCTTTTTAACCCTTTAAACCGCAATTACTTGTGCACCAACCTAATAGATGTTGCACACATTTTCCATGTTGAGGGAACTGAGCTTAGTTTTCTCACCCAGGATCCCAGAGCTGGTCTCACAATCGGTGCTCTAGTCACCCTGTTTCCATAGCGTGGCCCTTTGAAAGGGGTCTGGCTCAGTCTCCAGGGGAGTCCACTCCCC
Source organism: Rhinolophus sinicus (assembly GCF_036562045.2). Taxonomy (NCBI): domain Eukaryota; kingdom Metazoa; phylum Chordata; class Mammalia; order Chiroptera; family Rhinolophidae; genus Rhinolophus; species Rhinolophus sinicus. Next base: position 35,428,929 of record NC_133762.1, read on the forward strand.
CCGCCTCACCCCAACCTGGCCCCTCCCAGCCCAATAACACCATGAGCCCTGGTACACGTTACCTCATTTATTCTCACAACATGCCTGTGAGGTAGGGAGGGGCAGGGACTGTCCCCATTTTACAGAGGAGGAAGTTGAGGCACACAGAGGTCAAGTGACTTGCCCATGGTCACAGACGGCGGCCAAGCTGGAATGGGGCCCCAGAGCAGGCCCGCGGGTCACCCATGGCCCCCCCCGCAGCAAGTGCCGGACACAAGGTGTCTCCAGTGCTTAGTCCGTAGAGAGCAGCCCTCGTGCACTGAGCTCGCTGCCTGCTGGGCCTCGCCTTCCCCCTGCCCTCCCCACCTGCCCCGTAGGCCTGGGCCACTGCAGCTCAGGGCTCATGACACCCTGGGAGTGGGGCTGGGGAAAGCGAAGGATGGTCGGGGTTAAAAAAAAAAAAAAAAAAAAGAACAGAACACTCAGAGGCTGGGCAGATGGGCCCATGGTGGGGGGCAGGTGGGAGACCAAAAAAAAAAAAAAGAGGGGGGCTGCTTACACACAAGGTATATATTTTTACACACACTTGTACACACACCTAGATATAGTACATGTAAAAATATATGCTATTCACACACCCGCCTCCTGCCAGGTGCCCCGAGAGCCAGCGGTGGCGCTGGTGGGCATGGGTGAGCAGATGGGCGTTTGTTAAATATACACTCTAAGGTCTATGTGCATATGTACACATACGTACAGACAGCCGCCCGCCCCTCGGGTACTGTACACAGGCTCGGCCAGGGACAAATGGGGTCGCTCTCTCTCGAGTGTCCCCTGCACGTCACTCTGAATCATACATTTTGCTGAAGGAAGAAGGGGCTGGAGAGACGAAAAAGGCGGGAGTCTGGAGTGTGCTAACTGGCTTTTATCTCATTCCCCCCCCCAGTCTTAGACCCTCATCTTCTCAGAGCGGTGCGTCACCCGCCTGACCCTGCCTAGGGCTGGTGGGACGCAGGGGGAGGGCTGCTTCTGCTGAGAGGAACCTCCATCTGTGTGTGTGCGCGTGTGCGGGGTGTGAGCACTTGGCAGGCGAGGGGATGCGTGTCCATCTCTCTGTCCCCTGGGATCTCAACCACAAAAAAGCGCTGAGAACCAGAGAGCCGCCGGCCAGGATGGTGACCCCTGTGTGAGCTCTGAAGGGGAAAGAGAAACGTAAGAATGAAAATTCCGAGGTCAGAGCGGGGGTAGCTGGGAAAAGGAAGGACATGGCAGGTGCCCAAGGCTTGCCCTTGGACTGTCGTCGTCTTGTAAACAAGCTAGTTTAAGTTCTCATTAGATAGAACAAGTAAAAAGACCGCAGTCTGGAGGCTGGGCCGGGGAGTTGCCGAAGTCCACCTATCTAGTCCACCGCGGCCAGCAAGAGAAAAAAAAAGTTTCACTTTTGTGTTTTTGTTGACGTTTTTGTGTGTGACGTCTTCATAACCTAAAGCTGGGCGGGACCCAAAAAAGCCAAATTGTGAGCCCTTATATGCATCAATTTGAAAGTTGGCTCAGGGTCTCTAGATAGAATAACCATACTAAAGGTTGAGAAAATATTTGTTCCATTCGCATTTAGTTTGTGTGTTTTTAAATGACTTAAAATGATTTGCTTCCTGGTCTCAGAGCCGGGTCTGAGCCTCAGGGACATAAATCTCGATGCTGTCCGCGCTCTCTGTGGCTGAGTTCTGCCTCACGGAAGCCGCCCGCTTTGCTGCCAGGAGTCTCTTGCGGGCCTCCTGACGCTGCTTGTCCCCGGCGTCAGAGGCCTTGTCGCGGCTCACTGCTGGCTTGGATTTGGCTGGCTTCTTGGGGACCGGAGGGGGTGGTTTCTTCTCTTCCTTTAGTGAGACAGTGAGGAGGGAAGAAAAATAAAATAAAGGTGCCACCTTTTGTGTGGCACTACCACCCCCTATATGCTGGCAGCTGGAGTGCCCCCCCCGCCCCCCCCACCCCACCCCAGCATCAGGCACAAGCAACACACATTTGGAATCAGGAAGCCACAAGAAGTGATGATAGTGGGAATAGCACAAGGCATAGGAACCAAAAGCAAGCTTAGCATCCTGGAATGCTCTAGCAGGAGAGGATGGACAGGTCACCTGTTCCCACCCATGCTTTGAACCTTTGGGAGCCTGAGTCACACAGCCAGTGATGAGAGTTAAATTCAGGGCCTCTCACTCCCAGGTGCCATTTCACATGCTCTTCTAGAGGATCAGAACTTACAAGGCCCACCGTCCAGTAACCATAGGGGTCACTGGGGGTCCCCGCATACTCCTGGCAGTGCGGCCCCAGGAAAAGGACCGTTTTTCTGCCTCCAGAGTTCTAACAGTCTTGTCTACACGCGTGCTCAGGCTGTGGGCATGTCCCCCCGGAGCCCCATCTTCTGAACATGCAGGTCAGGACGGCATGCTTCAGGGGGCAGCCTCAACTACACGGCGCGAGCGGCATGCTGGACGAGTGCTGAGCATGGACCCCGCGCATGGATGGATGTGAGCCCCCAGCTCAGACGACACACGGAGAAGGGAGCCAAGCAGCACTGACCGATGTGGGCAGCGTTATTGCCGACCAGGAATTTGTCCCTGGACTTCCCCTCCGCACTGCTCCATGCTCACCTTCCTCTTCTCGGGGGTCTCCACCAGCTGCCAGCTGTTGGCCTTGAGGTGGTAGAGCTCATCGAACTTCATGCTGATGTCCTCGATGGACAGCTGCAGCAGGTCCCAGAACCCTGCCAGGTCCTGGGCTGTTGGACGTGGGTTGGCATCAGGGTTCTGTGGGGCAGAGGAGGATCAGTGGGGCAAGCAGGGCAGAGGCTTTCCTGCACTCCACAACAGTGTGGGCTCTAGGCCCTGGTTGGGGGGTCCTAAGGCCTCGTCTCACTCCTCTGTTCCCAGGGTATCGGGATGAATGAAGACACTCCCTGGTCACTGCCAGCCCTGATAGTGGAGCTCTTTGGGGGAACACTCCCATCACGAGAGTAGGCCCTGCACATACGTGGGGGGACTGATGCCTTTGCCCCCAGGGCTACAGTGAGGAAGGCCCTTGGACCCCTAATGCGTGCCAGGCAGACAATGTTCTCATTTACAGGGAGGAAACAGAAGTTCCATAATCTGTCAGGTGGGGAGAAGCCAGGACCCCTCCCCGGTGGGTATGATCACAGGATCCACGTGGTTTTCCTCCTTGTATCATTCTCTTCTCTGACAACACATTCCTCCTCATGACGCCCCAAGGTCTTGGAGACAAACACTCTGACATCGTCCTCTGCCCCTGGCTAGTCAGAGGGCAGATGCCACACTCCCAGCATGTAGCGGGGAGGAAACCCACCAAGCCTAGTGGTGGTATTTTGTAATTTCTTACCTTGACAGTCTTCTTAGATATAGAACATGTCTTATATAAATAAATCAGTTTAACTTTGGCTATTTTTACATCGAACTCACTTTGCCATTTCAAAAGGTATTAGCAATCTGCAAGGACCACTCCGGGCCCCCTTCTTGTGCCAGACACTGATATGCATTGCCATCACCTTCCTAATAGCGCGAGGAGGCCACACAGGCTTCGAGGGGCTTATCTGGCAGGCAAGGCAGCCAAAGGCCTCCTAGAAGCCCTGCTGTGAAGGAAAGAATCACACTCACCAAGTTTTGCTCACAGAGGCCCCGGAACTGCTGGAATTTCTGGGACATCAGTAGCTGGGCACTGCCCACAGCACTGAGGACTTTTCCTAAGACTGAGAAAGAGAAGGTGGAATAAGGCTGATGGAGCACAGGGCTTGTTGGGGTGGAAGGCAGGATCAGGGGCTGGCTTTCATCTTCCCGCCTACCTTCGGATTCCAATCAGTATTTGGTGATGGCAGGTGGTCCTCATTTTATATAGTAATACATTCTCATTGTGAAAAATACAAGTACATATATATAAAGTGACCCTATCCCCTAGTTCCTAAGGACATTTTATGGCAATACATTTGAAAACTGGATTTAAATGGAAAAATTTTCCAGAAAAATGTAAATTATGATCATAGACTCAAGGAGAAATAGAAAATCTGATTAGAATAATAACTGTTTTTAAAAACTGAAGCAGAACTTAAAAATCTTCCCAGAAAAAGGAACCAGATTATATAGTTTTACAAAACCTTCAAGAACAGATGAATCCCTGTCTTATATTCAAATTCTTTGAGAGTAAATAAAGATAGAAAGTGATGAGCTAGCCCCGTGGCTCAGGTGGTTGGAGCGCCAGGCTCGTGCTCTTAACGCTCGTGCTCTTAACGCTGAAGTCGCCGGTTCAATTCCCACATGGGCCAGTGAGCTGCACCCTCTACAGCTGAGATTGTAAACAACAGCTCTCCCTGGAGCTGGGCTGCTGTGAGCAGCCGGAAGTTGGTGTGAGCTGCCGTGGGCTACTATGAGCTGCTGTGAGTGGCCAACACCGACTGCCTCAGCCAGGGGATCGCAAGGCTCATCATACCAGCATGAGCCAGGGAGCTGTGTCCTACACAACTAGACTGAGAAACAATGGCTTGAAGAGCCCTGAGAGCAGACAGGACATGCCAAGCATAAATCACTTTCATTATGAACACAAATGTAAAAGTCTTAAATAAGATATAAGCAAGTAGAACCCAACAAAGGAGTTAACCATGAAGTATTTAGCCAGGAATATAGGTTGAACTTTTAGTGTGACTTCCAGTTTTAAACTATCTCTCATTCCCCTCAGAAATCCCTGAAATGCATATCATTTTGACAGAGCTCTGGAGCACAGTAAGGAAAGCTGTCACATGCAGTGACAGCCACACAAAGAAGGTTCTTGGAGTTGAAGAAGTTGGCAGTTTTAAGTTCCCCACAGGACTCCTTAAGGGGAGAGGCCAATAATCTCTCATTTGAAATAAAAAGGGGGTGTGGCCTGCAGCAGCAGCTTTCCGGAACCTGGTTCTGCACCAAGGACAAAGGGTGGGGGCGCTCTGCATTGTAAGCAGCCCAGTAGTTGCCTGGGAAGAAGACAGGCTGAAGGGACAGTCCTGGCCCCTCCCACAATGATCTACTGAGAAGAGCTCATCAAGGAAGAATTTCACCTCATTAAGAAATTAGTAATTAAAAAGGAACCAACACAGGAGGTAAACAAGTATTACAGGAACAGCAAATGGCAGATGAACATTCACCAGAAAATTGTTGCCAGGGAACAGATGAAAAATGTGACATTAGCCATGAATGTGTAGAACAGTAGTTCAAAGCATAGATGGAGGTGCTTCGAAAACAGATGCCAGGCAATGGAAGGAGATACAGCACGAGTTCTGGAACTAGTGCAAGGGAAAAACCAGGTCAGCACAGAAACAAGGGCCACACTGGAAGCAGCACAGAGAATAAACCCTGCTGAAAACTAGGAAGGACAGGCTAACTAGAAGTGAAAAAGCTCCTGGTGTAAAACATTTAAACTGCTTAATTAAGAAAACATTTTAAAAAATAAATAGCTAAGCTACTTGGAATAAAATGAGCTCCTCCCCTCTCCCAAGGTAGGCAGTGGGATGTGCCTGGCTTGGTCTAAAGTAGAGTGGGAATAAAGGGAAAAGTCTCTCCTGAGAATTCCTAACCATAAGACTGTACTTGGGTACCTTAACTTTTTAAGAAATAAAAGCAACTAAATATTTTAAAAAGAAGAGACTATCAAAAAGAAAGCAATTGAGGGGCATGGAAGAGAGCATGAGATTCTATTAGAGTTCTAAAAGAATAGAGCGAATGGAAGAAAAATATTCAGAGATCATGATTTAGAATTGTACAGAAATGGCTAACACCAGTCCTACGAGTCAGGAAGCCAAATGGATCCCAAGCAAATCCACACTTACTTACAGCAAAACTAAACAGAAACTCTTAAAAGGCAGCCAAAGGGAAGTAAAGATTACTGCCAAAGGAATGAATTAAATAGCAAACTTCTCAACTACAACAATGGATGAAAACGAAATATGGTACTGAGAGAAAAATATTAACTTAGAATTCTAAACCCAGAGAAATCATCATTCAAGAATAAGGAAAGGACAGTCTCTTTAACAAATGGTGCTGGGAATACTAAATGTCCAATGCGAAAGACTGGACTCTTACCATATACCATATGAAATAATTAACTCAGAATGGATCAAAGACCTAAATGTAAGCTAAAACTGTAAAACTCTTAGATAAAAATAGGAGCAAATCTTCATGACATTGGATTTGGCAGTAGTTTCTTAAGTAAGAAACCAAAAGCATAGGCAACAAAAGAAAAAAGATAAATCTGACTTCATTAAAATGGAAACTTTTATGCATCAAAATATACCAGGAAGAGAGCAAACAACCCATAGAATAGGAAAATTACTTGCGAATCGTATCTGATAAGGATTTAATATCCAGACTATATAAAGAACTCCTATAACTCAACAAAAAACCCCACGAATAATCCAACTAATAAATGGGCAGGAACTTGAATAGACATTTCTCCAAAGATATACAAACGGTCAGTAAGCATGCTCAACATCATTAGTCATTAGGGAAATGCAAATCAAAACCACAATGAGATACCACTTCATACCCACTAGGATGGCTACCATAAAAAAGCAACAGCCAAAAAAACCCCAGAAAACAAGAGAGTGTTGACAAAGATGCGGGGAATTTCAGCAACTCTACTCCTAGGTATACAGTGACTTAAACTGATACTTATATACCAACATTCATAGCAGCATTTATTCATAATAGTCAAAGGTGGAAACAACCCAAGTGTGTATCAACAGATGAATGGCTAAACAAAATGTGGTGTATACACACAACAGAATATTACTCAGCCATAAAAAGGAATGAAGTTCTGATATAGGCTACAACACGGATGAACCCTGAAAACATGATCCTAAGGGAAAGAAGCCAGACACAAAAGGCCAACTATTGTATGATTTCACTTACATGAAATACCTAGAACAGGCAAATGTAGAGAGACAAAGTACATTAGAAGTTACTAGGGACTGTAGGTAAGAGCGGGAATGAGGAGTTATTGCTGCATAGGTACCGAATTTCTTTGGTAATGAGTTTGGGAATTACATAGTGGTGACAGGTGCAAAGATTAATGTCACTGAACTGTATACTTAAAAATGGTTAAAATGTTAATCTTCTGTTAATTAAATGGTAGAAATTAATCCAAATATATTAGTAATTACAATCTTTACAAATGAACTAAATTTCCAATGTTACAAATAAGGAAATGGAAAATGGTATACTAGGAAATACTGGGGAGAAAAAAAAAAGAATTCTGGCATAGTTTATACTAATATAAGAATGGACTGTGGGGCTGGCCCGGTGGCTCAGGTGGTTGGAGTGCCGTGCAGGAGCCTAATGCCGAGGTCGCCGGTTTGATTCCCACATGGGCCAGTGAGCTGTGCCCTCTACAGCTAAGATTGTGAACAACAGCTCTCCCTGGAGCTGGGCTGCTGTGAGCCGGGTTGCTGTGAGCTGCCATGGGCTGCTGTGTGCTACCATGTGCTGCCATGAGTGGCAGGTCGCCAGCGTGCGTGGACGGCAGCCGGCGAGAGCTGCTGTGAGATGCTGTGAGCGGCCAACCAACTGCCCCAGCCGGGGAGAGTGCAAGGCTCATAATACCAGCATGGGCCAGGGAGCTGTGTCCTACACAACTAGACTGAGAAACAATGGCTTGAACCGGAGTATGTGTGGGGAGGGAGGTGGAAGAAGTGGGGTGGGGGGAGAATGGACTCTAAGCCAAAAGGTAGAAATAAAGAAGATCATTAAATATTGATAAAAAGTTCAATTCACCAGGAAAATTAAAGTGATTTTATAGGCATTTAATAACAAAGTTTCAAATGTGTAAAACAAAAAGTGACAGCAGACTGTAAGGAGAAACTGACAAATCTGCCATCAGAGTGGAAGACCTTAACATACTTCTCTGAGTAGCGAACAGGCAAAGCAGACCAAAAAATTCAGTAAGGTCAGAGAATAATACATGATTCACTTACGTAATGAACACGATCTAAAAGATGTAACCTAGAACCCTATACCCACTAACTGTAAAATACACTTTCTTTTCACACATTTGTGGAACCTCCTCTAATACTACATTGTAGGCCACACAATACATCTCAACAAATTTCAAAGAACTGGGTATCCTACAGATCATGATTTTTGACAATATAATTAGGTTAGAAACCAGTAATGGAAACATAACTAATAAACCCTCATATATTTAAAGGCAAACAAAAACATACACTTCTAAATAAACCACTGGTCAAAGAAATCACAGTGGAAGTTGGAAATATATTATATGACTGTTAGATATCCTTAAAGTAGTACTTAAAGGGAAACCCACAGACTTCAAAACTTTAATTTTGAAAAGGACAGGATGAAAAACAAATGAGCTAAGTATCCAATTTAAGACATTAGTGAAGGAACAATAAAATTAACCCAAAGAGAGGAGAAATTAATAAAGTAATAAAACAACATATAATAGAGGATTGATAAAATTAAGGACTCCTGCCAGACTGATCAAGATAAAAAAGAAAAAGTTACAAAAATAAAAAAAGATTAGGAATACAAAAAGGACCATATGCTATAACCATACTGGAAAATATATTTTAAAAAAGAGAGTTCTACAAAACAATGAAGTAAAAGATAATTTTGTTTTTGAAAAAGGAACATGAATAGAGGCAACATCCTAAACTCATTTTATGAAGTTAGATAACCTTGATACGACAGGACAAAGATGAGCAAGGAAAATTATCAGCCAATTTTTCATGAGCAAAGGCAAAATTATTAAATCAGATACTAACAAATCAAGTCCAACACTGTACTAAAACGATACTATATACTATATCATAATTCAGCTGGGTTTATTCTGGTAATACAAGACTGACTCAATGTAAGAAAATTCTAATGACTTCTGATTCTGGCCGTGAAAAACAGTTGTATCAGACAACTGAACCCAGCAAGAACAAGTAAAAAAATAAAAATAAAAAATAAAAAATCGAAATAAAATCACCAAAACAACAAAAATTCTATTTCAAGGCATTAAAAATTATCAAAGCAACCAGAATTTGAGAGGCTAAGATCCCAGTGAGAAGGGAAACAATATTTAGGTGTGTCTGATACTCGATACTGCTTTTACCCCAAGGAATCTCCCAGCTTATAAGCAGCACAAGGCTAAGAGGCTAAGAAGCAAAGTAGAAGGTGGTAGTTAAAAGGCTGAGCTGAGCCAAGCTTGTGGCAGTTTCATGGGGACAGGAAGACCAAAATTGGAATTCAGAGTGACTAAGGCAGACAGGGCTTAAAGAAAGTGCTTTAAGTTGAGTGAAGCTTCCAGCAGGCTTAAGGTGTGGGAGAGACAAAAACTGGAGCTCAGGGTCTGCCGAGGAGGATCTTGGTAAAGACCACAGTCTGTCATTGGGATTCTCTGAAGGATGCGCACCAGGATACGGGCAAACTAGAAATAGACCAGCTGTCACAAAAAACTAGCTTTGAATCAGTTCAATTCCATACTGGCTTTGGCTTAAGTTGGTCTGGCCCTACTCTTAATTGCCTGCAAGAAATAAAAGTACATGCTTTCTTGAAGAATAAAAAATATCATCCCTGGGGCCGGCCCAGTGGATCAGGTGGTTGGAGCTCCATGCTCCTAACGCCGAAGGCTGCCAGTTCAATTCCCACATGGGCCAGTGGGCTCTCAACTACAAGGTTGCCAGTTTGATTCCTCGACTCCTGCAAGGGATGGTGGGCTGCGCCCCCTGCAACTAGGATGGAACACGGCACCCTGAGCTTAGCTGCCGCTGAGCTCCCAGATGGCTCAGTTGGTTGCAGCGCGTCCTCTCAACCACAAGGTTGCCAGTTCGACTCCCGCAAGGGATGGTGGGCTGTGCCCCCTGCAACTAACAACGGCAACTGGACCTGGAGCTGAGCTGCGCCCTCCACAACTAGGATTGAAAGGACAACAACTTGACTTGGAAGTACATACTGTTCTCCAATAAAGTCTTATTCCCTTTCCCCAATTAAAAAAAAATTCTTTAAAAAAGAAATATCATCCTGAGCGTCAAATTATCTCTGTAGTTTTTGCATACGGTTTCTGATATTGAATAAAAATTACCAACCATACCAGGAGATAGGACCAAACAACTGCACACCAAAAAAGAAAACAAAACAAAACAGAAAAAAGACCTACAGGTGCTATACATACTAGTTATTGGACAAGGGCTTTAAAATAAATCTGACTATATCCAAGAACATACACGACAAGATGAAGAATTTCAGAATCTAACAAGGAGAATCAAATGGAAATTCTAGAACTAAAAAATACAGTAACTGAAATTAAGACAACAATAGATGGGTTTAATAGATTAGACACAGCTGAATTATACAATAATCCAACAGGAAATACCAGACTGAGGCCCAAAGGAGGAAAAACAAAGGAAAATACAGGAGAGAGCACGAAAAAAGAAACATTATAACATGGCAATCTAACGTGTAATGGGAGGTCACAAGAAGAGAAGAAATAAAATGGGGCAGAAATTTGGAAATAATGGTCAAGACTTTCCTGAAACTGGTGAAAGTTATTAAAGCCAAAGATTCAGGAAATACTGTAAACATCAAGCTGGAAAAATACAAAGACAATCATACCTAGGTGTCACAGTAAAATTGCAGAAACTTGAACACAAGGAGAAAAATCTTAAAAACAGAGAGAGGTGGAAAAACAAATTATTCTTCAAAGGAGCAGCAGGAAAACTGGCAGCAGTTGACTTTTCAGTAGAAAGGCTGGAAACCAGAACATAGTCAAAAACATATTTACAAAAAGTGTTGAAAGAAGCTCAATACTAACCTAGTATTTCACACTTAGCAAAAATACTATTCAAAATAAGAAGGAAAAATACAGACATTTTAAGATAATACATTAAAATAAATACTAAAGGGAATTCTTTAGGCAGAAAAAAAAGATCCTGAGTAGAAGCATGAAATAAAGGAGTGAAAAGCAATAAAAAGGGTAAATATGTGGGTAAAGCTAAGTAAATATTGATTGTAATATTGATTGTATAAAACAAAAATGCCTGTGGCAGTCAGAATATAGAACTAAAATACTTCACAGCAATAGCACACAAGTCAGAAGGGAATAAAAGTGTTCTTAGGTTCTGCATCATCTCTGAAATGGTAAAGGTACTAATTTAGATTAGTCTTTACAAAGTCAAGGATGCAGGATATAATCTTTAGATTTAATGACTAAAAGAATAAGAAGCTAACATGAAAAAAGTGGAAATACTTGATTAATCTAAAAAGGCAAGAAAGGAGAAAAATCTATTAATAAAATTTACCTCATTACTGGATTAAAAAAGAGAAACCACATGATTAAATAGATACAGTAAAAAACTCCATTAAATTCAACAATTTTCTTAACCATAATAAGAGTATCTACAATACACCTACAGTAAATATCATATTCAATGGTACAATTCCTTATTTATGGATAAAAATAATAAGAATATAGCAAGGTTTCCAGGTATAAGATCAACATAAAGGTCAAGAGCATCTCATCAAGAACAAATAGAAAATGTAAGAAAAACACCATTTATATCCCTCTTAAATTAAAATACTAATCTAATAAATCTTAAAAATATACACAACACTTTTATATAGAAAAAATTTAAATCTAATGGAAAGACACTACAGAAGACTTAAATAAATGGAGAGAGATAATTACGTTCTTGGATAGAAAAGACTCAATTCATAAAGATGTCAATTTTCCCTCAAATTGACCTACAGATTTACTATAATTCCAATCAAAATATCAACATGGAACTTGTAAAGCTGATTCTAAAATTTGTATGGAGGGGCAAACAGCCAAGATTAATTAGCCAAGCCATTCTAGAAGATGAATAAGGTTCGGGGAACATGTGCTTCTAATTATCAAGATCCATTATACACTTACAACAAAGAAGAAAATATGATTTGGACCTAGGGATAGACTAATGAACAGAATAGAAAGCTCAGAAACAGGGCCACTTGCGTAGGAAACCTGATTATTTGTCAGAACTGTATTGCATATCAATAGGATAAGGATGAACATTTTAATATATTATTATCCAATAAGAAAAAATTAAGAGAGTCCTATCTCACTCCATGCAGACAAATCAATTCCAAGGGATCAAGGAATTAAATGTGGAAGACAAAACTTGAAAACTGTTACGAGAAAACAGTAAAATATCCTTTTGACTTTGGGAGGATAGATTTCTTAAGATACAAAAAAGTACAAACCATAAAGGAAAAGAGTGATAAATTTAACTACATTAAAATCAAGAATATCTGCTCATTTAAAATAAATCATAAAAGACAAGTCACAAACTGGGAGAAGATATTTACAATACATATAATTGACAAAGTTTCCAGAGTCAGATATATAAAGATCACCTATGAGGCAATAAGAAAAAGACAACAGAAAAATGAGTAAAAAACGTCAGAGGCCTTTCACAGAGGAAGAAACATAAATGGCTAATAGGTGAAAATATGCTCAATGTCATTAGTAACCAACGAAATGCAAATTATAACCACTACTTCATATTTATAAGTAAAGTTGTAGGGCACTGGGTCCTCTCAGAGTGCTGAGGTAATAATAAATTGATATAATCACCTTGGAAAACAGTTTGATAGTTCTTGTAAATCTGAACATATGCATACCCTATTGCCAAGCATTTCCACTCCTAGTACATACCTTAGAGAACTCCGCTATGTGTACACTGGAGACAGGGTAACCCGCAGCTTACATCTTAATGGTGTGAGACGGAATGATTTCTCCCCAAGATCAGGAATGATACAAAAAGAAGGATGTGTGCTCTTCTACTTCTATTCAATATTATATTGGAGCCAGGGCCATTAGGCAAAAAACAAAATATAGGAATCCAGATTGGAAAGAAAAAAATAAAACCATCTCTATTCTCAGATGAAAGGATCTTGTATGTAAGATATCCTAAGGGATTCCCCCCACCCCCACACACAAAAAGACTTAGAACTAATAAACAAGTTCGGCAAGGTAGCAGCATACAAGATCAATATATAAATATCAATTGTATTTCTGTACACTAACAATGCAAATCTTAAAATTAAATTAAGAAAACAATTTCTCTTACAATAGTATCAAAAAGAATAAAATACTTAGGGATAAATTTAACAAAAGAAACAAAAGAAAGGGAAAGAAAAATTTAAAAACCCAAATAAATGGAAAGATATTCCCTGTTCATAGATCAGAAGACTTAATGGTGAGGTGACAATGCCCCTCACATTGAATTAGATTTAACACTGTCCCTGTCAAAATAAAAACCTGGCTGCCTTTTTTGCAGAAATTGACAAGATGATTTTAAAATTACTATGGAAATGCAAGAATGATTAGAACTTTCTTTAGTTATTATAGAACCTGAGAGCTGTCCATCAACAACTTTTATTTGTATTTTTATTTGAAGAATAGAGTTGGAGGCTTCACACTTCCCAATTTCAAAACATATTACAAAGCTAGAGTAATCCTGACAGTGTGGTACTGATGTAAGTATACACATGTATATCACTGCAATGGAACAGACTTGAGAGTCTGGAAATAAATCCTTATGTTTATGGTCCACTGATTTTTGACAAGGGTACCAAGACCACTCAACGGGGAAAGAATAGTCTCTAGCAAATGATGGTGGGACAAGTGAATATCCAAATGTAAAAGAAGGAAGGTGGACCCATACCTCACACCATATATGAAAATTACCTCAAAATGGATCACAGACTTCAATGTAATAGCTAAAACGATAAAACTCTTAGAAGGAAACAGGAGTAAACCTTCATGACCCGGGATTAGGCAATGGTTTCTCAGACTTGACACAAAAGCACACATGACGAAAGAAAAAACCAATTGGACTTCACTAAAATCAAACATTTGTGTTTCAAAGAATATCTAATAGCCAAAAAGTAGATACAACTGATGAACAGATAAGCAAAATGCAATACACCCATACAATGGAATATTATTCAGCAGTAAAAAGGAATGAAGTACCAATACATGCTACAACATGGATAAATCTCAAAAACATTATGCTCAGTTAAAGAAATCAAACACAAGAGAGGCTACATATTGTATGATTCCATTTATATGAAATATCCAGAACAGGCAAATCTATAAATAATAAGGTAGACTAGTGTTTGCCTAGAGCTGAGGGAAGAGAGAGAAAGGGAATGATGGCTAAATTAGTACAAGGTTTCTTTTTGGGGTGATGAAAATGTTCCAAAATTAGGTAGCAATGATGTTTGCACAATGCTGTGAATATACTAAAAACCACTGAATTGTATATTTTAAAGGACTGAATTTTATGGTATGTAAATTATATCTCAACACTGTTATAAAAAATTGCTCACAACCAAAAACTAGAAACAATTCAAATGCTCATGAGTGGAATGGATAAGCAATAGCATGTTTACATGGTGGGACGGTACATATCAATGAGAAGAATGAACTACAGGTACAGGCATTTACATGGATGAATCTCAAAAACAGCGTTGAATAACAAAAGGCAAATCTCAGAAAAATACATACGTTATGCTTCAATTAATACAAATTTTAAAAAGAGTCAAAACTAAACAATATATACCTTAGGGATGCACGTATTTAAAAAAAAGCAAGGTATAATTCACACAAAATTCAGGACAGCGCTTACTGCTGTGGCAGAAGAAGATGGTATCACCGGACTTCAAAGATATTGGCAACATCTACTTTGTAAACAGGTGGTGGGTACATGAATGTTCTTTTTATTTTTCTTTATGCTGTCTACTCTTTGCATATGTACTTCACAATAAAAATAAAGGTTAACAAGAAGAATGAGAGCAAAATAAAGATTGTCAGATAAATATAGAGTTAATGTCAACTCTCAGGTACTCACTAAAGGAAGTTCTAAAGAATGTACTCAGCAAAGAAAATGATCCAAGAAGGAGGAGATGAGATATGAGAAGGAAGGTTGAGCAAAGAAAACAATACACATATAGATAAACCTAAATAAATAACTATAATTATCATAATTACAAATTGAAAATCATAATAATTATTATTCGTCAGGTTTTAACAATAAGATTAATCATATTTTAAGATTCTTGTGTTATTTGGCAGAAAGGTAAAGATGTTGAGTAACTTCATGTTAAATTTTAAGGGTTTAAGAATAGAAATATGGTATATAGCGTCTGTGGCAGAGACGGCTAGTTGTCCTCAATATTTTTTTCTACTTTTCTCTTAGAACTTTTGATTCTTTTTTTCTTCATGTCAAACAGAAACTCTATTCAGATGAAGTGAAAACACAGAAATTTCTTAATGTAAATTTTCTGGGATGAAGTATTATCAAATGGAAAATGTGAGCTACGGTATGCAAAATATAACAAGTTCCACCAGAATCAGAATTAGAATAAGGACCTCTGTTGTTAGTTAGCATCATATCACACCTCTGTGATGTACACACTCTTATCTACTAAGCACAGCACAGGCTTCTGAAAACAAGTGATCTGTGGGGACCTTCCATTTTTAACTGCACACATAGCAGCCTGTAATCAAGTATTTCCTAGGTTCCCTCACAAGATAGTAAGTAGCTATATGTTTAAATTCTGGTCAAAGGGGTAGAGGCTGAAGTGATGTGTGGGGCCAGCTTGCTCTTTTTTGCTACTGGTTCCTTTGCTGGCTGGAATGCTGTTGGGATTCTGGTGAAATCCAGCAGCCACTTTGAAGAATGAGAAGACTTTGTGCATAGTAGCCAATTATGACATCAAACCTCAAGAAAAAGGAAGTCTGGAGCTCTAGCTTTACTATCGCAGACATTCTTGAACTTTAAAGAAACAGTCTTGTTCAAACTACTCTTTTTTTTAATGTTATTTATATGCAAACCTAAACCAATTAATACAGCCTCAAATCTAGTAAAGGTAATGGGGAGAGGAATGCTTAATCCAAAAGAAGGCAAGAAAAGAAGGAAAAAATAAACCTTAAAAAAGTAGAACAAATACCATAAAGTAAAAGAATAAAGTATAATAAACCGAAATATATAGAAATAATATATTTTGGTAAGAATAAACCAAAATATATAGAAATCCCATTGTAAATGGACTACACTGTCTACTTCTGAAATAAAGACAAAACACAAAATCCAGGTATATGCTGATTGTTAAGAGACATGATGATAAGGACAGTGACAGGCTGAAAGTAAAAGGATGGAAACAGGCATTATACCAGCAAAACACTAACCAAAGGAAAGCTGGCACAGCAGTACTCCTAACACATAAAATAAGGCTTTAAGGCAAAACACAAATACATGTCTGGAAAACCAGAGCAAATGAATCACAAAACATTCACTAGGAATATTACAATTCCAAACTTGATGCATCTGAGATATCTTCAGAATAACATAAAGTAAAATTTAACATCCTTTAAGGAGAAATGGACAAACTCACCATCATATAGAACGTGGTGTGGTATAGTCACATTCCCTAAACACAAAACAATAAAAAACGAGCTGATCTTTTGGATTAACACGTTCCTGCTTCACTCCTTTCCTCCCTCTGCAGCCTCCTCTCGGTGGCCCTGCACCCGCCTGGATGGCCATTTCAGGTGTCTGCTTAAACCTAAGCCTCCTCCTACTTGTCACTGCAGTGATGTCCTCACCAGTAGCAGCATGTGACACAGTTGAGTCTCGTTTCCTGAAACTCTTATTCCGTTGGGTTCCAGCGGCCTTTTTGCATCTCACTGGCCACTCCTCCCTTCCCACCATGAAGTATTAGTGTTTGGGAGCTCAGTCCTTGCATTATGTCTCTTCTCTACTCATTTTCTCCTCATTTTTGGCCTTATCTATACTCTGACGACTCCCAAATATAATCTTCAACCTGGACCTCTCCCCAGACTCCTATATGTCCAACTGCCTGCGTGGGGTCTCCACTCTGACACCTAATGATATCGTCAAATTTAACACGTTGCGTACGGATCACAAGAATCTTCACGAGGGATTTAAACCCCGCCGTATGCAACGTGTTAAGATGTTCACAACGCAGCTCCTGACTTTCCTCCTGACACCTGTCTACTCTGCTCTCCCCAGCTCAGGGGCAACTTCATCCTTTTCGTCACTCAGAATCCAAGCCATTTTTTGACTCCTTTCCCTCTTACGTCATACCCAATCCATCAGGAAATCCTGCTCTACCTTCCCAATATATCCAGAATCGGACCCTCCCTTAAATGCTCCATGGCCACCAACTTCTCTGACCCAGATTATGGTTATATCCTCCTGACTCATCTCCCAACTTCCACTTGTGTCTCTCCCTCTACTCTCCTTTGAGAAATCAGATTGATCCTTTTAAAAAGAATGTCAAGTTGCAGCCCTCCCAGTTCTTCTGGGAGTAAAAGCCAAGGCTTTCATAACACTTCTGAGGCCTCTGTGATCTGGAGTGCCACTCTGATGTCCTCTGTCCTCCTGCTCACTCACTGCTGCAGCCACACCGGCCACCTTCCCCAGGCCTGGAACATGCCAAACACTTGCCCACCACAGGGGTTCTCTGCTCCTGCCCTTACCTCTGATCTCCAGATCTCTAAGACCTCTCTCCCTTCCTTCCGGTTTCTGCTCCAGGATCAGCTGATCAGGGAGACCTTCCCTGACCTCCCTACGTGGGCCAGCAACACTGCGTCCACCCCTGCAGCACTCATTACCCGGCTCTTAGTGTGCTTTAGTTGATCTGTTGCACATCGAACTGTCTTATATATTATATGTTTACTTGTTTATTTGGTTATTTTCTGTCTCTCCCCATGAGACTATAAGCTCCACGCAGGCAGGGACTTTGTTTTGTTCACTGCTAAACCCCAGAAGCTAGCACAGGGCCTGGCATCTGGTGGGTATCCAGTAACTGTTCGCTGCATGAATGAAGGTCAGCAGCAAGGGAGGGATGCTGCTTTCTTCCTACTATTCCACGATGCTCTGTAGCTCTTGCAGTTAGACAAGATATGCATGAGACACAGTAAGATTAGAAAGAGACACACAAGTGCCATTTTAGCAGACAGTATGATCATTTATGATATGAATCCAAGAGAACTGAATTATACAGGTTGTTGGACACAAGATCAACATACAAGGATCAAACATCTACTAGCAATAACTAATTGGAATATACAAATATTAAAAAAATTCATTTTAGTATCAAAACAAAAACTATAAACTACCAAGGAATAAACCTAGTAAAAAATATGTAGGACCTTCACATACAAATTAATCAAACTTGAATAAACTTGAATAGAAGGATATAAAGGAGATGTGAATAAATGGAGAGATAATATAAACTTTATTCATAGGTAAGAAGATGCAATATTTTATAGGTATGAGTTCTTCCCAAATTAATCTATAAACTATTTCCAGTCAATGTCCCAGAAAATTTTTTTTGAGGAACTTGATATACTAATTCTAAAGTTAGTCTTGGAAGAATGAAGATATAAGTAGAGTTTTCTTTTTTAGACAAAAAGAATAAGGAAGAAGGATTCACTCTATTCGATACCAAGGCATGTTATAAAGCTATGGTAATTAAAAGTTGTATTAAACACAGAAATAGACAAAAAGCGCTACGGCAGAATAGAACCCAGAAACACACCCCTGTGTACATGGAAATCTGGCAGAGGTTATGACTGACTAGCATTACTAATCAGTGAGGAAAGTAGAGACTTCAATAACTGGCTTCCCATATAAAAAGACACCTGGCTTTCCATATAAACAAAATAAAATGAGATCCTACAATGTACAAATATAAACTGCAGATGGATTAAACATGTACATATGAAAAAACACACAAAACTTTGAAACCATGGAAAATTCTCTATGCCATTGGAATACAGAAAGTGTTCTTAAGAATCAATGGTACTTTCAATACAGCAAGAAGATACAAGTATAAACATACACACCTAATGACAGACCATACAAATATATGAAGCAAAAGCTTCAGAACTGAAGAGAGAAATAGCTCTACAATAACAGTGGGAGACTTCAACACCCCACTCACATAATGGACTTAAGCAACACAATAAACTAATCAGATCTAACAGACACATACAGAACACTCTACCCAGCAATAACAGAATACACATTCTTCTCAAGTATTCATAGGACGTTTTCCAGGACAGATGATACAGTAGGCAACAAATTAAGTCTCAATAGATTTTTTAAAAGATAGATATACAAAGTATCTTCTCTGACCACATGGGATGAAGTTAGAAATCAATAACAAAAGGATAACTGGAAAATTCACAAAATTGTGGAAATTAACACACTTTTGAAAAACCAGTGGATCAAAGAAGAAATCACAAGGGAAAACAGAAAATACTTAGAAATGAGTGAAAACAAAAGCACTACATACCAAACCTATGAGATACAGCAAAAGCAGTGCTAAGGGGGTAAAACTTAGACCTATAAATACTTACATTAAAAAACAAGGAAGACGTTGCTTGTCAGCTTTTTGGTTAAAATCAAGTGTAAAAAAGAAGAAAGGTTTCAAATCAACAACCTAAATAACCTTACTACTACTTAAGGAACTATAAAAAGAAGAACAGGGCCAGCCCGGTGGCTCAGGTGGTTGGAGCACGGTGCTCCTAACACTGAGGTCGCTAGTTTGATTCCCACATGGGCCAGTGAGCTGCGCCCTCCACAGCTAAGATTGTGAACAACAGCTCTGCCTGGAGCTGGGCTGCGGTGAGCAGCAGGAGTTTGGCGTGAGCTGCTGCCATGGGCTACCGTGTGCTTGGCAGCCAGCGTGAGTGGACGACAGCCAGCAAGAGCTGCTGTGAGTGGCCGACCAGAGTCGGTGCGGAGCGCAAGGCTCATAATACCAGCAAGGGCCAGGGAGCTGTGTCCTACACAACTAGACTGAGAAACAACGGCTTGAACCGGAGGTGGGACGGGGAGGTGGAAGAAGGGGGAAAAAATTACAAAAAAAAGAACAAACTAAACCTAAAGCTAGCAGAAGAAATAATAATAAAAGTTAGAGCAGAGATAAATGAAATAGAAACTAGAAAAATAATAGGAAAATAAAAAAATCAACAAAACCAAAAGTTGTTTCTTTGAAAAACTCAACAAAATGGACAAACTTTAGCTAGCCAGACTAAGGAAAAAAAAAACATTCAAATTACTAAAATCAGAAGTACAAGTGAGGACTTGACTACCAATTCTACAGAAATTAAAAGGATTATAAGAGTACTATGAACCACTGTATGGCAACAGATTGGAAAACGTAAATGAAATGGACATTTTCCTAGAAACACAAACCCTACCAAGACTAAATCACAAAGAAATAGAAAATCTGAATAAATCTGTAACTGGTAAGGAGATTGAATTAGTAGTCAAAAATCTCCTAACAAAGAACAGCCCTGGATCTGATGGCATCACTGGTGAATTCTGCCAAACATTTAAAGTACTAATACAACCTTCTCAAACTTTTCCAAAAACTTGAAGAGGGAATACTTCCTAACTCATTCTTTTTTTTTTTTTTTTTTTAACTTTAAAAACTTTAAGTATGTTTTTCCAGGACAGCTCCAAGTCAAGTAGTTGTTTCAATCTAGTTGTGGAGGGTGCAGCTCACAGTGGCCCATGTGGTGATCGAACCAGCAACTTTGTTGTTGAGAGCACCGTGCTCTTACCAATTGAGCTAACCGGCCACGCCAACTCATTCTTATGAACCAGTATTACCCTGATACCAAAGCCAGACAGAGACACTACTAGAAAACTACAGACCAATATCCCTTATGAATACTGATGCAAAAAAACCTCAACAAAATACTAGCAAGCAGAATTCAGCAGCATGCACAATCCCATGACAAAGTAGGATTTATTCCTGGAACGCAAGGGTGGTTCAACATATAAAAATTGATCAATGTAATACACTACATCAACAAAATGAAGGAAAAACTCACATGATCATCTAAACCAGGGGTGTCCAAACTTTTTTCAACGTTTTTCACCAAGGGCCATATGCGGTAAAATACACAAACAGCTGGGCCACTCACTCGAGGTAAAGTATGTATTGCCTCACCTGGTTTATTTAAGTAAACTAAATATATTTTTGGAATTTGCTGTGGGCCAATTAAAAATGGATTGCGGGCTGCAGTTGGCCCGTGGGCCGCAGTTTGGACACCCCTGATCTAAACTGATGCAGAGAAAGCAGTTGATAAACACTTTTCTATGATATAAACACACAAAAAATATGAATAGAAGGAAACTACCTGAGCATAATAAAAAAGCCATATATGAAAAACTCACAGTGAACACCACAATCAATGGTGAAAGACAAAGTGTTTTCTCTAAGATCAGGTACATGGCAAGGATGCCTGCTTTCACCACTTTTATTCAACATAGCAGTGGAAATTCCAGCCGGAGCAATTAGGCAAGAAAACAAATAAATGCCATCTAAATTGGAAAAGGAAGAAGTGAAATGATCTCTGTTTGGAGATGACATGATTTTATATGTAGGAAACCTTAAATATTTCACAAAAATATTTAGAGCTAATAAATGAATTCAGCAAAGTAGCAGGATATAAAGTCAACACAAAAACCAGCTACATTTCTATACACAAACAATTAAAACAAAATTTCATTTACAATAGTACCAAAAAGAATAAGATATTTAGGAATTAACTTATCAAGAAGGAGAAAGACTTGTACAATGAAAACTACAAAATACTGCTAAAACAAATTAAAATAAATGGAATAAATGGAAACCATGTTCATGGACAGGGAGACAATATTGTTAAAATGTCAATACCACCCAAAGTGACCTACAGAGACAGTGTGATCCTATCAAAATCCCAATGACTTTTTTATAGAAAAGAGAAAAGAATCCATCCCTACAATTCATATGTATTCTCAAGGGACCTCGAATAGCTGAAACAATCTTGAGAAAGAAGAATAAAGTAGGATTTGCACTTCCTGATTTCAATACTTACTACAAAGCTACAGTCATCAAAACAGTGTGGTACTGGAATAAAGAGACAAATAGGCCAATGGAATAAAGAGCCCAGAAATTCACGTATGTGGCCAAATGGCTTTTGACAAGGGTGCCAAGACCATTCAATGGGGGAATGGACAGGTCTTTTCAACAAATGGTGCTGGGAAAACATGATACTCACATGTAAAAGAATGAAGCTGTGCCCTTATCTAAAACTACATACAAAAATTAACTCAATGGATCAAGGACCTAAATATAAGTCCTAAAACAATAGAAGAAAATATAGGAGAAAAAATAGGAGAAAAGCATCATGACATTGGATTTGGCAACAATTTCTTGGATATGGCATCAAAGGCACAGGTAACAAAGAAAAAATAGACAAATTGGACTTCATGAAAATTTTAAATTCTTGTGCATCAAAAGACACAATCCACAGAGTAAAAAAGGCAACCCACAGAATGAGAAGAAATATTTGCAAATCATATATCTGATAAGGAATTAATATTAAGAATATATAGAGATCTAAAACTCAACAACAAAAAAAAACCCGATTTAACATGGGCAAAAGATTTGAATAGACATTTCTCCGAAGAAGATATACTAATGGCCAACAAGCCCATGAAAAGATGCTCAACATCACTAATCATTAGGGAAATGCAAATCAAAACTATGAGATACCGCCTCACACGCATTAGGATGGATATATAAAAAATAAAAATCAGAAAAGAATGTTGGTGAGGATATGGAGGAAGCTTTGTTTACTGTTGGTGAGAATGTAAAATGGTACAGCTGCTATGGAAAACAGTACAGTGGTTTCTCAAAAAAATTAAAAATACTGTACGATCCAGCAATTCCACTTCTGGGTATATACCCAAAAGAATTAAAAGCAGAGTCTCAAAGAGGTATTTGTGCACTGCTATGTTCATAGCAACATTGTTCATAATAGCTAACACGGAAGCAACCCAGGTGTCCACTGACAGATGAATGCATAAGCAAAATGTGGTACATACATACATAAAATGGAATGTTATTCAGCCTTAAAAAGGAAGGAAATTCTATGCTATAATATGGAAGAAACTTGAGGTCATGGCCTAAATGAAATAAAACAATCACAAAAAGACAAATACTGTACAATTCCACTTATATGAGGTACTTAAGTCAGTACAAATAAAAAAGACAAAGTATAATGGTGGTTGCCAGGGGCTGCAGGGAGGGGGAATGGAGAGTTAGTGTTTAATGAGTCTACAGTTTCAGTTCTACAACATGAAAAGTGTTAAGGGGATGGTGGCGATGGCTGCAGAGTATGAATGCATAGTATTTAATACCTCTAACTGTACATTTAAAAATGGGTAAGGCGGGGGTGGCAGGTTAGTTCAGTTGGTTAGAGTGCGGTGCTCATAACACCAAGGTTGCTGGTTTGATCCCCGCATGGGCCACTGTGAGCTGCGCCCTCCACAACTAGATTGAAACAACTTGGAGCTTATGGATCATGGAAAAACACACTTAATAAAAAAAAAAGTTAAAATTTTTTTTTTAAAAAATGGGTAAGATGGCAAATGTTGTGTATTTTATTTACCACAATAAAAAATTTTAAAAAGTGAAAAACAAAAGATCAACAGATATGAACCTATCAATTAAAATTATAGTGATAAAAACATTAATTTTTAAAAGCCAAGCAATAAAATGAGAAAACACTGCCCTCTAGAGAAACTAGTGGATTGTTTCCTGAAGGACTCCAGAGAAGACAGTGACATTTCAATCAAGGTCTTCTTCTGTGGAAAGGGCCAGTTTGTCACCCTATCACCCTTGAGCAGGATATCTTTAAACTTAGGTTGGCAACAAACCACTTTAATGTTAGCAGTACCTGTCACTTTGTCATTGATAGAAATCACAGATTTCATGTCACATTACAGTAGTCATAGTTATCTTGAAATATTTACTGTCATCAATACTTTCAAATTGAAGCAATTAGACTGACTGCTAGACATTGTTATTTAATGCCTTAACAAAGAAATGCACATTACTATATCACAAATTTATTTAATATTTTGATAACTGTACATTAATGTAATTGGTTTCCTTTGTTATCTTGATATAATTTTTACTTTATTTAAAACCAATTTTTGAGGTGTCCATAGAAGCCTACCTTTCAACAAGCCCTGCCTACACAGAGCTACATATTAGCTTCTTGGTGACTCAATCTTTTTATCCTAATTTTAATTTTTAATATATGTTCATAACTTAAAAAATTAGT
The DNA here is from genome assembly GCF_036562045.2 of Rhinolophus sinicus. NCBI lineage: Eukaryota > Metazoa > Chordata > Mammalia > Chiroptera > Rhinolophidae > Rhinolophus > Rhinolophus sinicus. The sequence goes on from NC_133762.1 coordinate 35,453,142, forward strand.
GGAAATACAGCAATAAAAGACATAGAAAACTTGGACTTTATCAAAATTAAAAACTTTCGTGCATCAAAGGATACTATCAAGAAAGTGCAAAGACAACCTACAGAATGGGAGAAAATATTTGCAAATCATACATCTGATGAGGGTCTATCATCCAGAATAAAGAACTCTTACAACTCAACAACAAAAAGACAAACCCAATTAAAAAGTGGGAAAAAGATTTGATTAGCTATCCCTAAAGAAGATATCCAAATGACCAATAAGAACATTAAAAATGCTCAACATCAGTCATTAGGGAAATGCAAATCAAAACGAGATACCACTTCATACCTACTATAATGACTATAATATTTTTAAAAAATGGGAAATAATAATTGTTCGCAAGGATGTGGAGAAACTGGAACCCTTGCGTCTTGCTGGTGGAATGTAAAATGGTGCAACCACTGTGGAAAACAGTTTGGGGGTTCCTCAAAAATAGACATAGATTACCATATGACCCAGCAATTCTCCTCCCAGGTATATATATTCCAAAGAATTGAGAACAGGGACTGAAACAAATACTTGAATGCCAATGTTCTTTATGAAGCATTATTCATAATAGTCAAAGGTAGAAACAACCCAAGTGTCCATCAACAGATGAATGGATAAACAAAATATCTACATATAATAACTACATATAATGGAAGTATTATTTAGCCATAAAAGGAAAGAAGTTCTAATATATGCTACAACATGGATGTACCTTGAAAACATGCCAAACATAAAAGGACAAACTAACATCCCGCCTATATGAAATATCTAGAATAGGCAAATTCACAGTGACAGAAAGGAGATTAGAGGTTACAGGGGCTGGGTGGAGGCGGGGGAGTTATTGCTTAATGGGTACGTAATTTCTGTTAGGGTGATGCACAAGTTTTGGAAATAAATGTTGGTGATAAGCAACATTGTGAATGTAAGTAATGCCACTGATTTATGCATTTAATAGTGATTAAAATGGCAATTTTTTTGTTATATATATTTTATCACAATAAAAAAAATGAAAAAAGTTAAACATAAACCTACCATGTGGTCCAGAAATTCTGCTAGGTATATACTAAGAAGAGTTGAACACAGCATTATTCATAATAGCTTTCATCCTGCTATTAAGGAGTTTTGATCCTGATGCTTAAATAATGATTTCTTCATCTTTGATGTTATTACCATATATAACTAACATACCAGCATATTACCATGACTTTTGCTATTTTTATTGCTTTACATAGTTTTTGGAAACTCTAAAATTAAATTTTATTTTAACTTAAATCATAAAATTAAAAACCAAGTGGAACCACTAGGCTTAGAACAAAAGCAGCAATCTCCTGCTTCACCCCTTCTTACTCCTGAGTCAATCCTCACTTTTAAATATGAATAAACAACCAAAGATCACTGGACATTCCAGGAAAGCCTCCAATCCAAAAGACAAATAGAAAAAAGGAACTTAAAGGAAACAAGAGACAACACAGGATCAAATGAAAAGTTAAAAAAATATATGTAAGTCTCAGAGAGGTAGGAGATTATCCATAAAACAAGAACAAAATGTTATGAAAAAGGAACAATAAGAAAGAGCTCTTATATGGAGAGTCAAGAAAAACTGTAAATAGGTTCCCCCAACAAACACATGCAAGATGCTCAACACCATTAGCCATCAGGGAAATACAAATCAAACCCACAATGAGATATCACTTCATACTCACTAGGATGGCTGTAATCAGAAAGACCAATAAAAATTGTTAAGCGCTGATCAGGATGTGGAGAAATTAGAACCCTCATATATTGATGGTGGGAATGTTAAATGTGCAGCCATTGTGGAAAACAGTTTGACAGGTTCCTCAAAAAAGTAAGTGTAGAGTTACCAAATGACCCAGCAATTCCACTCCTAGGTATATATCCAAAAGAAATGAACATATATCCACATAAAAACTTGCACACAAATGATCACAGCAGCATTATTCATAGTAGCCCCCCAATGGAAACAACCCAAATGTCCACCAACAGATGAAATGTATACAGAAAATATTATTCAGCAATAAGAAATTAAATACTGATACATGCTACAACACAGATGAAACTTGAAAACATTATGTAAAGCAAAAGAAGCCAGACACAATACCACGTTATTGTATGATTCCATTTACATAAAGGTCCAGAACAGGCAAATCCACAGAGACAGAATTAGTGGTTGCTAAGAGCTAGCGGGGAGGAGTGACTGCTTATGGGGTTTCTTTTTTGGAGTGATGGCAATGTTCTGAAATTAGGTAGTAGCGATGGGTGCACCCTGTGTGTGGGCTAACCTGCCACTGAACTGTACACTTTCAAGGGGTGAATCTTAGGGCACGTGAGTTATATTTCAATGAAGTTGTTATAACGTGGGAAAAAAGAAAAAGAAAAAGGCTTCCAGAAAGAGACAACAAGTAGATAACGAGGAAGAGAAGAACAGAGACTGAGGATCATTCCAGCAGGTCCAACATCGGAGTGACAAGAATTTCAGAGAGAGAAGACAAATGAAGTGAGGAGATTTTTTATTTTATTTTATGTATTTTAAGTGTGTTTTTCCAGGACCCATCAGCTCCAAGTCAAGAAGTTGTTTCAATCTAGTTGTGGAGGGTGCAGCTCACAGTGGGCCATGGGGGGATCGAACCAGCAACCTTATTATAAGAGTACCGCGCTTTAACCAACTGAGCTAACCGGCTGCCCCGAGGAGATTATTTAAAAAAAATTAATGCAAGTCTATTCTCAGAAATGGAAGACCTGAGCCTCCACACAGAAATGGCCTAGTCACTACTGGCACAATAAATGGACAAAGACTAATTTCACGGCACATCACAGAAATTTCACCAGAGAAGTGAAGTGAAGATCCTCACAGCTTCCAAAGATAAACAAATACAAAGGACTGAGAACTGCAATGGCAAGAAACTTTTCAGTACAAGTAATGGAAACTAACAAAATACAGCTTTTAAGATTCTGAGGGAAAACTATTTTCAACTTTATTTATTTTCATGTTTATATATAAATTATATATACATTTATATACAGATATAAATAATTTACATTTATTATTTTCAAATTCACACCTAGCCAAACTATGTGAGGTCTGAATAAAGACACGGCAGTTTCCAACAGTTTATCTCCAGATGAAGATGTGCTCCAGTAAAATGAGGGCCTGAAACCAAGAAAGCAGAAGACCATGTGGTCCAAAAAGCAGGGTGTCCATCATGGGAAAGTGGCCAAGGGCAGTCCCAGGTGACGAAAAGGGAAGTCACTGGAAAGCAGCTAGGCAGGAGGCCCAGAAAGCAGCCTGGCCAGAGCAGAGGGCAGACAGAGGACACCAGGAAAAATACAAAATCATGAGATGTGATATGTTTGCACATCTGCAGGGTTTGCAGATCAGGTGGAACATGTAAAAAAATTACTAATATGAGCTTAGAAAATAAAATGTATAAAAAAAGATGAGGCAACTACTCATTCTTGGAAAACAAACTGTAAAATAAAATGAAATCATAATATATTATTAGGCTCTGCAGTGAACAATGTTTACATGTTCATAGTAAACAGAAATACTGGTTGTTACTTAACCCAAAACTGTGATGTAATAGATGGAGGGTGAGGCACAGGAGGTGGAGGTGACAGAGCTAGTCATCTATGACAGCAGGAAATCAGTGTATAATGATGATTAATTTTAGAGATGAAATAAAAGGTAATCACATTAAAAAAATGAATATGAAAGTAAATATAAGTACCAGAATATACAGCTGATGGAGCTGAAAGTGGGGAAGGCTGAGAAGGTAGGCAGTGGCCTGAATGGTTAGAAGCCTTTCAGAGTTTTCATTGATCCTTGCCTCCATTCCAATTTTTAAATACTGTTATTATCAAAAGTTATTAGGTATATACCTCATGACAGTTCCCTGCATACACACACAGTGCGTGTGACATCAAAGCTGGGAACGGGCCTAGCGGGCAGTGAAAACAGTGACTCTGAGGCACTCTCCGAATCAGCAAAGGGTGCTTCCTCAGGCCCTACCCCATCAGGGGTCAGTGGGATGCCGGCTCCATCCCTTCTGGATACTCTGGACACCTGTCCTTCCCGGACGTTCTATGGAGGGGGACATTCTGTGGGAACTGGAGCTTTGGCTGGACCAGGCCAGCACAGGCTGTGGCTCGTGGGGCCGTGACCTGGAGCTTCCCAGGGGCCTGCCTCCAAACCACCACTCCTCCTATACATCAACCACCTGTGATGTGAATCTAGGCTCCCTACATACTTCTAGCTCTAATTCCTCGGCGGGATTTTTAGAACTAGGCATGGTATAGATAGGAACATAAGAGGAAAGGTAGATGAATTCTGCCTCACCCATTCATAGTTCCTCACACCCTGCTGAGGCCCCCAGTTAGATCCCAGTGCTTGGTACACAGGAGGTGCTCAGTACGGAGCGCTGAAGGCACAACTACGGTCTCACTTTCTCTGGGTCTGACACTTGGTTGGGTCCTTTACATGCACTGCCATGTGTAATCCTCCAATATGCTGTTGCAGTTAGAGGGTAGGATTAGCTCTACATTACGGTAAGGAAAGTGAGGCCCAGAGCAATCTGACCAAGGTCGCTTCACTGGTAAGGGAAGAGCTGGGATTCAAACCCTGGTGTGGCTGACCCCACAGCCTATACAACTAGTAGCTGCTGCCACAAATCCTTTCTGGAAAAAGGTTTGGCTAAGTAGATGATGAACGGAAGAAAGGAAAGAGTGAAAATAAGACGCAGGTTCACGGCTGATCCAAGAGAACCTGAAAGGCCCTCCCTTCTTAGAGCCTCCTAGGCCGTCTGGCCAGAAGCCGGAGAACTCACTGTGTACCCCTTCTCCCCTCACCCCTGGGGCCGTCCGTGCAGCACCCACCTTCTTCAGAGAGGTTGTTCTCTTTGGTCTCCTTGTCCATCTGGCAGCACCAGCCTTCCAGCCGCTCTGTTTCTGCCTGCAGTAGCTTCAAGAACCAGTAGCCATCTCGGCGGCAGGCGCCTGGCTGCGCTGGCTCGGCGGGGGAGCTGGAGGACGTCTCCAGCCAGGGGTCGGGTGGGGGCAGCGAGGAGGCCTCTAGGGCAGGGTCGCTGTTGTCTCCATAGGAGAGGTTGCGCTTGATCTGGGCAATCTTGGGGACCTGCCGAGGGCCGGCATCGATGCTGATGGAGTTGGGGTGTGGGGTACAGTCCGGGAGGCTCCTCTCAGATGACTTACAGCTCGAGTCATTGGCATCCTGGGTATCTGAGTCGGTGTCCCGTCGGGAGGACATGCTGTGAGAGGGGGCGCTGCTTCTGTGGGTGGGGGTAGAATGGGGCGGGGACAGGAAGAGGTGAGGGTCACCAAGAGGGCCAGAGACCAGAGGCCACCCCGACCCGGACACACGGGAGACAGAGAAACGGATGCATCATCTGCTCCCCATGCGCCTGAAGCGGGTCCCACAGCCCCCGTCTCATTCTCTGCTCAGCCCTGGCCTCGCCCCACCCACCCGCGCCCACACACACGCACACACACATGGACAACGTCATAAGGTTGCCTGTTTACTGCAGTGGGGCCAGGGAGACCACCAACATCGGGGTAACTCATAGCTCAGCCCGGCGTGGCCCCCTGCGGGCGGATTCATCTCACAGAGCAAGTGCTCATAGGCCCGCCCGCCCGCCTGGCTGCCCAGCCTCCCATGCCTGGGCCACAGCCCGCACCCCAAACCCAGCTTGGTTATTAGAAATCCAGCAAGGAGGCGTGGGTTAGGGAGAGCGGGAGGAGAAGGCGCTGGGGAGGTGAGAGCAGAGGGAGGGAGAGGAGCGGGGAGAAGCAGCCACCACCTCCATACGACTTACCGCCAGTCGTCCTCTACCTGAACCCCGATGGACTGGAATTTGGTAGCGGGACAGGGCTCCTCTTTTGGCACTGGCTGAGTGCAGTCAACCTTATTGAAGGACAACGACAGCAACGGCACGGAGACAAAGACAAAAATAAAAAACAAACACCACACTTGCTGCTGAAATTCACATTAGTGGAACGACGCAAACAGACGCGTGGACAGACGAACACGAGGCATGCGGACACTGCACGTGGGCCCAAGGCTGGACCAGGTGAAGCCGGGCACTGCTCATTCGCGCGGAGGCAGGTGGGAAGGTGGGCAGGAGGTGGCATGGGGTGGAGATGACTGGCTTTCCCTACTCTGAGGAGGGTGCCATCACATCGATCGCTTTGGGTCCGTTGTCCTCCGAGAGGTGGGAACCGTTCCTTCTAGTCCTCTCCTTTACACGCATCAGAGGGAAGAAAAAGAAAGGACAACGAAAGAGAAAGAAAACACACACACACAAAGCCACAGCCGTTATCTGGTGTAGTTGAAGGTGGGGCTGTCTCGAGGCAAAGATCACTCCCCCAACCCTGCAGCTGAAAGGCAGGCTGGAGGCGCCTGTACTAGGGGCAGACCTTGAACTGCAGTTCTGGGTTTGAAACTGCCACCAAAGTCCCTGGACACTATGGGACGCCATCTCTGGGCCTTGATCACACTTGGCTGAGGTTACTTTCAGCACTGGCTGGGCTCAGGGAGCAGTCAGAAGGATCAATGCAAGGGCCAAGTGCAAAGCTAGCCCTTTCTCTGTACTCCTGCGAAGTGGAAGGAAACATGGCAACAGTGATGCCCTGGGCCTGCCTTTCTTTTCTGGAACAAAGGTGGCTGACCATGGAACAACCAGGCCAGCCGTTCCACCACTGCTCATGAGTGAGGAAGAACCCACACTTGTCCTAGGACTTGAGGCACAAAGGGGTAGGACAAGGTTGTCGGGTTATCCTTGGAAATTGGGGACTCCCCAGTCTCTTGGCTTCACGGAAGCAGCAGGGGCCCAGGGAGGCTTTCAGGGCAGGGGTCCAAGCACCAGACTCCTTGCCATGGGGGTGCATTTCTCCTTCAGCAAGAGCCAGCTCAGGAAATACAGCATCACTGGGCGAGAGCATGGAATGGGGTTGTGGGGTGAATCCAGGGAAGGTGAAGCCCAGGATGGGCCCGAGAGCTAGAGCCCTTATCCCTGTGTGAACTTCTGGGTGAAAGGACTCAAGGCTGAGCCCAACTTTCAGGCCTGGAAAGAGCATCTGGTTTGGCCAAGGAGAGGGTCGGGCTGCCCAAAGAAAGACCTTGGGTGGTCAGGACCAAGGGCCACAGACCAGGCTACTTTCTGTGCTCCTAAGAATCCTCCCTGGAGTGCTGTACAGGACAGGGGCTGGACCCTTGAGGAAGGAGCCCGGAAAACAGAGAGAGCGTCTACTAGCAAACTCTCTGCTTATATATGTGCGGAAACTGAAATCCAGAGTGGCCTCTTGGGGGGAAAAGGTTCAGGCAAGTACGAGAAATTGTCTGGGCCATTCAGTCTCCCTTTGTGTCCCATGTTCCTCTGCATTCTAGTGCTTTGTCATCTACTTGCCCAAGTCCAGTTGCTCTGGGGAAATGGAGATACCTTCCAACCCTAAGGCACAATGCACACCACCAATGACCTTGAGTGCCCACAAGCTCTCGGCCCCCTGCCGCTGCCATCCGCTGTCCTGAGTGCGCTCCACATTAGTCTGGAGGTCCAGCCGGGGCAGGGAGTCTTCTCTCCCTGGATTTAGAATAACTCTTGAAAACTGCAAGGCAGGGCCCAAGTCTGCCCAGCGCTGCTAATGGAAGACAGATTACCGAGGCTGGGTGCGTGCAGGGGGGCGCACTGAAGCAGTGGAGCAGACGTGGGTGCATCCTGCCTTGCTGTGAGCCATGGCCATGGGTGCACAGTGAACTGGGCTTCCAGGAGGAGGGTCTGCTGGCTTTGGTCATATGGTCCTAGAGAGCTATCTGCCCTGGATCCTTTCCCAGGGAGGGAGGCCTCTGTTAGCATCGCACTTCTCAATTTGACACGGGCCTGGTGCCTTGAACCACCTACCTGTCCGCAAGGCCTGAGAGGGCTCTGGGCAAAGTTCCCCTCGAGCAACCCCTATGGCTCAAGGGCCCTGGGTCCTGGGCCCCTGGCCCATCCGCGTCTATGCTCCATGCTGCTCCCACTGCCAAGTGGGGCTGTGGCCTCCGCACCCGAACTGACCTTGGATTAGAGAACTGTTAGGCCAGTCCCGCCTCCCATACGTCGGCTGGCAGGGCAAAAGGTGGAGTGGACAGACAGACAGTGGACAAACAGCGGACAGGAGATGGCTGGCTGAGTGTAACTACATTCACTGGACGACCCATCAGAGGAACAGGGACAGGTGCCCACGGTTGCAGATTTTGCAGCACATGTGGGTGAACTCAAGGAAGGTGTGATTAGGGGTGGAATTTGGTATGGCCACTTGGGACGATTCCCCCAAAATACACAAACCACTTTTGCCCAGGAGACCTAGTGGGCGTCCACCAGATGTAATTACACACAGGCAGGTGTACGGAGCGGGCTGAGACACAGAGTGCAAAAGGGACCCCTACTTGTATTCCTATAGATGACAGTTTCCTTTTGGGGATGGCCTCAGAGTGCGTTTCGATGCTGGTCAGCGTCCCTTGTTCACTCTTCAGAGCTGCATGTTTTGGGAGTGGTTCTGGGGCCTCTGAGGCTGGGGTGACTCCGCCCCGTGTCACGCTGGGGGGTCGGGTACTGCTGTCCAGGCTGTCTGACGAGTTGCTCAGGCCCGACTGGCTCGTCACCTCACTCTTGTGGTCCTGGCTGTCTAGGTAGGTGTCCTGGGCAGACTCAGTACTGCTCTGGACCGTGACTGAGATGAACGGCTTGGACGTGGTGCGTGGAGGGACCGGTGGTGGGGTCTTCTTATATGCCACTAGGCATGACGAACCTGCAGATGGGTGAGAGGAGGGCAGGGGAGAAGGTGAGGCCCCCAACTCCCTTAAGCCCCTTTCAAGTCTGAGGCCCTACCTGACCTGGCCCTCACTCTGGTCTCAGCTGTTCCCTCAGCAAGGATTTCTGGAGTAGGAGAATGAGGGTCAGACACAGCGATGACCAAGACAGACACAGGCCCTGGCCATCCTCACACTAGGCCAAGGCCAAGTTTAGTGGGGACACCAGCATGGACCAAAGACACCCTCCCCCTCAAAGTCACACACAGGTATTACCCAGCGAGGGCATGGGCTACACAGTGTAGTTATGCGGCTCCAGGTTGTGACAGCCTGTCCCACGCCCAGGGAGGCAGGGACAGGAGAGTGGCGGTCAGGGCAGCTAAGGAATGGTTGACCTCACTTCCTTCAGGCTCACTGAGACCTCCTACCCTCCCCCTACTGCTCCTTTCCTTCTGCTCTACCTTCCCTTGACCCCCGTTCCCTTTACTTGGGTGCCCCCTCCCTATCTGGTCAAAGACCAACACATCTTTCAGGGCCCAGCTAATCCTTCCCCCCTCTTGCTATTTCCACCCCTTCCCCCCCTCACTGTGTAAAAACTCTGTCTGCCTTCCCCAAGACTCCATCATACCTGGTCTGACTCCCTATTCTCCACCAATAGGAAACCAGGAAACCAGGACCTGCCATGGCTGGGAGCTGGGGTCATCTCTAAATCCCGTTCCCAGCCTGGCCTGGGGCTGTCCCACAGCAGGGCACGGGACACCAAAGGCCCAAAGCCAGCTTAATGCTGAACTTTTTGTCTGAAACAGACGGTGCTTTTCAAATAGCTGTGGCTACTTGCTGTCAGGGGCTGGGTCAGATCCAGTGGCTTTTTTCAGCATCTTAACTCCAACGGCCCTTTTCCCAGTGAGGACTGAAAGAAGCCTCTTCCAGGGTCGGGGCCCAGGGTAGGAGCAGGAGCCAAGAGTGAGGTTAAAGCCCTGCCTTCAAGGGGCTACCAATTATGGAGACGCGACAGCCTAATGGAAACCCAAAACGAGGCCCAGTGCCACAGGGGCTGCGGACAAGGCACAGAAGCCATCCGTCACTGTGAGTTATCACTAAACAAACCTGACAGAATGGCCAAACTACAACACAGTGACACCACCAAATGCTGGCAACGATGCGGAGAAACTGAATCACTCATAGACTGCTAGTGGAAATGTAATGATATAACCACCCTGGAAAAAGTTTGGCTGTTTCTTTTAAAATTAAACATGCAACCTAGCAATGTACTCTTGGGCATTTATCCCACAGAAATGGTAACATGTTCACAAAAACTTATACATGAATGTTCACTGTAGCTTTATTTGTGATCACCAAAAACTGGAAATAGCCTAGATGTTCTTCAGTGGGTGAATGGTGAGACAAACTGTAGCACATCCAGACTATGGACTACTACTCAGCAATAAAAAGAAATGAACTATTGATATAAGCAACAATTTGGATGAATCTCATGCAAATTATGCCGAGACAAAAAAGCAATCTCAAAAAGTTATGTACTGTATAATCCCATTTATAAAACATTCTTGAAATCACCTAAAGGTAGAGATGGGGAACAGGAACAGATGGTGGTTGGTGGGGAGGCCAGGGGGATAGGGTGACAGGAAGGCCAGGAGGGCTGTGGCTGTGGTTATAAGAGCGCGACAAGAAGAATACTTGTGTGTGCTAATTGAGGGAACTGTTTGTATCTTTACTGTGGTGGTGGATACATGAACCGACACGTGATTAAACTGCAAAAGACTGAATACATGCACACAAGAGTGATTACACAGGCTGTATCACGGAGGTTACGGCTCAGATAGGCCCAGGGCTGGCATTTCTCCTGTTGGTTTTTGGTACAGAGGGAGCTAGGCCTGGAGGGGGAGGGGTGAGCCAAAATTCTACCACTCCCCAGCCACTGGTGGGAAGGACGGGATGGTTCTCTGATTAGTCTAGGGGTAGTTTCCCCCAAGAGCTGGGCATTTAGAGCAGCCTGACGAAGCCAGTGGCCACCGGCATCCAGCAAAGACAGGATGCACTGGGGATTTCAGGTATTGATTTGTTTGGCCTAAATATCCCCCAAAAAAGCAGGGCTTCACTGGTGTTTTCTGCCTTAGATCAAAAGAGTGAAGCCCCAATCTGTTCAAAATGTTGATGGGGGAATACCCCCCAAAGGGAGCAGCAGTGAGTAGGAGGAACCAGAATTAGGCTGTAAGGCTGGCTGAGGTGGTATGACCCGTCATGGTCCTCGTCCCCATCTGTGGGGGGCTGACACTGGCCTGGAGGAGGGATCTCTGTGGAAGGGGCACCCGATCCTCACTCCTCGCTGCCCAGGAGGCAATGAGGTTGCCGCTGCCAGGGGTCTGACAAAGGACTAATTCTCCAATCTGTCAGGGTTGTGTAGGCCCAGAATCCTGCGGACGCACACGCAGAGGCTCTGTACCTGGCTGAGGCAGCCACTCATTAGAGGGAAAGTGAACTAGTTAGAGGCCAGGCCAGATGGCCAGATATGATAAGAGGAAGAGTGAACTTATCTTGAATTCTCTATGTCTCCCGGGGCACAGGTCACAGGCAGATAAGTGGTGTGACTAACAGAGAGGATTTTGGGGCCTCATGGGCTCCCCGGGTGGCAGGCATCCCTCTGCTCTGAGCACTGCCCCTCACCTGCTTTGGGCAAGGGTATGGGACCCGACTGCATAGGACAGCTCTCATTTCATACGCGTGAAATGCCAGGAAACATAGGCCATCACCTCCCCGGTCCCTTTGGCCCCTTTCAACGTTCCGCTCCAGGCCCTCTGGGTTTTTCATTCCCATCGCACTTCTTCCCACCGTGGGGCCTTTATACACGGTCCTTCTACCTGGAAAGCTTCTCTTAGCGCCTCACGTTTCAAATGTCACTTCATCAGAGAGTCCTCCCGACTGCCTTTGACTCTTGTATCACTCGGGATCTCCCTCAGGCCACCTATCACATCTGTCACTCGCTCATTTAAGGATTTACTTGATGGTTATAGGCCCAGGGAGTTGGGGGAACTCTGTCTGTCTTGGCACAGCAGGTCATAGCCTTGGCCCAGGGTAGTATCTCACACACAGAAAGCGCTCAATAAATATTTGTTGAATGAGAAAACGAACCTCATCATCGCTATAGAAACCCCAGTTGCCAAAAATCATGCTCCTTTAGCCACAGTGAAGGCTCCCAACACTTCAGTGTTCGAAGTTCTAGTCCCCTCCCCGATTTGAAGCCCTCCCGGCTGGGTCCTGCCCACCCACCTCTGCAGCTTCTCTCCTGCCCTCCCAGCCCCTAGCAGGCCCCTTGCAGCTTTAGAGAACCAGACGCACGTTCCCAAACACACCACACTCTTCATGCACCAAAGCCTCTGCACATGCACTTGTTTCTGCCAGAATCCCTTTCATGTGCTCCATGCTCTCACCCTCCACGAGTCCCTCCACCCCCAGCTCCTTCTGGCCCAGGCAGCGCCTGCCCGTCTTTTCTCCGTGGATCAGATGTTAGACCTGGATCCTCCAGGATGTCACCGTGGCCCTCCCTGCCCTGCGGAGATGTTCTGCGTGCCACGATTTACAATACAAGACATTTCGGTCCAACTCTGTCCATTCACTCTGGAAAACTCCCAGGTTTTCCGGGGAAGCTTGGAGGCCAGCATCCCTCCAGGGTGACTGTCTCTTCCAGTTGGTCCTTGTGCGTATTTTCAAAGATCCTGAGCGCAGCACTGCTGACACACAGCAGCACAAACACACTGAACCACCACCCACCCTCGGAGCCACATGCTTCCCTGCCCCCTTCTCGGCCATGCCAGTCCCTCGTGCCAAGGCTCAGGCAAAGCAGTAGTACGATGCCTCCTCCACGAAGCCTGCCCTGGCGCCAGACATCCAGCCCAACCTCCCTGCCCTGTAATGAGCAAGTACTTGCTTCTTCTAAGTAGAAGCTCTCTTTGTCTCATTTCTGCCTTCCACCCCAAGATTTTATCCAGCAAACTCTATTTATCAGGTCAGAATGAACGTGTCTCTGCATTTTGTTTTTTAATGTCAAGGTGTGCAAGATGGCCAAACAGAGCTTCAGCTGCTCTGAGGAATGGCTGGGACTCCATCTCTTGAGAGATCTGGAGGACACAGCAACCCCAGGAAGCTCGTCCTCTGCCAGTGCCTTGGAGGCCGAGATGGACCCGGTCCTTGCCGGCTCCCAGGGGCCTGCGCTTGGCGGGGGGCTGAAGAAGAGGCCGAGACTGCTGAACAGGAATGAACGCAGGGGGCCACAGACTGGGAGTCATGGCAGCAGCCTTTACAGAAGAGGCAGTGGAGTCCACTGAGGCTCCACATGAAGCGACGGAGCGGAGGTGGCCTCGGAGCCAGAACCCTCTGAGCTCTCTGCTGGCTCTGCCACGCTTAGGAAAAGGCTCGTCAGAGGCAGGGCTGCGCTCCTATTCCCTCTCTCACCGGAGTAATCTGTCAAACATGCAACTAAATTGAGCTACTCATTTGTGTACGGTGAAAACAGAGCTCAAGGCTCCCCCCACACCCAGCCTCCAATTCCTCCCTCCTACCCTGTTTCTGCCCCCAAAGCAGGGGAAGCTGTGGGAGAATTCCAAGCAGCTGGGTCAGGATCAGCCACTTTCCTGTTGGCAGTCCATGTGACCCCCCCTTTCCTACTCCGTCAGTCTGGAAGTCACCCCCCTCGCTGTGCCTCAGGACTTAGCTTCCAGTTGACAAACTTTAATTTCAAAGTCAGGCAAGAGGGCCTGGCAGTGCCACTCACCCCAACATCCTCCTGGGGATCCTCCAGCGCTCCCCACGTCAGGTGCTCCCTCACTGACCTCGAGCCCGCCTCCCCTAGACCACCCACACCACGACTCCCTTGCCCCCCAGCCTTCCGTCCTGCCCTTCCTGTCCCACTGCCACCGCTACGGTTTGAGAAATCCAGCCTCACTGCTTTGTTTGAAACCCTTCAATGGTGCCACAACCATCCAGTGGCCGTGGAACAAACCCCTCAGTGGGGGCCTCCGGAGTCTGCACCTGCCTCAGACCCCGAAGTCCACAGGAGCCGGTGAGAAAGGTGGCAGGCTGCAGAAGACAAAGCCACAGACCTCAGGCCGCCCGGCCCTTCCTCGGAGCCTGATCTGAAGCCAGGAGGCCTCCTGTTGGTAACGGCTCCAGTGCTGACAGCGGACCTTCCTGAGCACTGACTGGGCCAGCACTTCACACAGTCAAGCCTTGTTCTTTACGATTCAGTACCTGCAAATGCACCTCCTCGCTCATTTATTTGTAACCCCCAAATCAGTACTACTCACGGGGCTTGCACAGTCACCCTGACATGTGTAAGGCCTGCAAATTTGAGTCGCCCAACACACAGGCCCCCAGAGGAGGCTGAGCAGTGATGATCTGCCTTCTTGGGGCAGCTCCCGTGCAGTAAACAAGTGTCTTTTCTCTGGTCTCTTCAATGCTACGATTTTCACATTTTTGTGCTTTTTGTTGGTGATTTCTCCGTTTAAAATGGCTCCCAAGTGTAGTACTGAAGTGCTGGCTAGTGTTCCTGAGTGGAAGAAGGCTGTGATGTGCCTTATGGAGGAAATACGTGTTAGGTAAGCTTTGTTCAGGCGTGAGTTACAGTGCTGTTGGCTAGGTCCAATGTTAATAAATCAACAATATAGTAAACACGGTGTCTTTACAGAAGCACACATAAAACAAGGCTGACTGGCTGGTGGAAATGCTGTGAGCAGAGGCGCAAGGACCCTGGATTTCCCATAGGAGCAAAGGTTCAGTATTTGCTAACTCAGTGCTTGTGAGACTTTATGTACATAACTACCGCAAATAATGAGAATTGACTGTACTTTGGCCAATGGAATCCTCAAAATGGGTACATGTGAGCCATCGCCCCACTTTACAGTGAGGCTCAGAGAGGTGGTGTTACTCACCCTGGCTCACCCCCAGCAAGGCCATGCTGGGGCCAGGGCTTGAACCCAGGCTGCCTGAAGGCTGACCACTACCCTAGTCCCCATCCACTGCACTAACTTGGTGAGGGTCACGTGGAGGCAGCAGGCTCGGGCACGTTTTACTCAGAAAATGGGATGTGACACCCAGTGTGCTGAGTCTGAGTAGGAGCCAAGGAGATGACAGACATGACGATCTTTGCAATCATGGGGTGGGCTCCTGTAACTCCTGTTACCATGATTTCTGGATGAAGGAGAGGGCTCAGCCCCTGGCGGACAGCCTGGGGCAGCCTTTCTGGAAGACATGAAGGCTGGTGATTGGGTCTGGAAGGATGGACCAGAGTACTGAGTGGCAAGGAAAGGCAGGGCTTTCAGGTGAAGGGATCCTCCGTGAGCAAAGCAACAGGGCAGGACAGCCCAAGGCATGGGCACGACTTGGCAAAGTGGAATTTAGGCAATTTAGCTGGTGGAGGGAAAATAGGGACAGGGCAAGGAGGCCTGAGAGAGGGCTGCCTCCTCTCAGACGGGGTCCTTGCCTTCCTGGGGACACCTGGGCAGTGGAAACAGAGACATTTTCCTGCATGCAGCATCCCTCACAAAGTCCCTCAAAAATGGCCTGCAGTCGGAGGAGTTTACAGCACGCAGGCCTGACAGCAGCTGGGAGGGCGGACTGCCTTGCACCCCAGGAGCCCAGGGCACTCGGCAGCTCTGCGAAAGTGCCAAGGCCGTCGCAAGTGAGCATCTACTGCGTGAATCTGAATCCTCTGCTCCCGCACACTGGCCTTGCGCTCCCAGAGGGGAGCCCCTGCACTCAGGTACACACTCCAGAAGCCTGAGAATTCTCACCCCCTCTTCCCACCCTCCCACACAAAAGCACATCTTACAGAGACCTGCTTCTCTTATCCCCACGAGCCCGGTCTAGGTTTCCATGTTCTATCCCCCCTGGTCTGCCTACTTTGTTCAATTCACCCACAATTGCTCTCCAAACAGCAGCCTGAGGAATTTTTTTCAAGTACAAACTGGGTTACTTCCTCCCTTTTCTAAAGCTTTTCAAAGGCTCCCCACTCCACAAAGAATCAAATCCACATTGCCCACCTTGGCCTACGATAGAACTGGCCCCGGGCCCCCCTTCTCTAGCCTCAGTTCCTGGACTTTCCCCGCTCATCCCACTGCAGCCCTCCCAGCTTGAGCTATTCCTCAGACACTCCACGCATGCCCCCCCCCCCCCCAGGGCCTCTGAGCCTGTTCCTGTCGGATTCCTACCAGGGACCCCTGAAGCTACTCCTCCTCACACGGATTTCAAGTCTCAGGTCAGGCGTCACGTCCTCAGTGAGCGCCTCCCTGACCACCCTCTCTAAAGCTGCTCTTTTTTCTCTGAGAACCCTGTTTGCTTTTATTCAAGCATTGATCAACTTATTGTTTCACTTGTCTTTTGTGTCTCTCCCCTACCACATAGGGATCCTGAGTATTTTAATACAGGTCCTCGAGGGTGGGGACCCTGACTATCTCATAAAATTATGACGCCTTCCCAGCACCATGCTGAATCTCAGTAAATACTGAATGAATGAACAACTCCCTATTTGACACCAGGGTAAAATGAGGCTTAGGGAAACAATGATTTACTCCCGACTGAGTTGGAATCTAATGACCAAGGCCACTGAACTCCCTTGGGTCAGCGTCCAACACACAGAGACACACACAGTGTGGTGGGAGGCAGAGCCCTTAGCAACTCTGCTTGAAGTTGGGGAGTGAGACCATGGGAATGAGAGCTCAACAAACCCTAAGCACTGAGCATCAGACATTATTTGAAAACTAATCATTTTTGAAAGGTGGCAGTGAAAGAAAGTAAGAAGTGCTTCCAGCAACATTTTCCAAGCAAGGCATATCACATGTGCAGATTTAAAAGAACTGTTGCTGAGTGAGTCGGGGCCAGGTGAGCTACTTCATTCCAGACACAGGCGTGGAGGGGCGATAATTACCACTGCTGACTTACAGATGAGAGGACAGGCTTTTTCCGGTCAAGAGTGGCAGTGTACAGAAGCTCTGCTCTGTGAGGCCACGGGGCCAGGTTCTAAACTCCACACTAGCCATGGTGGGCTGTGTACCCGGCACAGGGCCTGATGCTTTCTGAACTTTAGTTTCCCCAGCTATCAACTAAGTGGGTTGGCCTTAAATGGAGGTCACAAGTTCAAATGTTTACAGGAGACCAGGC